>NW_020451198.1:89169-151669 GCF_003343035.1 Apteryx rowi
GTGGAGTCTCCTTCTCTGGAGATATTCAAAACGTGCCTGGATGCAATCCTGTGCAATGTGCTCTAGGTGACCCTGCTTGAGCAGGGGGGTTGGACTAGATGATCTCCAGAGGTCTCTTCCAACCTCAGCGATTCTGTGATTCTGTGAATGATGACATTTATTGTATTTGCATTTTACCTGTACAGACACAAAACTGGACTGCTTACAAGCAATAACTACTACAAATCTTTCCCTTTGAAATCTCAAGGAAACATGGGTAATTCTGTCTTTAAAATGCAAACACTAATAAATAATGAAAAATTTTGGTAATAATGACCTAATTTATCCATTTAAGGAAACCCATTATAAATGTAAACAATAGTGCAATTCAACATTTATGAAGTCCTTGTTTTCTCTTCCTATGGAATTTATTTAACAGACATCACTAGAACCATCCATTATTTATCTTCTTTTAAAATTTAATGAATACGGATATGAAAATTGTTAAAAATTGAAATACAGAAAATGTCTCATTATCTCATTGATGAATCTGGCCTGCGAGTTCAAATCCACAAGTGAAAAAGAGTTTGCCAGTCTCAGCTACAGAATATTTGTCTACTGCAGAGTTTGAAGAATTAATTCTTCACAGCTAGCAGAGAGATGTGTTAAATAAGTAATGTATTTCAAAGTCAAGACTATGAAATGTATTAATTGTGAGAAGAAAATTAGTTTAAAAAAGGAGTCAACTTGAACCCTTGCTTAAAATTCCATTCAAAATGAATTAAAAATGAACTAAAAAAAGTGAGGCACTTTATCTATACATTACTGTGTGCTTTTATGCTTCATTGCTTATGTAGACTTGGTGAGGCAATATAAAAACAGCTTTTTTTAAAAAACCCCAACAGCCCTTATTTCTGATGTGATCAGAACTGGGATTTGCCAAATAGAGCCTTCTAAGATTTGCTGGTAGATTTCAAGAGCAAAAAATTCAGATAATCTTTGGAGAAGTAATTACACAACAGGTTTGCTTTTTGAACCAATCTTTGACAGAATTTTGTGAGGACACTCACTGCAGATAAACTATATTTGGCTGGTCAATGCACCATTTCAAGACAAATTTAAGCTCCAGTGTTCCAGTAACTCTTTCCAAAATATGTTAGGAGAGAAACTAATAAAAAAATCAGAGTGAATTTTTACCTCTGTCATAATTGGACCTGGTGACAGGATATTTTTCTCCTGCAAGAGACTTGGTGTTTTCCAGTATCTGTGGCAATCTGCATTCCATTTTTCATAAACATTCTGTATGAGTAGTCTTACAACTTTGGATGGTCTCAGATCACAGGAGGGAAATGAAGCATAGGAAGTTGTGAGAGGCTCCAATCACTGCATCTGAGAATGAAGAAATATAGACAATTGTAGAAGAATTAAAATTACTCAAATAAGAAAGTACTGAAAAATAAAAGGCACTGTACAACTTACAGTTCTTGCCAGAAAACCATCTATCAGGAGACTACTAAAGAGGTATCATTTGGGGAAGTTTGCCAATGGGATCTGATGATATGCCAAAACAGGTGTCTTAACATTAGGAGAAAAGATAAAAGCTCAGACACTTCAATAGTTTTCATCACTGGAAGTGGAGGAACAAGACTGCACTCCTAAGAGAGGGAACTCTCCTTCTTCCCCTTTGGCAGAAGGACACACTAAGAACTGAAAGCTGAATTCTTTACGTATTGTAATCAATATGAAATCAGTTCGGAAGAACATCCAGCCCCAAACCACTGTCTTTGGAAGAGCTGTTATTGGGGTGCTAAAAGGATAATTTTAGGGCCTACAGTTATTGAACTTACCCCTGCAAAAGCTACAAAACATTACCCAGCAAGTTCTTTCTTTCTTGTGATTGTATTAAACAACTCCCAGGTTTACAACACAGAGTATTACTTCAGGCGCACTGCTTAAAAGCTTGCTTGCCCAGACTGCCAGGTGGCTGCGTCGCGTGGCTTGGTCTGTGTCCTGGTCTTCCAGCCTGGATCAGCACACCACGACTCCCTCTGCTCCGCACATCCAAGTTTCTGTCCTTTGGAAACCTGAATGTATGAGTAGATGGGGGTTGCAAGGAGTATGGTGCGCACCTGAATCCTGTCACAGCACAGAGCTGGTGCGCAGCCAGGTAGTGCTACCAGACCTGGGAGGCACTTTTGGCTCCCCACAGGGTAGATTGTTCTTGTGTGTCTCCATTCGCAGAATTCTGATAATATTTTCCTACCTGTGTGCTAAGATATTTTCACAAACACTTGTGAGGCCCACATATACTACAGGAATAGGTCTTAAAAGTAGACAAAAGGCAGAGACAAAAGGCAGATTTACAAGTTGCTCATCAAAGAAAGCATTGAAAACTTTTTGACTTCTCTATATTGTTCTTTTCTTCCTTGTACAAGAGTAATTTTTAGCAGCGTGAATTAGAAAAAGTCTTAGCTGTAAGAATCTGAAATGATTTGGCAATAATTTGTTTAATTGCAGAATAGGCTACATAGTCTAAAATAATTGGCTATCCACTGAGTCCACTAAAGTGAAGTAATTCACATAATGAGATAAATACACTAGGACAAATTCAGGGTAGATCTTGCACTACAGAAGCCTCTATGCTCCTTCCACCCCTATGTTGGAAGGAATGTTTGTCAATACAGGACTGTGTCCATGAAAAAAGTATATTACAGCTCTTTCAGTGAGTTAAGGTTACAGATTTTGATTAATTCACCAGCCTCTGTGCTTTGCTTCTAAACAAGATAGGTGACTGTCTACTATAATCATCATTACAAGATTAGAATAATGGTGGCATATATCTTTGGTCTCTACCCAAATACAGCATGTTTTGGTATCAAGACTCCTTAATTAAAAGGATATTCAGTGACAAGCAAACTAACAGCACTTCACATTAAGCTGAATTATAATAACCACTTTATTGTATTTCTGCCAGTTCCAGTAACTCTATAATTGCATCCACATTCTGACATGGCTCTGTTGATATCATAAATGCATTGTGGCATCTGATTCTAAAATATACTCCATATTTTGCTAAGTTGAAAACAAAAGGATAGCATGTGGAGAAAATATTGGCTGTAAATGCAGAGTAAATATTTCAAGTAAAGTATCACCACACAATAAAACACACACATCTGTAACATGCCATGCAAATGGTGTGCCCACAAGATGAGATTTGAACATGCAAGAGAACTGTGCCAATGGTTCCTAACCAATTTCACGTTTCCATATCACAAACCAACAATTTACAACCTCCTCCTCATCCAGCCTACAGTCCTTTGCCAAAAGCAAATCCTGTGCCTGCAGCCCTGTTCTTTCTTTTTCTTCGATACCTCATGCCCTAATCTCAGTCTCTTATTAAGCTGCTGTTGGCCCACTGGAGAGAGAGCCCCAGCTCTGGCTAGCGAAGCTGCTGTTGTCCTGTGTTTCAGCAGGGATCCTGCTGTCCTGGCAGTTTTCCTTGGCATGGGGCATTGCCTGCAGTGCTCCAAAACTCGGTGCAGGTGTACCAGCTGCATGACAGGAAAAGCACAGGATAGCAGGGGACCTGTTCTCTCAGAAATTTCTAAGAAACATGCCCAAACACCAGGAGAGAGATGCAGCATATTCAACCTTCCTTCCAACGTTTTTTGCTGGCTGCTGTGGGCATTATTTTCTGCTTGCCCTCAGCTGTTTTACTTTATTTATGGCTTTGTTTCTTTTAAATCAACAATTTGTTGGAAAACTAATGGTGGCATTTGCAGCTCAAGAGGAAAACGGGAGAGACAGGCCAGAGGTGGGGGGAAAGAAGAAGAAACACTGTCAGTAAGGCCACAGGAAATTGCTGGTAAGTGGTGTCTAGATTTGACCTGTGGATCAGGTATATAGAGCGCTTTTTCTTAGAAGAAGGAATGATAGCTACTTACCAAAACCTCTGTCAGTCGTAAGTCTCTTATGTTGGTTATAAAAGCTCTATTGCAAAGAAAGATCACTCATCTTTTGCTCAGAATAGTCCAAAACAGAAATGGCAGCTAGCAAGTACACCTCTTCAGTTTTTACTGCTAGCTGGATCAGCCTCATAAAAGCCTAACCTCATATATAAAAATGTTAATGTTTTCCAATTGCTATTCTAAATTTATATTTATTGCAATACAACATATCCATTAGCACATCACTGGTAAATTTGTTACTGCTTCAAATACATAGTACATAATGTTGCAGCAATTTCATTTTACAAGCTAATAATGCGCTGTAATGTAGCTTACAATATCATGTAAATGTATTTGATTAGGGAGGTTCAACAGTCAGTCAGGTTGAATAGTGGATTATATGAGAATCAAGTTTTTAACTTATTTACTGTACAAATGAACAGCTTTGGTACACAATAAATGTGTTAATTTAACAGGTGTATCATTTTATTTTCTCAAGTACTCACTGAAAAGGAACAAATGGTAGGCAATCTATTTTGACTCAAATTGAAGTACAGAAGATTTGCAATGTTTTTTGACACTTGACATGTTTATTCTTTAAGAGAGTCATAATCACATTTAATTGTTTTCTGAATTTATTTAACTGTGTATTCCATTACAGTATCTTCCTAAGGGCAGGAGATGTGACTAAAACATGTTTTCCTTGAATGTAATAAAATAACAGTGATATACCTTTTCCAGACAAAATAAAGCTTCAAAACATACTTCCTAGGAAATGATTTTTGGAAAAGTTTTATACTTTTTGTTAACAGAAGAGTGTCATTCTTCCTATGCGATATCACCAAAACTTATAGCTGTGCATTACGCAGCAAGGCAATGTGCACTGTGCCTTCTGCAAGGGTCAGGGTGAGGCTGGGGTGTTCTCACAGAACTGTTCTTTCTGCACCTCTGTGGGCTGGGAGTGCAAGGTAGCAGCAGGTAGGGCAGTAGCCTTTGATTAATCTTTGGTTTCCTATTCCACCAGGCACTTTTTGGGTGATTTTCAACTTTCAAGATTTGAAACTATTTTAAGAAAGGTGCCTGCCAGGATTTTGAAAGTGTCCCAGCACTTAAGTGTATCTAGATGAATTTGTAAATCCTCAAAGGGACTTATTTCCACCCTCTGGAATGTAAATATCTTAAACAAAACGAAACAGTCCCATGTTTCTTTTTACCTTGGTTTCCTATATGTAAAAAAGGAAAAGAGTGCACACCTGCTTTACAGGCCTCTTACAAGGAAAGAGGCAGTAAAGCGTGTCACGGCATTCAGAAAGCATCTGTAATGTTGGTGCATTTCCAGCTGCTCTCTCATCCTTTTCTCCAGATTGGCCATGCTCTTTCCTTGATGTTACATGTTTGGACTTCATTTTGACATGTACCATCTGACTGTTGGTGAAAAAACTCGCGTGCAGAGGACAGGCTGGTGATCATTTGGGTCCTACACGCAGTATCGATGCAACAGAGAAGAAGCTTCAGAAGGGCCCTGAAACCTCTCCTGTGTGACTGCAACCGATGCATACCAGCCGGATCAAAGATTTCAGTAGGTTCCTGGTTATTACCACCCATGTCAAAATAGACATATTATCAGTTAAAACAGTAATGTGGACCATTATAAGAATCAAAGACTGGCTTGTTGCGGGTGAGTCAGCAATGTCTGCTTTTGTTACTAATTCACACCAGTGGTAACCTTATTTGAGACAGCCTTTTTGTGTGCAATCAGACAAATCACAGGAAACACATTCACAAGAATATATCTGAAGGACTGCATGTAGGCACTGCTTTTTAAAGTTATTTCTAAAGAAACTATCTTTGGAATGCATATTTATATTAAGTTTTACTGCTTGGTTAACCATACTCAGTTAAGAAATCAGAAGTTATTAGGCTAAATTAATCATTGGTAAAATTCCACACTCAGCATTATGTTTGTACACCCTTAAAAAGAATGAAGAAGTGTTTTAGCTCCCTAATCCACTCCTGCTCCTTGCAGTACATTCCAGCTGAGAAATGGGACACAACAGGAAATGGTTTACAATTTTTTTGTGTGAAAGGGGACCATAACTGTCACTTCTGTCTAGCTTATAGTTTCCCAAGTTTTGTCATTCTTTTAGCTCATTCAGATAGGATAGCTTTTAATTTAGTTCTCGTCATTCACAAACTACCCACATGAGTATTGGGGCAGGGAAAAATCACATGGATAACTTCTGGAAACACCAACTTCCTAAGGATTGTTATGAAAAGTAATATTATAACATATCTGCAGTCATCTTTGGTATAAAAGATCAGCGAAGAGCTAAGGGAAGGAATTTGACACACACAACAGAGTTACTGGAAAAGGAAGCTAACGTATACAGTGTTAATGAAGAGAAGTATTTTTTCTTTGTGATAAATTGAAGTGACATGTGAGGGTGGCCCTTAAAAATCCTCCATTTATTTCCCTAGGGCAAAATCACTTAATGGGCTAGGTCCAATTTCACTAAAGGCAATGGAGATTCTTAATTGGCTTCAGAAGGCTTTGGATCAAGGCCATGGAAGTCATATAGACCAAAATATTTTCAGCTATGTGGCTGAATGGCAAGAAGTGGCTGTTGTGATAATGTTCGTGTGAACAGTTCATGTGTAACAGGAGATTGTTTTTATTCTGCTGTTTCACTGTGGGGAAAAAACATGTGTTTGTTGTTTATTTCTCTGTCCAACAGATGACTACAGCTTTCTAATGTCATGCAGAGGACACTAATGCAATATATTATGCATGCTATCTATATTCAGTTGATGTCATTGGCTTTCACCTTGTCTCATTTGCCTATTGAATCTGGAAGGTGGTTGAGGGGTGATGAGAAAGGAAATCTGTCAGAATTACTTAGACATGTTGATGTTTTGAAAAAATGAGTATTCATTGCTGTGCATTGCTTTTCCAAGGTAAATTTGTAAACTGGCACATATTAGATTCTTTAAATATGCATGATTACATTGATCAGCCTTTGTTTCATTCATGTTCCAGATAAGGTATCAATAATGTGTTATTAACAAATGTTTATTAAAGACAGACATTAAATTCTCAGGAAAAAACACAGTATCCAACCTGCTCTACTTTTTCCATCTCTGCTTTTTGTTTGCATATTTATTTCATATTCCATCTCTATCTTCTCTATGCTTTATTAATGTAATTTCATCATGAGATAAAACAAGTACAGTAGAAATACACTACACAACCCTCTGTAACTAAAGAGCATGCTATCCTATCCACTATGGCATTGGCATCACCTACACAGTACCATGTGTATTTTCCTAATCCAAGACAATGGCTTTAAATGGAAATACCCAGTCTCTTCTGGATCTTATTCATGACGTTTACTGAATGCTATTCTTCTGAGATTCTTTATGCTGTTTTACTCCTTTTTCAGCTGAAAAATTAAAGGGAAAGACTTTACTTGAAACAACTGTGATAGCTTTTATTAAGATGCTAAAAAGAAAAAGAACTGCTGACTAGTAGGCTCAATGATTAATATCCTATACAATTTAACCTGAGATAGAGAAACAACATTTTCTGAAAACCTTGATTTCCTGAAAAAGTCTTGCACCCTTACCATTCAACATCAATGTTACTTATTACATTTCATAATACAGAATAACATAACATGACTTCCATCTTACCATTCTACCTCATTTCATAAAATCTCTGTACTTGACTGTAAGGAAAAAATACTTTTTTAGATATCGTTGTTGGAAATGTTTCCATTTAAACCATATGCCTATTGATTCATGAAACCCCTAAAAGTGTTCAAGTTTGGTAATCAAAGAAAAATAATGTCACCACTGAAATAAACACCTTCTGAACATCCCATTATAATTCCATAAAATAAAATAAATAGTAAATTCAGTGCTGTCCTGGCTAATTTGTAACATGAAGATGTCACCAAACATTAAGTTTTCAAGTTGGTTGTTTGCAGCAACTCTTTTCAGACTCAAGCAGCAGTCACTCATGCTATAAACACTGTTTCTCCTGCTTCCAAACCCTTGTAAATCAATAAAACAGAACTCACTTTCCTTTGCCAGTAAAACACAAAACAAAAATAAACTCTCCAAAGGCTCCATATCCTCTGGTCTGGAGGAGATAGAACAATTAATTTAATTAGGATTCAAAACAAAATCTAAAAAAATCCTCTAAGAACTAGTCCAAAGGATAAAGCACAAAAAAACAAAGAATACAATGGAGACATCTTTTTTTTTTTCTCTATGTGTATGTTTTGTTTTCTTTTTATGCAAAAACAAATGATGAACTTTGGATGTACTCTAGTCTGTTTTTTTTCTAAGACACCATCATATCCCCTGCTTCCTGTGAAACAAGCAGGGCTACTACAGATTGTCCTAATCCAAATGAGTACCATGTTGACTCTTCAGAGAGGGACTGAAAAATAGATAGAAACAACCCAACATACAGTCAAATGAAATGCAGATAAGTATGCAACAGAATGGTTAGTGAATCCAATTGAAAAAAATTCTCTCTACAGTTCTCTCTCTCATACACACACACATCTACACACTTGATTTATTTGTGAAATGGTGTCTTCTAAACATAGAATTTTGCATAGCAGAAAGGCAATTAAACAGAACAGCTTGAAGCTGTCAATCACTCCAACAACCAACAAAAGCGTCTACTATCAAAGCAAATAATGTAACATGCAAGTAAAAAAAAAAGCTTGTTTATCAGCTGTCATAGGAAGGTATACATTTTTAGCCCTCCCCCTCAGGAAATGTCTTTTTTCTGGTTGGATATCTATTTCGCTACATTAATTTGTCCATCTATTTGACATGGAAAGTAAAGAACAATAACAAAAGGTAGCTTTTCAGCAAGCTTTTCTGTTGGAGAAGCATACTACTGTTATTGCAGGTTGGTTCTTCTTTTTTTGGCTTCTGGTGTACAAATAAATTGACAGTCACAGCTTATCATCACTTAAAGATGCATGAGCATGCTGGAGTTTACTGAAACATGATTGGCTGCTACATAAATCAATCTGATAGAGATCGGTCCCATGAAAAAAAGATAAATCATTAGTCTGTGCTTTTGGAATGTAATTCATTTTAGATAGTGATTATTGATGATTTCATTCCACTGGTACATGTACATGTCTAGACCATGCTTTTATATAAAATGTTAAAACAGTGGAATGTATTCATTTCAAGAAAGGCCATGAAAAAATAATGATTAAAAGCTTGTTCTTGCAACACTCTAGATGAAAATTTTCATGCAGAAAAGTTTTTTTTTTTTCTAAATCAAATTTGTGGTTCTCACAACAATTATAACTGAGCCCTCCACCCTGCATGCAGTATTTTCCGGTGCATTGCAGTAAGTTTTTCTACCAGAATAAAGGTTCTGTGAAAGCATGTTCAGTATGGCCTGATTATGGTGACATTAGATTTTGCCAAGCATGCAGTATGTCAAACTAAGCCATTCACTCAAGCATCCTCAAACTGTACTGGTTAACCCAAATTGGCTTTGGGTTAACCCTCATTACCAAGGGGAATTTCCTTGTCTATCCAATCATTTGATTTCAAATAGTTTGACAGCTAAACATGTAACTTGTATCATTTATATCATTAATCATGACAATCATAACAAAATAGATGCTTTAAAGCATCTTGTATAGCCACCTAATGCTTTCTCACAACACTGTGGTAAAGTAGGTAAGCACCATAGTGCCATTTTGCAGACATGGAATATGAGCCAGAGACCTGTAGTGATTTATCAAGAACTCATAGCAAGTCATTGATAGAAAGACATTTCTGAAACATCACCCTGATCTCATCCTTCCTTCAGCACATTTTAAATACTCAGTCACGTGCATGTTCAATGCAAGCTGAAATTCAGTCCCTCACCAAGGAAAAAGATACATTCTTAATATTCTCTATGCAATTTTAACTTGATTTCAGCTTCTTTTCCCCCCACTCCCCATTTCTTTTTCAAATTGAAAAAAGCATGCATTCCTTCTGGAAAGCAATCTCTTCTAAAATAAGCCAGCTTTGAAATTATCTAAGCCAAAAAAATGCATCCTGAAAACCATCTTAAAATATGAAAAACATTTTATTTCATGCATGGCTAATTCAAAATCAGCCAAACAGAATCTTACCAAACTTTCCAGAAGAATTTACCTTCAGGCTGAGAATAAGCATGGAAAATTCAGGGCAGTTCTTCAAATGTTTACTCTTACTGATCTCACCTCCTTGTAGAAAAGAACAAGGGGGCAAATAAAAGATGGATGAGCACTGTGCTCTCACAGTGGAGGAGATCTCAGTCTCTTGAGAAATGTTCACAGCAGAGGTACTGAGTAGCACTGAGCTGGGTAAAAAACTCCCAAGTTCACTCTAAAAATATTTCTGAAACTATTTCCTCTAGAGGCCACAGATTTTGACGTTTGCACCTTACTTATATCCACAGATTTTGGGGAGATACTTTCTTAATCTGTATACCTGTGTGTCTGACTATCTATCCATCCATCACTTTTTCTAACAGACTGCTCTGAGAAGATATTTTTTGCTTCCTAGTAATCTGGCTACTGTTGGCAGGTTTCTCTGCTGTGTCCTCATAGCAGGCATGCAGAAGACCCATAAAACAAGCTTTTAAACAGCAGCATTTTTCACTTTAGTTTCTGCACAGAAATCCTCCAGTTTTGCTGCAGATGTCTTTCTGCTACTTCTTTGTATCCCTACCCTCTGCTTATTCTGTAGAGCTCCATTTCCATTGGATTCCAATGAATGGATAGCTGGAGGGAGGAGGAAAGTAAAGGAAAAAAGAGAGGAAAACAGAAAGGAAAACAGAAAGGCAAGGCAAGGAAATTGCAGAGGGAAAATCTTCAATTTTCTGCAGTCCCCAAGAGGCACTAACAGCAGTGTCATTTTTTTATGGCCTTGGGGACACTTGCATTTGAGCAATCACTTTCTTCTTGAAAATCTTCTGAGACAGTCAGGTTGTTTAAATTGGCTTGTTTTAAGTGGGTATAAATTTAACATCATTTACAAAGAGTCTGGGTATTAGCCCAAGGACACCTTGCTTTTGTATCATTGGTTCTGTCATTTTCTGACTTTCTAAAGATTACAGGATTGTTTACTATTTTGACAGAAAGCTGACACAACATACACTTCTTTCCAATGAAAGAGAAATTAATATTGCTCTGTGTATATAACAATAAGGTTATTCTAGGAACTAGCTGGTCATACAATAGGTCTGATTTCATTATATATGAATCTGACACTGCTGGAAAAGATTGTGCTAACTACTAGTAGGTTGTTAGTGTGTTTAGAATGAAATACTAAACAATAATTTTGGAAAATGTGTTTGTGTAGACATCTTTGGCGGGGGGAGGTGGAAAATCAAATTTAATTATTCTGAGTTCTGCAATCAGAATTAAAAGTTACTATTGGTTGGGCACTAGGTTTGTGGAAGTCTTTGAATGCTACAAACTTTTTCCAAGTGATGTTTTACAGAATTGCTTTTAAAAACCCCAGAGGGTAAACATTATTCTCAGAATAAACAGAAAAATGCTGACCTTGTCAGATTTAGCTGCTGAAAGCCAAGCTGTTTTAAGACTTGGAGGATCAAGGGTCATGGTTATAAACAACACAGATAAAAAGAAAGAAAGGAAGGAAAAAGAAAGAAAACTAGAAGTAAAAAAGAACTACACAGTGAATATAAGTGATAAATATGTTGACCTTGACAATGAGATATTTATGCAAAAGGGGGGAGGGGGGAAGAGAAGGAAAAGAGAGGAAGAAGAGAAAGCGCACAAACTGTACTTGGTAAAAAATGTTTCTTAGAGCTTGTTTAAAGCCGGAAATGAGTCACTTCAGCTTCATATGTTTTTGGTTTCAAAAGGGGAGAAAGGTCAAAGCTTCTTTGTTTTAAATAAGCTGGTCACTACTTCTGAAGTGTAATGTGATAGGGTTCAAGAGTCTTAATGAAAGTGATATTTCCCTGACACCCTGGGCTGCAGCACCTCAGCAGTTGCATGGTCATGTATTGTAAGCCCAGGGAGTTTTATAAACAAAGGCACGGCAGAGCGTGACTTTGCTCATGACCTTCATACCCTAGTGCTCCTGTGGCAGCCATATGGGCAGTGTGATGGCTAAATTTGCCACCACTTACATACTTTCACAGATTGCAGCTGCACACAAGGATCTCTGCCACCATGTTCAGAAACACGAACTGGAGCTCTTATTCTGAGCTCTGTATGATGCTTCTTTCTAGAAAGATTCTGATCAAGTAAAGTTTCACAGAAAACAAAGTACTAGAGACACTCGAAGCGACAGCAAAAATTAAAATAACTGCTCCAAACAAATAAAGCAGAAAGGCTCCAAAAAACCCCAATCCCCCAAAGAGCAGTATAGATTTGAATTAGACTTTACATGGGAAATGGACTTGCTGAGGCTCAGTGTTTACTAGAAACACCACTTCGGGGTCTACTGGGAGAGACCGAATGATTGTTTGTACCTCCCAACCTCATTCTAACTGTGAGCCGAGGAAGAACTGCAGAGAGAAAAGGGGTAACAACAGACAGACTGGGTACCTGATTTTCAGGGACAATATTCTGAACACTGTCTTGCAAAGCAGGGCCTGATCTTAAAGGCTTGCCAGAGCTGAAAAGGGAAATAGAAATCTGCATCAGATTAGGAGTTAGAAGAAAAGCACAAGAGCAGCACAGTCTGGAGAGGAGAGAGTCCACTAAAAATAAATGGAACAATCTCGTCTTTTCCTATTGCTCAAACTATGTTTCTTACTACATAAGCTCTGACTTTCTTGTTCTGCACAAATGTCAGGATTCTTATCCTTCTTCTTCACAGCTCTTACACCTTCACTCTCTCCTTCCTGAGTTTATTTCCTGCCATACTTCTTGCAATGTCCACCTTCTACACCCAGGATTCCCCCACATTTTATTTCTTCTTTTGTGCTGCTACTGCCCTTAACGCATTGTATCAAGCTGTATCTGTTATACATCATTCCTTGTTTTTGATCACTTGCCAAGCTTCACTTCTTGGATAATACCCTAAAGTCCAGATAGAATAATACTTCTAATACATCTACATCTAATACTTCTTCTCTGATATTGGTACTGTAATTATTCTAGTATTAGACTAAATGTTCTTTAGGAGAGTCACTTCTTCTTCTGGCTTTCATAATATATCTGCTGTAAAAGGCCATCTGTTCCCAGAATACTAGAAACAACAATGGAAGGGCACACTCACACAATAATGTAGAGATACGTATCACTGGCAGCAAAATTGAAAGGCAATTATGATAATGAAAATTGTGAACTCTGAAAATGACCAGTTTCATTATTCTTTGCTGCATGAATCCCCAAACTGGAACAGTTAATCAGCTTACAATAAAACTAACTAAAAGGCGATTGATGCATTGGACATCAGCAGTTTCAGATATGGCTTCATATTTGCTATTAGAAGTACCACTTGAACTGGCATATTATGCAGAAGCACCCCAGGAATCTGGATTTCCTACTTTGACGTTGCTTCAACGTTGAGCTCTCTACTGTGCCTTCTACTGTCTTTCTGGCCTTCAGTCAATTTACCATTCATTCAACACTGGCCAACAGTCAGAAGCAGAAAATTCCTTTCATACTTACTTTTTTTGACTTCTCCTCCTTACCTGCTATCCGCTCATGTCTGCTCTATGGTTATCTCCACTTGAGTCTGAAAGAAGTCAATCTGTCTATGGCTGCCATGATACTGGGCCATCTGAACCACGGGATATGCATGGTGACAGGCATGTACTGATTAAATTGTAGCTTGGACTGATGAAATTGAGAAGAGAAACAGTGCAGAAATTAAAAAGGTGGTAAACAGAAAAGAGTGGGAAAAGATAACTGTTCATTATTTGGGAATTCATATGTCATAAAAAAGAAATTAAGGTCATTTAATATCTGATATTGAAAGCAGAAAGGCAGCATTCATAGCCACTTTCCCCACTATGGCTTTAGCCTTGCAGAAACCAGGAGAAAACAGTATGATAATTGCAACGTGTTTCTTGAGCATGGGACAGACGGCTCAGCGTATACTCTTCCCACCCAGCCTTCTTGCACTTTGTAATCAGTCTAAAAAACACCAGGAGAGTCTTGATTGAGTTGAACTCCAGAGGGAAAAACTTCTCCAGCAGTTCACTGAAGTGTCTAGGGTCTAACAGACTGAAGGGATTCTTCATCAGGAACAACCCATCAGTGAATACTACTTTGTTGGTGGTACAAGGGAGGATGTTGGTCTGTATTTTACTCAGTGAACTAGGCTGAAACACTTCTTTCTTATCTTGAAACACTTTATGAATGTCTTCAAATAAATTGATGTTGACAAAGCATCACTAAGTCATGTTATTCTATTTATCAATTTGTTAGAAAAAAATTGAACAAAATGAGAAAATATTCAGACCTAAGACAAGCTTTGCCAGACATTGAAAGTGGATGAGAATTAATCTGCAGTCCTTGATTCTTTTTTTCTGCAAAAAGAGAGAGAGAGAATGCAATGTAAAATATGAACATATTTTTCTCCTCAATTTTAAAAACAATGCACTTTTTACACGTTCAGAAAAGCTTCAAATATGTCATTGATCTCTGGGAATTTCTAAACCTTTTGAAAGTTCATTTCTCATTGAAAAATCATCAGATTAAGACCTAAATTGAAGAAGGATGTTCTCAAGAGTTAAGGCATTGGACTGGAACTCGGAGACTTATGTTTCAAGCTCTGGATCTGCTACAGACTTACTCTGTGATTTTGGTTGTGATCCAGAAATGCACTTAAATGGGTGTTTAATTTAAAACCCTGGAGTAGTCCCGTGAAAGTTAAGCACAGACTTAAGTCCTTGCTGAATGGGAGATTTAGTCTGTCTGAGCTCATTTCTCTAGCTGTAAAATGGAGATAATACTTACATTCTGCCATAGTTTATTTTTACAGAAAAACTTCTGGTGCAAAAACTCTGACCTGTGCAACACTGAAACCAAATGATCTCTGATGTCAGCTGAAGCCTGTAAATATTAATATGCTGCAAAGCAATGATGGTTAATGAACCAGCTTCTCCTCATCTTCTGGAAGCAACATACTGCTATGAAAACATCATTCACATGGAAACTTCATGGGGTATTTACCAGCTTCTTCTAGCTATTTACCAGCTTCTTCTAGCTTGCATCTTGATGTAGTTTAAATGCCCCTCTCTTCCTGGCTACTGTTCTACCACTTCTAACTGCTAGCTGGGACAGGAGTCAAGCTGCTCCTTCAGCAGCCAGTGATAATTGCTGCAGCATGAGGCAGCTGGCAGGCTCACGTATCTACACTAAAGCTTTGGCCTGCAGCTTGGGAAGGAAATTGAATGAATCTGCAGTCTTTTGTCTTATTTGTTAATATTTTACAATTTCTTTTGATAATTCTCTTTCCCCTTTATACTGTATTGCATGGGGCCTCCCAATACCTCATTTATTAATTGACAGGTCTATGCATGCTTCAAATAATGGATTGTGACGTTACTATACTTTTCCAAAGACAGTTAGAAGTTTTGTTCACGGAATGAGAAAAAGTGCTCAAAAGTAAGAAGGAGGATTTATTTCCACAGCAGCACTGAGAATATGCAGTCAATACAAATCATCAGCATTTTAGTTTAATTTAAGGCTTGAGTCTTTAAGGATCCTTAGAATACATTCCTGCTACATATATGACTGACTGCACACTACATTGCATAAGGTGCATTATAAGGAAACTTCTGCATTTATCTTTTCCCCTTAAGATTCTGTACTTCTGCATAATCAGAGAGAAATCAGCTTTGTGTGCGAGTGTGAGATAGCCTGCCTGAAAGTTCTCAGACAGGCCTGAGGTCTTTAAGACCCACAACCACTCTCTTGTTCTTCTTATTCATCAAAGGGTCCAAGATCTAACTTCTGTATTTAGATGACAACCAGGAGATTGCCAATTGTCTTGGAAATGTAAAATAAACACTTTTTCTACATATATTAATGCCATTGTTTATTGACTACTTACTCAGCTTGGTTGTAATTGGGGTCATTAGGGAAACATAAGCAGCTCAGTGCCTGTCAATACCTGACCTTTAAAATATTCAGTACATTCAGTGTTACATGATGTTTAACAAGCTGGCCTTTTCATGTGAATGCAGCTGTTGTTGCCATGCAGGCAGGAATGAAGATGCTGTTCCTCCTTGCAAACTTTTTTTAATGACTTTTTTTCGTTTCTGGTGTTGAAGTAAATTTGGAACAAAATAAATCTCATTGAAAATTTAGTTTAGATACACAATCAACCGTGTGAAAGGAAAACAAAACCCAGACCAAAGAAGCAAAGGAAAAAAGGGGCCAGGATGAGATGTTAAACTGAGAGTATCTTCACATATTATGACATTTGGTAAATGTAAATCAAGCCACCTTCAGGATGTCACATGCAAAATTTTCAACAGTGCTGATGACTGAGGGACTGTTGAAGAATCCCTCATCAGCAGACCATAAAGAATAAAGCAAAAGCTATCACTAATGTGCAGATGTTATCAGGATGTGACTTCAGCACAACTATGCATCCCGATGGAGAGACAAAACTGCAGATGTTTAACACATTATTGTGGAAACTAACTACAAACTATTCTATTTTAATTATTTAAATTTTATACAAAAGGCATATTCTGTGTCTTTTGCCTTTATTGCCAGAGTGCAAGTTAATAGTTCCTGTAAATAAAAGCAGGTAACTTTTTTACCAAGCTAATTAAAGCTGTTAATATTTCTGAACAGGCCGACAGATAAATGTTTCCATTTCAAATTACTCTTTGAAACAAACAAACAAACAAACAAACAGAGAAGCCCAGACTTCCTGCGCTCGAAGATTGAAATAAACAATGTTATTCTATTTTAACAGAGAAGTAACAAGAAACTAGAATATGTCCAGACAACGGAGACATATTTTTACAATGCAGATCAGGAAGACAAACAAAATAAAAAGACAAAGTGAAAAAATTAGTTTAAAAGATAAAAGTAAGTCCAGTAATTTGAAATCAACATTATTGTGAAATACAAAATATAGAAAGAAGCCAGCTGTACCAACTTTAACCTTGTAAGTAACATTATAGGAAATGTTATGTTTGAGAATAATTTCTCTGAAGTCACTTGTGTATGTAAGTATTTGTGGGGTTAGGGCCTAGCACTGGCTTCAGCAAGCTGGAAAAGTTTAGAAGTCTGAAGCAAAAGACAAACATAATGGATGGCTCTTTCTACAGTTTTCACCAGTCTTGGAAACTTGTGAATGTAGGAAGCAAAGAAACTTGTTGGGGAAAGGTCCTGGCCACAAGACAAAAATATGAGGTCACAAATTCTCTATAAAAAATAAGAATTCCCACTTCTTTCTCTGACTTTTCACTTCCTTGGCTTTTACTTGCCACATTTTAAAAAACTGAAAGTCAAAGGCTTTACTGATGTGTAAAGGCTTTACCTGGATGTGAGGATCACTTACCTAATAAATAAAGTAAAGTAAAATAAAATAAAGTAAAATAGAATAAAATAAAATAAATAAAATACAATAACTTCGGTGTTATTCCCTTGCCAAACTGTATTATTGTCCCCAATATTAGATCAATTGCTTTGTTTTATAACCAGCTCGGGGTATAACAGTTGTGGCTGAAATAGGTCAGTTTACTAGTGCCCTCTTCTGCTTTACATCGGTCTCTGCTGCCCTCTTCTAACCTCTGCTCTCCCTCTAGCAGTTTCTGTTCTTTCACTCACTGATCCAGCAGGACCATGGCCCCCTCAGGTCCCTTATGTCAAACAAGCAGGCATCTACTACATTACATGGCCTGAAGGTGACTGCACAGACAGAGAGAGGCAGAGAGAAAGGGAGAGAAAAAGAAAGTCCTTGGAAAAGCAGGATGGCATCCCTGAGCAAAAATACATCAATCACACCAGTCCAGCTATCTCAATTAACCCTTAGTTAAGCTGGGACCTCCTGGAGAAACTGAAAGGAGTTTGAGGGAATAAGAGATGCTATCTGCCACAAGGTTTACATGCGTATCAAAGACAATTCCACATTTTACCCTAGCGATTAGCTGTAATTAAATAAAGTAAGTCTGTTTAAACTTCATTAGCAGCAAGATGTTTGCTACAGCAGAGTGGGCACAAATCATCCATTCTTAATTAAAAGATAATCCACAGGATGACCAAAATCTTCTTCTAAAAATACACCATTTCCCCCTGAAAGATTTCTTCATCAAATAAGGATAAATAACAGTTTCTCTGTGTTTAAGCTTTGAAGGAATGGATGCTCCATCCCGTTGCTCGAGTGAGTGCTGAATGTACCTGATAACATCACTTTGGCATGCTATTATCTAAAATGGTAGACTACCTCACTTCAGCAAAGTCTGACATAAATCTTTGAAAACAAAGACATTGCATATGTATGAGCTGAAATAGATATGACAGTGTTGGCACATTAATATTCCTGTCGCTGGGGGATTTCAAACTTTTAAGGAGATGATATCAATGAATTCAAGCTGTAGCTGGTGGAAGAGGGCAATGTACTATAGGACAGTTATTAATTAGGTACAGTCAAACATATTGAAAAACATATAATAATGTCCAAAGTAGATCGCAGTGCAGACTTTCAAGAACAATTAAGTGAGATAGAAATCAAGAACTCTCAGGATCTTACTGCTACTCAGTTCTGGGAGGATCAGTCCTAATCAATAGCAAAAGGACATCTCCCTTCCTGCTTCTGTAGTCACTTGGGTGTTGCATGGGTAACACGTGTTTTCAATTATTCCATCACAGCCCTCATTAAAAGTAACTACAGAGCCTTACTGAACAGTTCTCTGCCTAGTTGCATTTGGGCTGAAAGTGGTCCTAATGTAGCATGATACAGGGATATTTAGTTACAGGTAGGCTGTGGTAGAGCATGCTCACATATAAATCATGTAGAAGAAGTCACATTGAAATTCCAGCTAATTCCTTCCGTGTTAAGCAGAGCACATGTAGAAGGAAAGGTGGATGTTAACAAAAACAGCAACACACCAGCTTCTCTTCAGCAGTAACAAAGCTGAAGAATTCCCAATTCATTCTGAGGAGAAAGAAAAAGGGGCAAAACCTCTTTATTTATGTTCCTTTTGGATGGCATATACACTGCTTCTCCTAAGCCCTGCCCCTTGTAATGGGAATACACACACAATGAACTCCCCTTGCATAGGACAGATTGCAGGAATTTGGGGCTGCAGGTATGAAGCTTTTGATTTGCAATGTCTATGGGACAGAGGCTGTTAGCTCAGTAAAGTGCCTTGCATGTCTTTTGAGCCATAAAAATAAATGAGGAACATTAAAGCCACTTAATCCCAAGAAGAAAATTCAGACTCCAATGCTAGAATCTGAATATAATTCTACAAATAGAACCCTTCATTTTTCATTTTAGTTTAATACAGTAAGATTCAGAGGCAGTGACCACATCTCCTCACAGCCTGCACTAGTCCAGTTACATGCTGACTTTCAGATTCAGGATATAAGGGCTTCTTAAAGCTTTTCCACATACAGCTTTTGCTTTTTGGCTCTCTAGCTGTTTCTCTTTCTCTCTTTCCTTTTTTTCTTTCCTTCCTTTCTTCTCTCTTTCCTTTTTTTTTTTTTTTCCCCTCCACAGTGTTGCATCTGTGGAAGGCTGGTCTGAGCCCTAACACCTGACATTCAATAACCTCTCAGCAGTCATGGACAAAGGCCTAAAAAATTCCTCTTTCACAAACAGGCATGAAACTATCTCTAGATAAAGGCATCTCAAACACGCTTGATGACAAGTCAGCTCTTTTAGGCTGTTACAAGAGAGCACTGCTCACCTCCAAATATTTTTAGACTTTACTAATAAAATCCTGCAGAGGTGCTTAGGTCAGTGCTTTCAAAAACAACTAGAAATACATCTGTGCTTTGGTTTTGATTTAACTCTTTTATTACACTAATGCTATCTGTCTTTTCCTGCGTGTGTCAGCATTGCTTCTGAATGGCAAAAACGTCACGGATACACCATGCAAAAAAGAAAGAATCTTGTACCCTGCTATGATAAGCAACCCTGCTTTGAAAAGAAAAGAAAAAATTACAAGTTGATAGATTATCTGGCAACAGCAAGCTATTATATTTCCATAGTCTTACACCAAGACACTGGAAGTCAACAGCATAAGCAGTATTGCTTATATAACTCCCACTCCTTCACCTAGTTCCTGATTCCTTTATAGCTCTAGAATTTGATTTGGAAATAAGGTTAGATTAGTATTTGAAATTTTTGAGTGAATTCTCTGTATCCATGGACCAGATTATGCCATTCTCCTTTACATGAAGTAGTGTTTTATGTCCCCAAGCAACAAGACACTTAAGCACAGGCATAACTTTAAGCACATGTGTAAATCCATCAAAGTCAATGAGACTCCTGTTTGAGCTTAACATTATGTAYTTGCATATATGCCTTGCTGAACTAGGGCTTTACATTAATCCATGTGAGGAGAGGTGACATATTATGACTTTGTGCGCACTACACTGTCTTGGGAATAAGATATTTTCCTAACTATTTTAGTGCTCCACTCTTTAGGAATTACAACAACAGTAAATTCTAATGGGACTTGAAGAGCTATTCATAAAAACCAAAAGATTTTAAAGAAGTAGCTGTTACCCGCTACAATTTACTATCAGAAAAAGACAGACCAGAAAACACAATCCCCCCAAACATTTTTCTTTTTGACCAAAAATCAACCCCTTATTTATCAAAGAACTCATTCTATATTAACTAGGCAAAACATCCCTGGTATGGAACCATTGATATTCAGTGAGCAAAGAAAATGAAGTCACCGGATTCTTTAAAATGTAGTCTTTCATGTCAGTTCATTGCAAAAAATAATGAATTACAACCTCTTCTTCTTCCCAGTGCATTTTTAGGATAGTTTACATGACTCTGGAATGGCTTAAATACCTCACTGCCTACTATAGAATGTCCTCGTGAAGACAAAAAAAGAAAAAAAAAAAGAAAAAAAAAGAAAAAGACATTTACTTTCACAGTTTGATCATGGATTTCTTACTACCATTCAGGACTAAGAAAAATGCAGAAAGCAGTAATATGTTAGAAAACGTTTATATAATGCAAAAGTTACATGGAAAAATATCTAATCAGATAAAAAGAAAAATCCAATCCATATATATGGCTTTTAGTACAGTATGAAGATTCTGCAAATCCTCTGATAAAAACAAACTAATAAAGTTGCCTTGTAAAGTGAACTACAGATAAGGATGCATCTATTTTCCTTGTAGACATTACTTCTGAAGGTTTGCACATATAGAAATGATATCCATGTACCATGTTTAAACAGCTAGCATGACTAGCGCAGACCTGTGCCTGTATATGCTTTGGATTTCATTCTGACAAGTGAATCATATCTTTTCCCCTTTTGATTTATGAGACTGGATTTATTATGATTTCATTTTTTTAAAGAAATAGAGATTAAATATGAGAAGTCAGGATTTACAGAAACTACAGTGGCTGAACCTCTCTTCCACTTCTATTTATGATAAGTTTCTGTGCCTACAAAACATTCTATTGTTTCTATTTTCTAAGTACCTTAAAAAATATATTACTTAAAAGTAATATAAAATTATTGGAGCAGCAACTGCTGCTTTTTGTTTTGATTTTCCTAAGCTTATGTGCCTACATTGTTTATTTAACTTGATCATTAAGGCTAGATCTTACTGCGTAAATAAATCTGCTGGGCCTCTGCAGAATATCAGTGAAGTCAACTGGGTTTCACACATGCAAAGAGCCTTATCTGTGCCAATCACACTGTAAAACTAGGCAAGATATTGGAACAATTCTCTCAATCAGATACTTTATATACAAATTAAAACAATATGAATATGAATATGTTTTTATACATTTTGCAGATTATGTCTCTATCTCGTAAATAACTGAATAATCCCTAAATGCTTGGAAAAGCCTGTCTGTATACAGGAGAGAGAAAGAGAGAAACATAAATACAGATGCATGTATTTAATTCCATATAACAGTAAGCAATTAAACATAATAATGAAACATTTGAACACTACATTTTCTTGAAAATATATTCTTTCATTTTATTGATGGATTCTTAAGAAACATGGAATTTTATTAGTACTGGGGAAAGAAACACTAAATGTATTCACCTGAATGGAGCAACATATGTCTGTGCTTCAAGACAGTTTTTTTAAAAAGTCCTGTCTGGCTTAAAATAGTCTTGAAAGACGACTTGCCTGGATCAACCCTTTCTGACAATCTTAAATTCTGATTTGCAATGCAATTTTTTTTTAAAGTTGTTATACTGCAATGTCTTCTTGCTCCTAGGAGACAGTTCAGAGCATCTCAGCTGCCACCCAAGTTACAATGATTCTTTATAGTAAAAAGTAATACTGCATACATAAAAATGTAAAATATAATGTAGAGTCCTAAGTAAGTATCACAGCAAAGGAGTTTTTCATTTTAGCATTTGGTTGGTATTTATCAGCTTACTATATCTGTAGACAAATTGTTTTAAGCAGAACTATGAGGATTAGCAAATCTTCTGCTAACTTAAGTCAGTTCCAGTTCCAATACAACATCAACAGCAAGAGAGATTTGGGCATGTACTGCTTCATTACACTCCCCATTATACTTATTTATCATTCAAAGATCCTTGATTTAATAGCAGTCATTCTATTCTAGTTCTCTGGATACAGTTTAGACAACTGAAAATCAGTTCTTTGGGCTTATCTTAGAGATAAGAACTTGCACAACTTTTGGAAAGCTATAGTAGTATTTTGCTACAATTGTGAAGCACCAAGGGATATAAACAGAACAAGACTTCTATGTACAGGCAACTCCTCTCATTAGATAAATCTGCAGCTGTTTTGTAGGAAATCTATCACTTGGTCTAAAGAAACACATTTCCTTGCCTACAACTTTCTTCTTTATAAAGACAAGCTAAGGAACTAAAATTCATAATTCTATTGGATACCAAAAAACATGGACTCAACAGAGTTATTGATTTTATGACATATTATTATCTCCCGCCATACATTCAGGCTTTGTTTCTCTCTCTTTCCTTTGGGTAAGGACTTTCTCTTCAACCCACCCCCACCCCCATGCCATTTCTATGCCACAGATAAGTTCTCTTGCCACTTGAAGGTGTCTAATTGGTATATTTCTAACTGATTTCTGAGCAATCATTCTCAAACGGTATTGGGCTTTGAAAGCTGCAGCTTCTGTAGATCTAAAGAAGAGCCAGAAAGCCTCCAAACTTGTTTAATTTTTCCAGTTATACCAGTTAGTCTACTAAATCTTATTACCTCTACCTACGAGCCTTGAACTCCCTCAGGATGGGTGGGCATTGCATAGCATGCCAGGGATTACCACAAGGGCTCCTTCCTAAAGGCCAGCTCATACTCCCATTGACTTCAGGGCCACCTGTCTAAATCGGACTCTAACATGTCAATCAGGCTTTAAATCAGGAGTTACATCAGGCTGTAGACCTCCAGAGATTAAGTATTTCAGTATAGCCTAGGTATCAGCGTATGGGAACAACTACACTACCTACTCTTGTCTTTTAATAATTCAATAACAGTGCCGTTCAGGATGACCAGAAAGCCTGTCTGCCCTCAATGGGGGCAAATTCAAGACCTTTTGATAGAAAACCCAGGACTTTCTTCTCTGCCTAATGTCAGTCACAGGATGTTACCACAAGATGAGAAGACAGAGCAGGCCTGCATGCTGCTGGCGATTGGGTAGGCATGCACACCCTTGTGTGCGCTCTAACACACAGGTGGCTGTAGCCAGTATTTCTCCCAGGCAGTGCTCCCTGGCTTGCTGCAGAGCCTTCCCTCACGATACTACTGCGGGCTAGTGTAATGTAGGCAGGCGGCACATTTGCCCTCAAACTTGCCCCTCAGGCATGCTTCCGCTTGCAGTATGGACACAAGCTATATTGAGATAGAGGACATACTTTTGCAAGACATTACTGAGGGTAATATCAAGAGCGAGCCCTAGCATGCTGAGCTAGATGAGTTATCTACAAAATTATCTCTGTTTCATAAATGATGCTGGGTAGCATACATCCATGGGTACAGCCTAGCCCCAGAGGTGTTCCAATATCAACTGAAGCAGGCACTGAATATCCTGATTGTAGGGGGAATCACCAAGAAAGATGCAAAGGACACTGAGACCATGTTGAGTGACAGGTCAGAGAATGAAGACTCTGTTTCTCCTTGTTGACAGCCTACTAGAGGCCAAAGGAAGACTAAAAGCACACAATCAAGAGCTAATGTGCAGCCTGTTACAAGAAAGGAACCTGAGGCTGCTATGCACAGCTGAGCAGAACCTAGACCATCTATCAAGGAGCTAAACAAAACATTATCAAAAGTAACCATCCAAACCAGAGTGGCTCACAGGTCATATAAGGTTGCTACAGATTCAGTACAGCAATGGTGGAGAAACTAAAGAGAAGTGGTTAAAGCCAGGGACATGCAGACATAAAAGAAAGTTCACTAATTCATTGTTTGAGATAGGAGAAAAGAAGTGATATACGAAAGTAATTCAGGGCATCTATGAAGGTAGAAGTGTGGGGAGGGGAAGAATCCCACACTACCAGCAATGATAAAAACAAGAAGCGAGGAGGCTAGTTTGAACTTCAGAACTCATGAAGGGCAATGAGGCCTAACAGACCACAGTGAGATAGAAGTAAAAGCCATGTCCCCAGGGTCCACTATGTACAAGAAATTTTGACCCTTGCAAGTCAACAAAAACTTTTTAATAATTCACAAAGAAAATGGGAACAACAAGGACAGAACCTGGATGCAAGAGTGCAGCTTGAAGGAGGAAAGAGGCTTGAGAAATCCATCCATGTTTGCATGGCTAGGATGCTAGTTACAATTGCAACATCTCTGTGAATGCTGTTCTTAATAAAGATTCAGTTTCTTTTTACCAATGATGTGATACATGAGGCACTGAACTTAAACTAACAATAGATTCTTTTTCTGGTTGTTCATATATATATGTGTGTGTGTATACATATATACATACATACATATTTACACACTAACAATACATGGAGATGAGGTGATGCATTTGGATATGCGCTCTTTTTTGTACATTAATTACAGTGTAATTTTGTACATTATTATATAGAAGCATCACTTATACCCCCCAACCACTCAGTCAATTCCCAACTAAATCACCAGTTTTCAGAGGTAATATAAAAAGCATGGTTTTCAAGAAGGAATTTAGAGGAGAATGGTTTTGTAACCTTGTCAATCAGTTCAGGGAGGAAACTTGGTATGGAAGGGTAGGTCTGAAAAAAAGACACTGAGTATAACAATGGAGGATGAAACAATCAGAGACAACACTAGGTAGGTAAAAAGGGGCAGAGACATGTAGGTGATGACAAGGAGATTGGACATGGATCTCCTGGAGAAGAGTTTGGCAGTACAAGAAACTGTGTGGAACACAGATTGAAATGGGGATGGAAATCTGTATTCTACCATATACGTCTAACTTTGAAACATCTCAATTACTTATGAGGAAAAGATGAATTTTCCATTTCCACTGCTAACCTTTTCCACTTGTTTCTCATTACAGTAAGCAAACAACATTAAATGGCAAATCCTACGGTTCACAGAGTATGGTACACTGCTGAACTGTCTTTAAGAAAATACAGTACAAGCATATTAACTAGCATATGTCCCTTACAGCGTCTAAAATTTTTCTCTCTTATGCAATTCTGAAAGTTATAAAGTATATTGGCAGGCCCCAGTCAACAATAAAGGCTGCAAAAGTCTTCTTTTTTCCAATACCGAGCTTTTAGTCTAATTGCTTATTTGCAGTCTCAGCAAGCCAGAGAGAAGAATTTTATCCTCTTTGGCTTGTTTCTGAATACTAACTAGCCAGCCCAGTCAAGGCTCTCTAAAGAGTGAAACTGCATGAGAGACACACTGCATTTGACACAGTAAGGAGGCAAAAGAAAGAGCAAAACAAAAGTCTATTCAGGGCTGAATCCTCTGATATACTCACCCATCCCCCATCCCCTTTAAAAATAAAGAGAAAGGGGAAAACTCATGAATCCATGGCTGAATGCCTGAGGTTGTCAGAATAAAGGACAATGAATGACAGCTGACTGTCAGCACAATTCTCAGAGTCTGAGTTACCACTTTTTGGCATTGTTCAAATAGGAAAAAAGTGTGTGCACTTAACAAGGAAATATCACAGAAGTTCTTTATGAGGGGGTATACTCAGACTTGCACAAAACAGTCAAGGTAACTAGTAGTTCCACATGGATTTTTCCCTCATGAGTATATCATTCTGTGAAATCTTCCCAACTGAACTCATTAAAAACTTTTCTAAGTGTACCAGCATTAAAGGATGCCTTAAGACAACAGGGGTCAGAAAACTACTTTCCTTTAAGGAAATCAGATAAAGACCAGACGTATCTAAAGCTGAGAAAACATATACCTTCACAACACTGTTATCTAACTGTTGGTTAATAAAAAAAAAACCCCAAAACACCCATGAAGGCCAATCTTTAAACATTTCCTGCCTGTTCAGCTTGTTTAGGATCTCCTTATGAGCTGATTTCTTTTTCCTGCAGATTTGCCTACACTTTCATCTTCACTGACTACCTTAATCCTCCAGTCTTTGTTGTTCCAATGCATGATCAGCTTGTTTTTAAGTCACATCTACCGACATTTGTTAGTGCTGAAACATTACTTTAGGCTTTTACATCTCCATAAATCCATACAAATGATGCACAGGTTTTCCTGAGAAAGGTTGAAAAAGCTAAAGCAGGGAAGATTTTAAGGTTATTTAAATAATGCATTTTAAGTTAGCAGATATTTAACTGCATGGTTTATGTACTAAAAAGAACTACCTGAGCAGAGTGACAGCTCATGACAGAGACACCCAGGAATGATAGGGTTTTTAGTAATTAAAATAGATCTGGCCTGTGCTCAAAGCATTAGCTCACTTAAGTCTGTTGACCATCTGTACTAGAGAGACAATGATTCTATTCTCAGCTCCATCAGCCTGTTAGGGTTCATAACAACTGCAAATAGCACCAAGTTTCTAGGTCTTGCCCCACTAGGCATGAGGGCTGCTCTGGAGCGTGGCTATCCCTGAGAGGGAGGATATACCTGAAAAGTGGGCAGTGAGAGGGACTGAGACACTGATCTGTATCCCTTTAAACATTAGCAGAACACCATTATGGGAAAGCTCAAACTGCTGTTACCACCCCAGCAGGTGTTACTGTACATTATGAATCTTTAGAGAGAAATGAAGAAATGAGGGAGGGAGTGTAAGTGAAATGCAACAAGAAAAACAGGAGGAAAGTTGATTTACAGGCTTCATTTCTTCCAGCTAAAAGGGAGAGGTTCCTGTAACTGACAGATATGGTATTTAGAAGTTCCAGAGTTTGCATAAAACCAATAAAATAAACACCTACAAACAGAGGATGTTTGTAGACAGAGTTTTAGAGAAAGTTATTTATATATTTGCATAATCTAGCTACACTCTGAAAAAAAAGACAATGTTTTCAGGGTAGGGGGCAAAAATTGTGCAAAACCATTGCTCCAACTAGCATGGACCTGCCACTGAACTTTGCAGCTTTGCTTCACTGTCTGTAGTGAGGCCACCATTTACTGATCTGTGCATGTATAAAAAACAAAGACATAATAAGAAACCCATACCAAAAAAAAAGAAAACAGCAACAACAAAAATACAATGTAAAGGAAGCATCTAATCTTGCTGAATAGGCCTAATAATTTGCAAGGAGCTTTTGAGGGCTTTACTATGTTGAAGCTGTGGAGAAGGGGGAATTCTACAGGTAGGCTTGGGAAATCTGCTTATGCAGTGTTATACAAAGAGCTCATGAACAGGTTCTGTCAGCTTAGTAGGACTATTAGTCATAACTACAAGCTGCACTCTCCAGATGTCATGTAAGAAGTTGCTAGAGAACAAAGAAGAAAAAGGATCAAGATTTCCAATGCAAACATAGGCAAATTATTTTTGAATTTTAAGAACATTCAATTCTCTTTAAAGACACGCTAATTTTTCCTAGCCCTTTAATAACAGTCAGGGACCATCTAATGTAATCAGCTGTTGCTCTAGTCTTCCATGTTCAGGAGTTATCTTCCCTTTGTAATTGATTTTGAAATAATAGAATGCCTGCTAAACTAAGAACCCCATATGGGTTGCAGGAGAAAGAAATATATACAGAATTAACAAATGAAAAAAATATAAATGTGAACTGGGTTCAGCCCTTGATGAATACCTACAGGGAAAGAAATACACTGAATAACCCTGCCTCAGGTTCTGTGAAGGCAAACGTGATCTGCCAGGTGTGCTGGCATTTGCAGGATGACAAATAATTTAGTATCTTGGGACATTATTATACCTTCCAACTTAAGCATGCAACTTGGTTAGCTAAGTTAGCTGCCCAGTGTCCCTTGGCTCCCTCTTCAGTCAATAGGTAGGCTTTTCCCAAAGGCTAAATTAACTAATTTAATTCTAAACTGCCTTTTGCAGGAGACTCTCTCTCCCCTTTGACTGAAGAAGGAATTTAACTTACTTGTATAGAGATGGAAGTTACTCATGTACTGGGTTACCTGACCGTGTTCAGGGCCTAAAATGGGATGATGAGAATTCCTGGCTAACTGTTAAGCAGCTTGCTTTCCCAGAATTTTCAGGTCAAGGAAACCTAGGGCTGACATTGCTGCTGGTGTTCTCAGCAGAGCAAAGAGGTTAGAATCCCTCCCTTCCTCCTGTCAACAGAGACTTCATTCAACTTCTTAAGTGATGGAGCAATGTCCCTAAAATCCTGAGAGGCACAGAGCTTTTATAAATTCATGTGAGGTCTTCATCTATGGTAGCACAGACATAATACTTGGAGCTGTTAATCTGTATGTAGCAGACTGTACTTTACCTAGCTGTTAAGGTCCACGTAACACCTCACACAGAGTATGTGCACCAAGTAATAGTTGTTGCAAGAGTACAGTGTATGATCTTGATATTCCACACCGTTTGCATGGCTACTCTGATAATAAATACCCAATCATAAGACAATCCTTTTCTGCAGAAGTATCTTAATCCCATGAAATTCATTCAAAAAAATTTTTTTTCTTTTTCGGGAGTGATGGGAATTGTATCGGGAACAAGAGAATGAGATCCCAGTTTGGAGAACGAACAGAGACACTTTGGCAGACTTGTCTGGTATTTTGTAACTCTTGTCTGCACTTTCTGGTGCATTGAAAGGATATTAACAACTCCAGGAATTGACTATTTCACTACAGGAATGAGAATGCATCCTGCCTCTCTGCAAGTCAAAGGAAAGCAACCAAAAGAAATATGAGAATATATTCTTCTAAGAATTAGAAAACAGATATATCTCCTGAGATCCTGTCTGAGCTGAAAGTCTGAGAAAAATCTCTGGATATAAGTAGGCTCCCTTCCTTTGCCTTTACCCTGGGAATACAGTTGGTAATCAAGATGTATTTCCTGTTTTGACGTAGCTTCCCGATTGCTGTAGGTACATTCATCATCCACACCAAAACAGTTACCTCCATTTGTTCAAGACTTACTGTCCAATAACCTTCAGAATAGGATTAGAGCTTTCCAGACTACAAGAAGCTTTATCTTTCTTCTGCTGAGCAGAGTTATGCTTAATCTCTGGAGAGTGGAAGAAATACCCAGTCTATCCTTGAAACATCTGTTTCCAGGATATACGGAGCATGTGTATGTAGTCTTACATCTCTAAGACCAGACTGGTTTCTCCTCTCTATAAAAGCTCACCTTGCCAAGAAAGAGACATAGGCCCAGATGCACAAAGGTAATCAGTGGGAGCTGGGCTCCCAAATACCTTTGCGGAACTGGCCTTATTAATAATTGTATTATATATCATTCCCTGCTTCCAAAAGCACATGCTGCTACATTCCCTGAATGCCTCACTGCATCTGATAGGTCACTTCTATGCTCGTATCTAGGTAGAGTGACCAAAGGAAAACCAAAGGTCAAAGCAATAAAAGACCCTTGGACCTCTGGATGGCAGAGGGAGCAAACTATTTCTGGACACAGAATTGATACAGATTTCCTTTTGGACCAGAGAATGCAAGGACTCTTGATAGGTGCAGAACTTCCCCTTCTTTTATTGACAACAACTGGAGCTCAGAAAAGTTAGTGCATCTCAAAAGCGATTCAAGACCTTGTAGGATTGGTTCAGCACGGGATATGGCCCTGTTAAAAATGTAAGTTCTCTGAGTACCAATTCTTCAACAGACTCAGTGGACTTGAAAACAAAAAACAACAAAAAAAAAAAGAAAAAGAAAAGATAAAGACAGATGGAACTGCGGAACATGTAGCACTATAGACTGTATCTGAAAACAAGCAGGTTCTTAATATGGCTTCATTTTGGTTTGTTGGTGGGAAATAGAAATTACAGAACTTTTGCTTTTTAATAGCCTAACTGAGGATAAGCAAGGGTTAAAATTTCTATGGCAAATGATTACTATTTTAATTAGCATTAAAAAGAAAAAGTAGCTAAGGAAAAAAACAAGTTTTGAATAGCCTTCTGTACAATTAATTCCTGATTGTATTAGAAATATGTACAAATTCTATTTAGCGTTATCATTGAAAGAAAAGTCCGGTTTTGTAATGAGAGCACTAAACCTAGATTCTACTTTCAACCTGTGTTTCCAACAGAGTAAACATGTGCTGAATACTTTTTAGAACATCTAAAACCTTGACTGAAAGTAATGATAACATAGCTCTATTAAACAGATAGAGTCCTATACTTACATTACAGTTTGACAGCAAGATCCATAATTACCTCTGTTACTTTGATGTAACACGAAACATGGCAAATTTTTTTTTAAATAGTCTGTGAAACCTGTACAACAGAGCTATTAGATGTGACTTTCTAACAGACAGGAAAATTTCAACCCTTTTCTATTAAAATGGGAGATTGTTAACTAAGAGATGTTAATACTTGTTAACAAAGCATATCAGAAATCTTTCTCTGCTGTGATACTGGTTGAGTAAGTTGGACTGATCCTAAAGTACATTGTTAAATGGTCTGTACAGCAAGGAAAAGAACTCTGGGAAGCAGAATCTGTTATGCTCGTATCATTAGAGGAAAACAGAGATTGGCTATAAAATGAATTCCAATGTTAGAATAAAAACATAAAAGAAAATGAAGGATTATACAAACCAAGAGAAGGCCCTGCTGGACAAATGATTAACCCTCCTCAAAACAAAATGAAAAAATCAGATCATGAGCCTCCCAAATGGAGGTGTTCAAAGTCCTGAGGTCCCGTCTTGCTTCTCAAAGTTAGAATAAAGAGACACAGAAGCTGGGCTTCAGGGAGACCCTGAAGATTCCTAGATGGCACATAGGTTAAACAAGCGCAGTCAGAAAGCCCACAGTGAAAAACAACTCTCATGTTTCCTATCTGACCAAAGCAGATTGCTTTCATCATGGCTTAAGATGAAAAAGGTGCCAACATTCCTCCTCACCTGCAACAAGATAATTTGATGTCTTGTTTTATATTGTCCTTTCATTAGTTTAAAATTTCCTATGGTTCCCAAAGTTTTTATTTTGGATTATGATAATACTGAGAAAATATGCTACTTTTATTGAAGCTTGGGGGTCAAATTAATGACTTGATTTAATCGATGATAACAACTTTTCTGGGTAAATTTTAATGGGGGATGACTAGCCAGCCTTCTTCAGGTAGATGTATTTTCTCATGTGAATGGTAGCAAAAGTGGTTTTGAAATTAAATGAAAGGACCACACCTTCAGCTCTGCTAAGCAGTGGTTCCACCAAATGTGGACAATTTGATTAACAGCATCAACCAAAAGTGAACATTGTCAACATTTATTATTAGTCGTTTTTCCAATTCTGGTATAAAGTTAGTGTTAGTGGACGTTTCTAGGAAGACTTCCCTAGAAAGTTGTGTTTTCTTTTTTTATTCACAAACAGAATCCATGGTCTTGAAATCAACTTACAATTTCATTACTAGCAAGTTTCGTATGTTAATATATCTGTCCATTGAGAGCAGACTGAGACCATCAACTCATTTTCTGTAGTTACGAAATAGCTAGTAGATGGTAGTGCCTTTTCAACAGAATGACTTAGACCAGATCAGAAATGGCAGACTAGCTGTGAAAGGCCTGTATCTTGTCATCAACCCCCTGCACAAACTAGCCCTGCAATTTTGCTTCCCATCAGGTCCATTTTGAGAAGTATTTCAGCAATGCTCACTTGGTTGCTATCTTGTTCCTGAGGAATGGAATAAAGATAAAGGGAGGTTTGAAAATGTCAGGAAACTAGTTTCCTCTGGTACAATGATTATGCATCTGGCAACCAGTGAGCAATTCAGAGAGGAAAGGTTGACAGTCAGATATGGTGCTTTGTGATAAGCATTTGAACACTGGGACATGCTCAGTTCACAATTGGTTTATGTTTTGGGTAAGAAAAAGAAGTAAGACTAAGTTTTCCCCTTGGGAGTCTTATTTCATATTGCAATATAATTTGCCAGTTTTTTTTTCATTTCAATAGCCAGTAGACGGTCATTAGGGACACAGGCTCATCAAATGGGCAATAACAACAATAAACTTTATGCATATTGGCTGTCATCTACTCCAAAACCAGTGGAGTTGTCTGCTGGAAAGAAGAGCCTGCAAAAGCACATTCAACAATTATCTTTTAAGGACTTGCCTAGCAAAGAGCATGCAGAAGACTTACTTTTTAAGAACAGCATAAAAGACAGGCAAGAAATTAATGCACTACTTAGAATGTTTCAATATCATAAAAAAAATGTTGTGCTCCAGAAAGGGACTTTGTAAAACCTGAACCATTTTGTTGCATAAGAAAAACTTTCCTTTTGTTGGGTCTCTGTGATACATTATTGGCATGCCAGTACTGTCCTTCTTCACCTAACAGAAATGAATCCTTGAATTCTCTTCAGATAATGTGTAATATATCTCAGGAAGTGGCCAAATACTTCATTATTTATCATTTTAAAAGGTCTTTTTAAACCCATTTTAAATTCTATGTCAAAGGTTAAGTAAAGATGGATAGGCCTTTTTGAACTCACAAAGAATAATCTGTATGTCTCACTTGATGCTTCTGTGTAAACCATCACAAAATATACTGCTTCACAGTATGTTTACTCCCAGATGATTTATGGTACTTCAAGCCTGTCCTTCTACAATGACACACACACATACTTACATGCATACATATATATTCATATTATACATACATATATACATACATATACACACACATACATAAATAAATGAATCCCTGGAAAGATATTTACTGAGTGGAATGTAGACAATAATCTATAAAAGATGGAAACTAAATTCTATAACAAAGCAATGATAATGACAAAGTTAAATAGATATTTACCTATACATTCCTTCCTTTCAATTTAACGTCAATTCACACACATAAAACCTGCCCTGGCTGGGATGCTGAGTAAGTCATATGAAATGCTGCTCTGGTTCCCTGCTGGTTTACAATCCTAGCTTTTCAATGCAGAGTTGCTATTCAGACTTCAGTACTTGTCTGAAGAGCTTTGTGTTGTCTTCGGTGTTTAGTACTTATAACAAGGCACTTTCATTAAGTGCAGCCCGATTTTAAACATTCTGTCCATTTATTTGAGCCCTCTGTAAATGTCTGAAGGAGACCAGATGACTTTCATACTGTTCATACTGACTCACCTAGCTAACATTTCTTGATTTTCTTCTGCTTCTCATCAGCTTCAGACTTTGTAAACAGGCTTCCTTTAACAAAACCTCAAATGGGGTAGATGTTTAGCAAAGCCTACATTACAAAAACATTTCAAAGATTTATTTTATCCCCTGTTTAAAGTGGAATACATGCAGTCCCTTAAAATACTGTCTCTCTTCAACTTGCTGTGAAATTGTGAAAGTATTCTATAGTTCATTGTCAATCAGCATTGACATTTTTTTTTCCTGGAAGAACTTATGGCCCATTTCAGAAGTGCTCTCTAGACTGTTTGAATTCAAAAATCCTTTAATTTATACTGGGAGTCTGAATCTCATAAATTCCAAAACACTTCTATTTCCACAACCTCCTATTCAGGGAATCAAAGCTTTCCTCCCCCTTAGTATTTTCCCAAGGAAAGATCGGACCAAGAATGTTTGTTTTTATATCCATCCTTCAGAAGGATGTAAATATGAAGAAATTATTCTCAGTACTTTTAGACAACATTCCTGTTATTAAAAAATTGATATTCTCCAAAATATGCATATCACAAAAGCTATAGTATGCATTTTTTCTGAAAGATTGACTTAATTTTTGCTCTCTTTTTGAATACTTTACGATGTATCTGACCACAATACTACATAATAAGCCTTAAATGGATGAATAAACTTTGGAAGATCTGATGTTTGGCTATGATACGTACAAATATCAATAACTATTTGTTTAGAACCAATTGCTGTATCCAATGCCATGCCTGGCAAAGAATCAAAGACCTGCTTCAAAAATCTAAAAGGGTATACACTGGTAAAGTATCTCTTTTGAAATCCAGGATTATAGAACTTACAACAACCTATGAAAAAAAATGTTATTGGGTACCCTGCAAAAAAACTATAATTATGGGTTAATTATGGTTTTTTTCCCTCTCTATTTCTGACTGGGCTTGAAATATCAGAGGATCAACTTCTCTCAAAGGTATTTATTCTTTGTATTTCTGGCTCTTCTCAGAACATAGCAATATACGGTTAAAAAATTAAGAAAAATAAAGTGTAACATAAAATAAACATTTCAAAACTTTTTAAAGTTCATTTCTGGAAGTTTTGGGGGAAAAATGTACTTGTTTCTCCATTCCTATTCATGCAATTCTTTTTCTTTTCATGAACTACATACTTGAATGTCTGGCATCTCTTATAACCAAACAGAGGCTTTAAAAATGGCTTTGAAGAAATAAGACACCAAAAGAACACAATCCACACCTCTGCCTCCATTTGTCCTGGACTTCACTTACTTCTACTATTAGACAGAAAGGAGAGTATTAAACCAAATGCCTCAGTAGAGGAGAAAAGCAAAAGTGTACTCGAATACTGAGCTTTTCTTTAGGTGTCAGGTTCAACAGTTATTTTTAATTGCACTGAGCTGCAGAAGTTGTTATATAGCTAGTTCTGCATCTAGTCCAAAATTACTGCCCACTTTAGAAAATGTTCCAGAGACGGATGAGCGGGGCACGTTGGCAGGAATAACGAGTTTATTGCAACACATTCTAAAAACAGCGATGAATGATGCAAAAGTGGGAGGTCAATACATGGCAGATTGACCTCAAATGTTCAAAGGTATATGAAGAAAGCCAATATAATAGGCCATTTTCACCTGAATTTCTATCATTCCCTTACCTCATTTTGGACCCTCTGTTTCCACTTCAGAGAGAGGTTTCATCTTAAAGAGTGAAGGTAGCAGTACCAGTATTTTCCTTCCCTTCAGTCCTGTAAGTGGAGAACTAGTTTTATTTATAGCCAGGATTCCCATGAAACCCCTTAGGACTACAAGACTGTACAGTACTAAGGACTGAATGACACATCCTGAGTTTCTGTCTTTTCACGGCAAACATATTGACTTCATTGTCAACTTAACTGTGAAATTGTGACCACACAGCTGGTTAATAAAATACAGGATAATTATAACAACATATTTCTTCCCTCCAAATATAAATTATTAGAGCAGCCCTTGCTGGAGTCTTTCTTTTTTTAGTCAGAGTGCCTACCTAATTTCACCCACAGCTAAAAATGACGTGTGCTTCTGTTTTCCAATTCCTCCTTTGGTCTCCACCACATGGGTCACTAATATTCGCTCCAGTCATCCCTGTTACCATCTGTCACTGCAGCTGAGAAGAAAAGGAAAAAAGCTCTTCAGCAACAGCTAATGCTGCATCAGCTATCTGCCATGAGGGGTACTGAGGAAAAAGTGCAGTTGGCACCTCATCATCAGAGAGCAAGCTCTGGAATATCACTTTTCTAATATTCCTGATATGTATTGAAATAGGTAGCAGGGAGATGGTATGAAAAGGGGTCTGGGATGAAAGATGTGACATGCTCCACCACACAAACTTAGGGACAGCAATTTTCAGCATTTCTTGTAATATGTATACATGATATATGCTAAATTATGATACCTTCAAGATAAAACATATGTATATGTAGCCTGAGAACTGACAGCTGATCAAAACCAGGGAAAAACATATGAATTAACTCATTCATAATTTTCTAGGCCATCTATATTTTTATTGTTGGGAATCAACTTTTTAAAGCACTTAGAGCATAACTTTTGATGCATTTTCTGTCTCTGATGCATTAGACAATTAATAATGCAATAACAGAGTTCTTCCTCTGGATTGCATAGTGAATAGACTTATGTGACTAACTGACATTTTTGCTAACGTAAAAATAAATTAAAAAAAGACCATATCAACCTGAAATAATGAAACAGGATCTTTGGGGTGAAACATTACATTACATTACAAATTCAGACATTTTTAATAAAAACAGAAGAAATTTAAATGATGGGCTACACTGATAAGAGAGCTTAGATATCATTTACAGAACTGAGGAGAAGAAAGTGACAAATGTGGCTTTATGTTTCTCGGCAGACAAATGGTTAGTACACTTGCTGTGGATTGACAAAATTCTGCCTAATTTTATTAAAAAATAGAAATGTTTCCTTTAATCCACTCCATACATTGGAATAGCTTTACTGCCAAGAGACAGCTCTTGCTTAAGGGTGATTCAGAAAATCTCTGCAAGCATGACCAATAACTTTCTTACTTTCTGAAGCTCATTGAATGCCAAAGAAAAAAGCTTTTGCTTCCTCCAAATTTGTCAAAGTTAATTTCTATAAATTTTATGAAAAAATTACCTATAAATGTATATATTTTATATGGATTTAATTTTGTTTATATGAACATCTCTTGACTCTTCTCATGCTTTCTAGTGCAGTATGAATCTTTCCACCAGGTTCTTGAACTTAATATAAAAGATATATTTTATTTACACTGCTATGGAGAGAAACCCAAAACCAGAACAACTACTATGCAAGGTCATTATTAATCACTCATATCTCTCAGAAAGATCTTTCCTCAAGATTGGTATCCCTCCTGTTAGAAAAAGACACATCAAAACTGACGTATAGTCACCTGTGGATATGAGTTCCGAGTGCACAGCTATTACCAGAACAGATAACTCTCTCGTTCTGTAGTTTTATTTATTTATTTTTTCTTCATGGGCCTCCTCTTTTAAAATATCAAACAATGAAAACCATGTCAGCTTAGAGACAGCCTGTTGTTATGATACTGAGCAATAACACACCTCTTTCAAAAGCCGCTGGTGCTCTGAGCACAGCTTTTGAGATACAGGGGCCTCAGTGGAGGACGCGGCATGTTGAGGAGAGGCATCACCTCAGCAGGTGCGCTGGGAATGCTGTGCCTGGAACATCAGGGAGGACTGTGCCGGTGCCACTTTGTTGTAGTACAGCAGCATATTTTGCAATGGCCAGCCCATTTTATGCTTAGACTTTGGAAAAGCTAGCTGTGTAGAGAATGCAAACCTGCCCTAATTCTCACATTCCCTGTTCTGAGGCACTCAACAAGTGTACAACAGGGTGCAAAAGACTCTGTAACTTCTTCCCATTTCCATTCCTCTACCATTTTGTCTACATGTAATAAGAACAGGATGTATGCAATCAAAAATGTGACTTGTGATGAAGGCCTATGTCTCATCCCATTGTATTTCTAAAACAAAAAATTTGTGAAGCAATTCCTATCACACTCCTTGCAATTCACGAAAGAGTTTTTGAAGCATTTCTTCTTCTTGAAGCCATGGTGTTGTCTAGAACTGGGTCTTCAGAACCTCCAAGGGGGTTTCCTTCATCTTTCTTGCAAAATCTTTTCAGTGTTGCACTACTCTTGTAGGGAACAGAGAAGAATGACAGAAGAGTTTAGGTTTGAAAAGACCTCCGAATCCCCTTCTTTTTCTTGTTCAGATACTCTGAAGTGGATGTCTACCATGGTGGCACCTTCTTTGTCCTTTGACTCTTAACCATAAACTCTTGACTGGCTTGCCATCCATTTCAAAGCAAAGCTTCGTGCATCTGAGCCACTCCTCTGCTTAAGCTGCAACCCCAGCTTCTTGTCCACCAAGTTTTTCTTTCCTAAAGAGCCTGTGTCCATCCATCGCCTCAACCCAGTTGTGTGCGCTATCCCACTATGTCTCTGTAATACGAATGAGATCACAGGTCTGCAGTTGTGCATGGACTTTTAATACCTCATTTGTTCCCCATGGTACACTCATTCATGTACATACACGCATGATGCACTCCCAGCCTTGCTGCTTTCACAAGGGAAGTCTGAGACCTTCCCCCATCACACTGGCCCCTGGACGCTTGCTCACTGCTCCCCATTAGTTCACTTTTCTTCAGTTTTTGGAAAGCCTTGTCTGATACCTGGCTTAAATTCCCATCACTTACGAAGAATAGCTGATACACAGCAAGAATTCAAACCATGCATGTCTAAAGAAATGAACAACTTTGTAAGCTAGTGTCTTGAAGTAAAACTTCATAAAAGTGTTCTTAAAACATTGTGTGAATTTCAGCTTAGAATAAATCAGTATAATTGGAATGTGTAGATCAAATTCAGCAGAGGATTGCCATGATATACACTTGACTTCTATTTAAAATTGATCCCAAAATAAATATATATGGCTAAGGACTACAACTTGCACCAGTCTGGCATTCAACACAAGAGCAAAATAAGTATGATTTAAATATCAAACCTGTGACTATGGTCCATATTATGTTCTTCTTATGCAGCCTGCCTTGTACTCTGCTAGGAGAGGAAATTTGGAACCTATCCCTTTGTTAAATGACAGAGGTCTAATTTTATGTTATATTTTATATGTTTTAAAAAACATGAGTCTGACTATACTTGGCACTATAACTAGTGGAAATACTTGTTCAAAAGCAACATAAAACAGAATCATATACAAACTATAGCTTTGTCTAAGACAAAACAGACTGAAAAGTAGTGGAGAATTACATCCATTGTCTGAGATAATCCATCATGAAACAATCATTTTTGTCCTACGACCCTGGTCTTTTTTTGTAAAAAGAAGTTAAGCAGCAGCTTTTATTTTACGCAACTCTTCTTTATGTGTGTGGCATGATGAACAAAACTCCTTATACTAATAATTCACACTTAAGCCATCATAGAATTATAGAAAAATATACAGCCCCTGGAAAAGGCTTTAGAGAGACCTACATCATATGTCAGAGTTGGTCAAAAATAATCACGTTTGAAACACCACCCAAATTAAGTCAGGAAGCATTCCAAATGATTCCTATCCCTCTACTTGTGTAAAGAGATCTGCAGACAATCAAGAGATCCAGTCACAGATCTCCTCAACAGTAGAATTTATCCTCAAAGGTTTAGTATTTATAATCCTATTATTTTCTAATCCTATTATTATAATGTTTGGATGAATCGAATGTATTTCCTCCTTAATCTCTGTGTGATCTCACATATTTCCCGTCAGTGATGACTTCTGGCTGACCCTACAAATACTTTGTCCTTCAATACTTAAAAACAGATTGCTAGAATTATTAGGGACATTGTATTTTCCATAGATGCACCTTGCTGTTAATGTTTCTTGACAAAGCTAATATTTTTAGAATGCTACAGAGGTGTTTGATTCTCAGCTGATTTCCCTTCAAAACATGCATCTTTGCCTTTTAATTAAACAGTAAGTGGCTACCATGATGCAATGTTTTTTAAAAAAAATCACATTTGTGACTGTGCATGAAACAGAGAAATATCTACAAAGTTGTTATATATAGTATACCAAAAAAATGCCATGAGACTTTGAATTGCATGGATTTAATGCTATTTAAGGGTTTAACAGTGACATCATAAATCACAAGAAGGTATGAATTAATTTCTTTCTTACTATAAGCCTAAGATAGTGTCGTAGCCTCAGTTTTGGAAGTTGATTATTTTTGCATTTCAGCTACAATTACATTTTCATTTACTGTGCCATCCTTTCACCTGCTTGCTTTATTTTGCCCTTTTTTCTCCTTTTTTATCATCTTCTGCTTCTACTTTTCTTCTCCATCATGCTTCAGAGTGTCCCACTTGAACGTGGCATATAAAGTTTCCACACAAACATGTGGATTCTCTGCTAACCAAAACCTCTACATCTCAGCTAGGAAATGGGGTGATAAGGACATAAAAAAGAGAAGGATCAGGCCTCATGACCTGAATACCCTTGGAATACACAAGCAAAATGCCAGAATAATGAAATATGGTAGACAGGTGACAATTCAAACATAAATGATGAGATCTGCTTGTACTTGACAGCAGCATGTTTAATTCTACTATCAACATACTATCAGAGTGTTATTTCCCTTGTGACAGTTATGTAAACTTTGCTTATGATCTCCTGCAAAAAGTTTAGGCCTCAGTTCTTCTCTAACATTTAAATGAATAGCAGATAACCTTCCTTTTTTCTGTTGTCCATCTACCCAGAAGAAAGATAGGGACAGTAGCAAGGGAATTATACTGGTAAGATGGATAGATCTGGCATATGTTTAGCTGGTCAAACTTACCCTTTTTAAATTTTGTTCAACAACAACACCACCACAATACATATTTGCTAGCACAGTTCTGTAAAATTAAATGTTTTGCATCAATTTAATTACAAAATATTTTCTTCTTAGAAAAACAGGCTACTTAAGCAAACGATGAATGTTTTTAGTCAAATGAGTCTTCTCAAATAATCTAGGGTGATTTATAAATATCAAGACCTGGGTTGCTAACTCCCAGAAAAAAAMCTCAGGTAATCATGTTTATTGTACTTTGGTTTGTAGGCACTTGCTTTGCTCTTATTTTAATGGAGAACTTCCTACTTTTCTGCTCATAGTTTACTTATATAATTTACAACAAAAACTGGCTGTCTCTATTATAGATGTTGCCTGTTTTTTTCCCCAGTCTACTGCATTAGTGTCCAGCCATTAAATTCCAAGAGTTTGTAGAGAAGCTCTCAGTAGTAAAATTCAAGTGAAACTAATTAATTACAGGACTTTTTAAGCTTTGCTTCAATGCATTATTGATATTCCAGTTCAATCCCATTTCTACTACTACAGTTTCTAACCAGTTATGAAAAAGCATATTACTACTATCAAAAGTTTCCCCTGTCTCATTAGATAGTCAGTCTTGGCAGAAGTTGCAAAACTGGTATCATACTGGGATCCAGAACATATTACTTTCTTAGGGTAACAGGGATATGAACCCTGGAGCTTCCCAGCAGGCAGATACCGAGAGCTCTTAGATAGCACTATTTAATTATATCTTAGATAATGTGCAATAGAGGAAGATTTGGATTTTCTGAACTGTCAGATGGTACGAGCTGAAGTTTATGAATCAGCTCTCCACTTAAATGACATAGTACAGCAAACACCCATTTTTGCCTGCTTTTAACAGAATGCAAGTTCTTACATGTTCTCGTATAGTGGTAGCAAACTATCCCAGGTGAAGGAAGTAAATGAGGTAGCAGGAGAGTGTGGAACATGATCAGTACAGAGGTGCAGAAGTTATTTTATGGAAGGAATACATGCAGATTAAAATTTACAGGTCTGAGGTTTAGAGATAGTATAGGAAGGTCACTTAGGGAACGGATTCAGAAGAACAGCAAGAGGAAGAAGGACAGCTTCAGTATGGGTGGGAAGGGAAAAAAGCCTGCTGTAAAGGAGAAAGGAGCACTTCAGGATAAGGAGAGACCCCCAGTGAAAATGATTCAACTTTTTAAACATCACTGACTGTGAGTGAGTGTTTTTTTCTTCACGGTTTCTCAATCTTCTCTCTCTCTGTTTTTTGACCGGTATATTTCTTATATAAAATATCGTCTGTTATATTTCCTACATAAAAATGATCAGAAYGATCTTTTTACTTAAAAATAAAAGAAAATCATATAAGATAATCTTCAAAGAAAAATGAGCACAAGAATATTCAGAGTCAAGGAGTGTGAGGAAGTATCTTCCTATGGGAGGTAAAAGAAATCTTATGTTAATTAATACCCTCAAAAACATATATCTGGGTTTTGCAGACGTCTGTGTAGAAGGTGGCCACTGCCTTTATCTGTAGTACAATCTCACAGGAACCCTTCTCAAAACAAATTGTGAAACAGCTCCAGATATTTTTATCTGTTTATTTGCTTATTTACTATTAACTAGCTAATTAATATTGATTATGAAACAACTACTTTTTTTTTTCAGAATTAACAGGGTCTCTGTAGAAGAATCACATGCCAGCAGCAGAAAAATCCCCCCAAACTATCTTATAAAACATTTGGATGAATGGGTAAGTACAAATATGCCACATGTTTGCACTCAAAACACCACAAGATTAAAAGCTGGGCTTCAAAGAGTTCCTTTGAAAACACAGCATGGTGTTTTCGATTTTTCCTTATTCAGGATTGTTCTGTAGCATTCTAATTGTCTTCTAGGATTCCTCATAATGTGCCATATGTGGACCAAACCCTGCTGTACAGTTCCAATGAGGGGTTGGACCAAGCATTTATGCTGATTCACAGGCTAAACTTTCCGATGAGCTTTTATCTGAAATGGGTGTAAGCCTCAGAAATGTAGCTTTCCAGAAGATTGCTTTATTGCAGTGCTTTCCAAAATACACTTGGACTGCAAGATCTTTGAAGCTGTGTCCATTTGTTACAGATAAGCGTCAAGTTGAATGGTGACTTCAGATTTGACTAGGGCTTTTAGGTACTGCCAGTACATGCATAACAAATAACACAACCATGTGACATGCTTTCACTGTGCTAATCTCCACCCCAAATATCCTTGTATACAGATGATGCGGAGATTCAGCCATGTATTGATCTCCCTCTTCTGTAAGTTTTTCAGTAACAACGCATAGAATTGATTGGTTAGTGAGATTGCTTAGAGATGCAGATTACTGGAGAAATACAAGAATAAATATGCTGTATGAAAAGAACTTTCCAGCTTCAAAGGCAATGTCTATGGCAAGTAGGTATTATTAACACTTCTAAAAAATATTGAAACCAAGCTAGAGAGAAAAAGTAATTTGTCTAAAGGCCACAGGAGGAGTAATTTTCAGAGCTGGGACTATAACTCTGGAATTGCTGGTCACTGAGGACCACACTTCACCTGTATTCCCAGCCAGAGAGTGAGGGGACACACTAAATAGCAAATATCCACTGTTTTTATAACTGCAGTTCTGTGACTCCATCTCATCTGAGAGCAGGTCAGTTTTTCTTCTTGGTACATGTTTGCCACAAGCATGTCAATGAGCTTGCTGAGTCAGTTGGGAAGGTACCAGGACAGGAACAATACAGAACAGTAATTAAAAATAAGGACTCTTGAGGGGACACTTCATTGTGAACTTTTTCCTATAAACCTTCCTTCTTTTTCCCACAATCCAGCACCTGTAAATGCTGTTTCACCTTTTTAACACTCCCAGATGTTGCACTCAAAACACCAAGAATCTAGTGCAATTCTGGCCCCTTCCCATCCCTGCCAAAAACACATAGTATTAATGACTGATCCAAGTAGCTCTGTTGTTTAACAGCTTCAATATTGTAAGACTCAAAATCCCCAAAACTATGTTAAAAGTCCCCAAGTTAAATCAGCAGCAGTGTTTATTAAATATCAGGATTTGATCTATCTGGAGTCAACAGCTGAACAGCAAACACATCAAAATCTGAGCAACAATGACCTCAGAGTTATGTATATTTACCATGTGCTAGATTTCCTGGCATGCTGAAGCCAAGGGGGAAAATCCACTCAACTAGTCCACCACTGAAGCTAACACTCCTGTTAAATTACTGGCTTTAAAAAACATTTAAATCCATGACTCCAAGTTGGAAAACTTTTCACAACTTTCCTGTCTTAACAGTAAGGAATGTTAATGAGAGCCCTAGGTAAGAACTGCAAGTAAACTGGAAGGCATTTTCCAGCAGCAGGAAATTCTTGTTCCTATATTTACAGAGGCACAAGGAAGCAGCTGCTGCATATGAGAAGGATATGTTTGAGAAAAGATTAGGAACAAGCAAACCAAAAAAGTGGCAACTCACCTGTCAGATGCAGAACTTCGTAACTATAGTCCTGTTCTCCTGCATCATGGTAGTCCCTCAGCTAGCTAGGGTAGACACTATATAGGGGGAAAGAAAAGGTGTCTGGTGATTTGCCCATTGTAAACCCATTGTCACTGGGATCCTGATATACAAAGTCCTTTGGGGGAAAGCTCCTCTAGGCTGTGGATTGAGTTGCAGCCCTTCTGTCTCTCTTCTGGTTTATTTTTAAACCTAGTCTTGAAAAACAAACCTACTGTAAAAAAGTTCACGTATTTACTCCAAAGAAGAGAGAGGACACAGAAGTATGTCAATGCTTTCTGGAGGAGGGAAGGTTGCTTCATGCTTTCAGGAATTTGAACTGGTGACTTGTACTGAGTTACATGTAGGGTAACAAAAAAAGGAAAGCTCTTGTCTTTCTCTTCCTACAGTCAGAAATACGAGGAACTGCTTTTCCTTCCCCCTCTCTCTCCAGTATCCCCACAATAGATTCGCAACTCAGCATTTCATGATTGTGTTGCCAAAACCAAAAAACAGTGTAATGCATGGAAAACATCACAGTGATGTTTCTCACTAGCTTAGGTGCCCATTTCTTAGGCTTTGTTCAATGCTGTTAGGTTGTGCAAAGTTATTTTTCACTTCTCCAAATCCTCTATCTTACCAGTGGCTGAAAGAAAGAAAATATTCACTTCCACCACTGGAATCTGCCCAGTTAATTGACTCAGGTGATTGCCAGCATGGTAAACACTTGCTACATCTACCAAAAAACCCAACCAACCAACCAAAACCCTGTATTTTTTTCTTTCTGTTATATATTACATATTTCATAGATATGATGAGATGGGTGTGGAGCATATTGATTTTCCACTTATCACCACACATCACCAAGGTATACAGGCTCTGGTGTCACTATTACACAGCTGACACACACCTCTGTACTTAGTTTTCATCAGACTCAAATCGTTGCATGGTTTAACTTTCTCGTTGTTAATCAAGAGAGGGGCGTGAGAGGAAACTGAATTGCATATAACTCAGTATGGAGCCATTTATTATCTAGTCTCTGCTTACCTCCTGGTCAATGTGTGCGGCTCTAGTAGGGTGGTTGGTGTGGGTCCAAGCTCTGACAAACTGCTGTGTTTCTGTCCCAAAGTCCAATAAGAACATAAAAGGAAGGTGGACTTTTTTACTTCCCAATCTGGCTCTTAATAAGAGAGAAAAGCAGATTTGTAAATGGTTGATTAGATTTGGAAATAGATCATCTCCTTTCCCACTTTGAGAGTTAAACAAATGGAAATAGGACAGCCGTATCCACAATAGGCTAGATGTCAATACATGTGCTCAAGGACAAAGTGATTTCTATCAGTGGGATAGAAATCTGTTGCTTACGAGTGCACTATCCTTTCTTGTCCCCTTCAGTTACCCTAGAGCCCCACACAGCAACAGCAGCTCTGCCCTGTGGACCGTTGCTCACAGAAGGTCTCTGGGCTCCAAAGTCTCCATCTGTCTTGATGGCCAAAAACCTATGCTGAGCCTTGCGGGAGGCTAGTGAGCTTCCCCTCTGTACCAGCAACACCCTGGCTACCAATGTGGCCCTTCCCTTACAAAAGCAAAACCGTTTCTGCTCAGAAAACACGTGTAAAGCATTCCTCTAATGCCTTCACTAGGTGGGCTCTCACTGGGTGACCAGAACAACTGTTGGCTGAGGTCAGTCAGCCAGGAAAACAATAATTTCTCAAGCCTCAAGAGTGCTGTAAGTCTAACATCAGAATTAAGGCTGCTATACTGTACTCAGGACGTTACATCTCTTGCAGCTGACCTCAATCAGCAGCCATGTAGACCACCCGGGGGAGAGGGAGTGAAAGGGGTACAAAAGGTTTTATTAAACCCAAAAGAACAAAAAGAAGAGAGCCTTGAGCTCTCCAACAAAAGGAGGAAAGTTCTCATACGGCAAGAAGCCAGGTGATATTTTTTTAAACATTTTTTTCCCCTCCTTTGTACTTCAGCCGCTAAAACCTGTCTCATATCTGCAGCTGCAAGGGGGAGATCCTCCAACCTAACTCCCCTGACTTAAAAAAAAATATTAATCTTGCAGCTGCTAATAGAGAGCAAAAGGAGAGAGGGGGAGAGAGTGAGAGTTTTGTTGAACTAAGTAGTGCAGGATGTAGGAGGAATTAGCTTGAGCACTCCATTGCTCATACGCACTCATATTTTCATGCCACCATAAACAGTCTTGATAAGACTATTATTGTAACAGGGTCCAGTAATAGTGTACTAGTATGTAGTATGTATTAGTAGTTATGCTGTTGTGGCTGTGGGTTGCAACAGTGACATTGTAGCTCTGGGTAATAGCCACAATGGCAGCATTATAACTGGGAGGACAACTGACATTTTTTTGGTGGTGAGGATTTTGTAGTGTGGGTAGGTATTGCAATGTAAGGAGTTGGAAGTGTTTAATATAATCTTCAGGATTCTACAAAATTCATCTGAGAATCACATGATTTTTGGTACTTCTAAGTGGGTTCACAGGAGCAGCTTTCCTGAAACCATTGAACAAGTTTGCTTTCTGACTATGCACAATCAACAATACATGCAATGAAAAAAAAATCATTAAATCTTTTTTGCATCTTAGTGATTCAGATTTTTCAAGCAAAGATGATTTCTATGTTATGTGAATCAGTTGTTGCTAGTAATTGTCATTCTTATAATCACTAAAATTCATATCATAGTGATGTCAGGTGCTACGCATACACACAGAAAGAAAATTTAACTTTGTTTTACAAAAGGAAATTAAGACACAAAAAATCAGATCAATGTTAGCTAATTTTAGATATGTAACAGAAGCACTTAATTAGAATTGCAGTTGTCCTCATCTTCCCAGTTACTCACTGGAGAAAGACATCAAAGGGTAAGCAAACCTATCTTTTAAATCTGAATTGCCTCTCTGAGCTCTCTCTCTCTCTCTCTCTCCACTGACAAGCAAGGGAACCTAAAGCAATTATGATCTTAATTAGGCGTCTCTGTTTTATCCCACTCTAACTTCAGGGATATATTTGAACCAAAGTAACTAAATGACTGTCCAAGGAACATGAAGCAAAGCATGAAGCCAGAAGCCAGTCCTAATCTACTGCTTGATTACAAACAACATTATTTCACATATATCCCTGCTGTTAAATTACAAAGGCTTCACTCATAGCTTTTCCAGCCTTCAGTGACATTAGTATCAGGAAATACTTAGTTAAACTAACACTGAGGCAATTTTTAAGGTTTTTTTTTATTATTTAAAACGTTCTTACCTTTAATACAGAATTCGGAAACTTCAGTCTGGATGAGCTGTGAATTTTCTAATGGTGACAGATATCAATAAAAAGAACAGAAAGAAAAACAGTCAAATAACTATAAGAATAACTGCTCTGTAAGGTAAATATTATAAAATAAATGATCAGGAATTGTATCCACTGGGTTTTCACCTTGCTCATTTCTAGTAGGATAGGAAAATATAAAACCTGCACTGAAAATGATAATATTGAAGTTATTAGTAACACTGAACTGTCAAGAAAAAGCTCTCATAGAAGATTTATATCTTTCAGCATAATGTCCAATATTTTTTTTTTCCTCTGGCAAGAGCCGCTAGGTCAGCCAAAGCAGGGTGTACCTGTAATTGTCTGATGTCTGGACCCAGCAAAAAGATCTTTGAAAACTTGAAACTAGTGGAATACTTTTCTCAGAGTCTGATGAAAACTGCCTGTTATCCTTACCCCTAAATGCAGCATGTTATAAAAAGAAAAGATTGCAATGAAGGATTTCATGAAAGAAAGAGGATCCTCTCTGAAAACAATTATGGGGTAGAGCTGGTTGACCTAAGGTTGATCAGTTAACCATTGTAGTTGGGTGATAGTTAAGTTAACAGCAAACCAGGATAGGGTTCAAAAACTTGTTTTCAATAGAGCGAAGTTCCCATGTGAGACCACTCCCCCCCCCTTTCTTGCTCTGGCCTCATTCTACCGTAGAGAGAAGCTGGAGATGCCTAAAGGAGCATTTGGGAAATACTCCTAGAAGCATCACAGATGATAGGTAGAAAGGGGTCTTTAAAGGATCACTTCACAGGCTCTTGTGTAAGAGCGAAAGAAAAGGAGGAGGGGCTGCCCCAGAAGGGACAGTAGGCTGCATATTTCCTGATGGGGCAAAACAGGTGACAATCAGCCTCAGTGAGCTATAACGCCTCAGTTTAATATGCAAGGCTGTCTAAATTATGGATGGAGCTTTACAGCAGGTCAAAACCATGACAGAAATGTGAGTTCTGTGCTCTGGCTCTACGAAGAGCTGCACAGAATTTAACATATCTTCTCAAATCTGGGACAACATCAGCTGAAAAGGCAACACCATGTGATGTGCTGGATCCAACCAGAAGTGGTTGGATGGTCAGGTTCAGAGGGCAGTGGTTAATAGTGTGTACTCAATCCTGAGGCCAGGCCTACTCTGGGACATATCCTGTTTAGTATCTTTAGCAATAACCTGGAAAAGAAGATGGAATGCACCATCATCAAGCTTATGGATGAGACCAAACTGCAGTGTGCGGTCAATATGCCCAAGGGCAGGGCTGCCATGCAGAGGGAGCTAGACAGGCTAGAGGAGTGCATTGACAGGAATCAACATGGATAAACACAAAGCCCTGCTCCTAGGACAGGAGCAACTCACCCCTTGCAATGATTCAGGCTGGGGACTGACTGGCTGGATAGCAGATCTGACAAAAATGACCCAAGGGTCCTGGTGACTAGCAGGCTAAATGCACATCAGCAGTGCAACCTGGCAGCGGCGAAGGCTAACAGCATACTGCACTGTATCAACAGGATTGTAGCCAGTACATTGAGCAAAGTGATTATGGAGGGGAAATGCTGAGTTCATGGAAATAAATGACAATTTGAAATTATCCAATGTGGTAAGGATAACAGCTGACTATGAAGAAACACAGAAAGACCTTACAAGACTCTGTGACCAAGCAATAAAGTGGTATATGAAATTCAACATAATAGCGATGCACATGGAAAAATGTCCTRGTTTTACATATAAACTAATGGGCTCTGAGCAGAACATTACCAGGAATCTTTGGGGTGTATTCCCAAGATTTCTCCATGAAAATTTGAGCTTATATGTAATCAAAAGAGAAAATCAAATGCTAGGAATGCTAAGAAATGGAGAACAAAACAGAGACTATCATTATGCCACTGTAAAAGACTATGGCTCACACACATCTTGAATACTGTTTGCAGTTCTGGTGTCTTTTTCTCAGAAATGTGTAGTGGAACTACAAAAGGTCCTGATAAGGGCAAAACGGATGACTGAAAGTACAGATTAGTTTCTATGTGAAGTATGCCTAAGTAAAAGTCTGAAAAAGAGACTTGGACTAGGGAGATTTGGTAGAGGTCTCCATACCCATGGAGTGGCATGGAGAGGGGGAACAGAGACTGACTATTCACTATTGTTTCTAATGAACTCTGTCATTTCTAATGATAGTGAATGTCATTTCTAAAGAAACAGAGGCATCAAAGAAACAATGGTAGAAAGTGTCAGAATAAACAAAAGAAGGTATGATTGGAAATAGGTCTCTTGCCAGAGAATACTGGGGATGCTGTAAGTTTAGGTGAACTCAAGTGAGACTGAACAATTTTATAAAAGAGAAATCTATTGAGGACTATATAGAATTCACATAGCTTTTACACAGAAATCTCATCCAACTTGGGAAGTCTCTGAGCAGAAGGAAAATGAAGGCTGGGAGAGTACTGAGGGAGACTTAACACTTATTTGCTCTATTCTTACTCTTGCCTGGGCATCCCCTAGAGTCACTGCTAGGTGGAGAAGTGGCTCTTGATCAGACCCAGTATGGCTGCTTTTATCTCCACAAAACTTCTGTCATTATTATAGTGACATCTTCCTCTTGTATGTTGTTTAATAAGAGGCCATTCCGTTAGAAGAATATGGCTACTCACGTACATACATGTTTAATAGCAAATCATTTAAGGTTTTGAAGGAATGTGCCAAATTTAGTGAGAAGTCACTTCTGTTTGTCTCTTCAAACAACTTGCAGGAAGGGATTATCTTGTAAAAGTGCATATGGACTTTAACCAGGCAACAACATAATCAATTAACAACTACAGTAGAACTGATTGCTGTGAATTATGTATTCCCTTATTTTCAGATCAGTTGTTTGTGAACACATTATTTCATCATTTGTAAAACATATTTTTCTGTCAGTACTTATGAAAGAATAAGCAGAGACTATTTGACATTATTTAGCTAGTTCTACCTTTCAGAAAGCACTAGGAACTCCACAGAACCTGAATTCAGAATAGTCCTTTCCAAAAAAGCTCTGAAACATCAACCCTTCCTACAATTCCCCAATTAGAACTGCACATTTCCCTAACCATTTAGATTCCAGTTTCAAGAGGTACTATTGGAATGCAGAATAAAAAAGATAAGTGGACACTTTTATGCCTTTACTAATTTTGTATTCCTTCAACTGGATACACTTTTGGCTTCTGTGTATATAAATCCACAAATCTAACCTTTAAAGCTTGCCTGTGTACAAAATAAAACTTTCTCAAGGGCTTGTACAAGACTGTGGAACTAAATCCTAGAAAACCAGTCGAAGGATCTTTGCAAACAACACCATCTTGGGTTTCCAAGGCAAGATGAATCTCATCATCTTGATTTTTCAAGAAAAATATTACAATGTGTATTACAAAACAACAGAAACCCAAACCCTATCAAAATTGAAACCTACTCTGCAGGTACATTCCCAGGAAGAGGATGAGAGAGAAAATGGATCACAAATACTTCTTATATTGTTTAAAGCACCAACTGAAGTTGCTCAAATATCCCAGTACTGTGAGCAGAATAAGACCTGAATAAAATTGAAAATAAACAAACAGATGGACAAACATAAAAGATTGAAAGGTTGTGTGAGTTTAGATGTGGCAGGAACACCAGATTTAGGCAAAGCAGTTCCTGATTTTTTGCAAAAATAGTTATTTCCCTATACATGTGTGTATACATGTGTATAGTACAGCTAAACACTCATACGCAGCAGCCATCATTAAAATATTGACAATTATCTCATATGTTACCACACTTTGCACGTGAAAGTTCACATCTTACATTTATTTATATTACAGCTAAACTATGCATACAAAAAATAAATACTCTCTAAAACTAAGTCAACCTTGGATTTTGGCTTTTTGTTTCCTTAAATACAGCAAGCTTCCTGCCCAAATCTGTGCTTGCCCTCAGTATTATATTTTTAAAAAGAACAAGTACAGCACATTGCAGATCATTCCTACCCGACTTGTTGCAATCTTTAGTTCTTTAATCTTGTGGCACAGCTGAAGGTTAGGTTGACCCATGTGATTCACAGTAAAACAAGCAGTGGGGGGAAAAAGCTAAGAAGGTTCTTGTGATAAACAGTGTTTAATTCTATTTTGGAGAAAACAATCATCTCTGTCGGTAGGATGATGGCTGAAAATGGCAAAAGCTCACACAAATATACAGTGCTGTATCACTCTTGGTTTAATAAAAACAATTTATATGCAGGGTAGTGAACACGAGGAAAGTTATGGAAAACATTTCTCACCCAAGGACAGAGTACCAGATGTGCTAAGACTTATGGGAGCAATCAAAAGTGGCCAAGGCTCTGCTGTGGGCCTTATTAAGTTAGACTGTGATCCAGCACCTTCAACTTATTAAGCTGTCGGGAGTTTCAGTGATTAAAACCAAAGAAAGGTCAGTCACAGACCTTCAGAATTTCCCTGGACTGGTATTTTCTTTTAGGCCTTAGACCCTAATGAAGACACTTCACTCGATATGTGGATTTTTTTAAATTGGTCTTTTGAGCTGTATTTGTCCATAGCTTGAGAAAATCTTCAATAGATTTTGCTTCCTCAGAACTCTGCATGCAGTTATCAAAAATCCTAACCAATAGCAAGAGATGAGGCCTTATAGGATGGCTTTACATATCATCAGTGCAGAGATCAAAGGAACAGGTTAATGGGGATCTGGAGAAGTTTAATTATGTCCTAGGTAAGGAATGAGGGTTAGTGGCTGTAGGTGGGGCTGTTATAAATAAGCTTTCAAAGCTCTGATAGCTGAAGTCTAATGATTGTAAAAGGCATAATAAAACTGGTATTTCTTATGGATTTAAGGTTGCCAAAATCAACCTACTAGTCCTAAAAAAGCCACACAGCAGGAACAGACATAATGTTCTCCAGGTACACATGATGTCATTCTATTTTCTGAGCTGTTCTCAGGTGGGTTAAAGGTTTTTGTTTCATCTATAGGGACACATATTACTGCTTACAAATCTTTAATTATAATACTACCATGCAGTGTTGTTTAACTCTGGATATCTGACAGGGTTAAAAAGTTAGCAAGTCTGCAGAAGTCTCTTAATCATCTGTATTTTTTTCTTTGATGCTACCTATATCGATTATAATGGCATATTTAGGGTAGACTAGCACTTCTGTTACATATAAGTCCCTGTTCCTCACAGGCTTTTAAGGTAGCTCCAATAATGAACTGTGGCAACTTGGCATGTAGTGACAGGCACTCAGAGGAGTTTGCCTTGTGTTTATTTTATAATATTGATGTATTAAAATTAGGTTGGTTGTTATTGTGTTGTGAAAGATAAGGAAGGAAGCTTTTGTACCCTTTACAATCTAGTAAATGAAAAATGCCATCCTGTAACAAAGCAAAACATGAGAATTCTAGTATGTCATGATTCATACACCCTTTTGGTACCCTCTTTCTTTTGCATTTTAAATTTTGGGATATTAATTGTTCTGAGATAATTGGGACACCTTTGTAGCCTTTTTTAATATAGCTATTTATGTAACATATAACAATATAACAACTATATAACAACAGTCGCTATTGCATAGCGGATCAACATGAAACTAAAAAGAAATTTGCATGATAGGATTTAACACTCAGTCCAAGAAACTCTGAAGTTCTTAATCCCATTAATTAAAACAAAACGTGCATTTCCATCATGTCTAGATGATTCTGTTCTCATGTTATAATTCTGCTTTTTACTCAGTGAATTACAGGATACTGATCACACACATAAACGGTAGAGCAAGCCAGGCCCTGAGCAGTGGCACTAGTGCTTTGAAGCCTGGCCAGCTAAAGGTTTGGCTGGAATCCCAACACCTCCTGCATTTTGATCAAGTGAAAAATAACTCTTCTGAAGTCAACAGGAGCCTTGCCTTTCACACATGTCTTAGTCGACTCATAACAATCTTGAGGGTTGGGAGACAACTCACAGGATTGCACAGAAGTTCTCCTTTAGTGGAGCAAGTACAAGGGAAGCTGGAAGGAAAAGGGGAGAAGGTATGATTGGGAATAGTGGTGTTATTGGGAGTAGTTGTAATGTTTATTGTGAAGTGCAACATTGAGTAGTTGCTTCTGCCAAAGGAAGCCAAATATTTGAGGGGTAGGATCTGTCACATTGGGGTGATGAAGGAGGAAGCAGTGGCATTACTCTTTCTGCCTATCTCTGTTTTACTGCATGAAGCAGTTCTCTGCTGAATGAAGATTGATTTGAGGTTGCTGTAACTGACTGCATTCTGGATTGAAATTTCATCTACAATACCGGATTGTGTTCTGTTCTCTTTCATTCAGTTTTTCACTAACTTGGGAGAAATACATGAATAAATATTTCTGGTCTTTTTAAGCTGATTTTCAGTTTTACTTTGCAATGCATATACCTAGGAAAAGCTGGGCACCCTATAGTACACACTGGGAATGAGGAGACTAGATGGCTTTTGTCTCCACAGAGTCTGAGGGGACAGTGTACCTTTACCTTCTACAATCTAGCTGATTTCATTTAGTGTTTGGCCACAACATTTCAGTAATTTTTAAAGCGTCATTTGGCCTTTGCTGGAACTACAGGATAACCTGTCAAATTTGGCTAATTACCCAAAGGTTCACATCAGTGAAACTCAAAGGGCAGGGCCACTGAAATGTGAATAGCTTCCTGGGACTGGAAAGACCTTGGTACATGCCATTCTATATTAACCTAGTAGACCAGAACAACCCCTTCAGAACTGCTTGGCTGGATAAATGCAATGCACTATAAGAGAATGAACAAATGAATATTTACAGCACCTACATAGTAGGCTAGAATAGGTTCTTTGGAACTATTCTACTGTTTATCAGATAAATTAAATATTTTTTTCAAAGCTGCACTAGGCTGTTTAATAAATAATTTTTACTATATAAGAAGTCCTTTTTCTGAGTCCCTTTTTCTAGCATTTATTTTCAGACAAATAAATACTAATCAAAATCTTCCTTTTTTTCCCCCCAAGTCAGGCATTTCTGGTGCAAAATAAGTGAACCTATTGTTTAAGAAAATCTACCCCTGTAGCTCAAAACCCTTGAGCTTCTGAAACAAATAGACAGACACACGAAAGTCAACATTAAGGTTGACATTCCATTTCAGTATTAAGTCATAGCCTACTGATTTTTTAATATGACAGGAAACCTATTATTAATAGTTCTCACTCGCCAGAAAATCCCACTGAGATCCCTTTGTGATAAGTAAATGAAGTTGATCCGAAATGTCATGGCAATGGCCTGAAGAAAGACTGGAGAAAGATATCACTGAGATATATAATAAACAAAAAAGGAGAGAATACCTTCCAGAACTACTAAAATGGCTTCTCAAATAATCATGATGGCCTTGAAGTCAGTAGAATTAAGGGTCAGCAGGGAAAGGACAAAAGATCTCTGCTTGTGTGCATCTGTGGGCAAACAGTTCTCTTGCTGTGGCTGATCTGAAGCACTTTTTTCAGAGACTATCACTTCATGGGGGATTCAGAATAGCATTACTAATGGGGTGACACATACAGAAGTTTATCTTTCTCAACAGTTTGGAAAATTCAATGTGAATTAGTTTTTGCCTAGGGAAGGAAGTGGTCTACAGTGTATACAGCCTCTGGGGAAAGACAGGATGACGAAGTTTAAAGGAAGTTGATACCCTACACTTGAAATACTGTTCTACATTATTACAAAGGTGAGCCAATATATCCAACACATACAACGAAATCTATTTACAGAATGTTTTTGTATAGTTTACAAAAGGAGCTGCTGTCTTTTCAGTCCCATCTGATAGACCAGCTCCATTGCAGAATTATGTTAATTAAAACATAATAGGAATGCTACTAGTTTTTTTCTATGCTGCCGCATAGTGTTTGCTTTGGGAAATGCAGCAAAAAAGCCATGTATCTGGCACTAACTTTCCTTTTTTTTTTTTTTTTTAAACCAAACACTTTCCTTGACACCCAAACACTTCAAGTGTTACAAGAAATATTAAAATGAAGATTCTTTTAGCTTTGAGCCAAGATCAAGCAGCCTTATATCAAATAGCAGCTTGTAATACAGGCTTATGAGGGGGTTAGAGTGGATATCATTCACACTTTAATTAACTCAGCTTCCAACTGTGAGTACATACAGGATATTTCCTTCACAGGTACAGCTTTCCATTGAAGTCCATGCCTACCCAATTCTGTTAACTAGCAGCCATGGTGCCATTTAAAGCAGCTATTTCTCTTTTTCTTTTAAATCTTGTGTTTAATGTGATGTCCAACAATCATATGAAAGATCTGTGACAGAAATTATGGATTACTACTGCCATTGAGCTGGGATGAAGCATAGGAGTTCTGTGTATTTATTGTTTTTAATATTACAGCAGATGCCTTAATAATTTGGAATTGTGTTCTGAAGCTTTACACAAGTGAAGAAACAGGCAATAATTTTGGGGGTAGCAGAAAGAAAAGATATCTCTAATCAAATGAAAGTTGTCACCTTCCTTTAAAAATAATATTATTTTTGAAGATAAACATCTGTGAATCACCTATTGCAAGTAGCCATATTTTCCATTTCCCGTACTGCCTATATAGGAAATTCACTTTAGCACTGGGAAGTGACTTCTGAGTAGTTTTGAAACATGTTTAACTTACGGATAAAAACATCTGATTTATCTCAACATCTTGATTAAATGTTCCATCCAAAATGTCTGCCACAAAACATGTCATCATATAGGTTTTCAGAAATCCCTGCTGAGCTGCAGGGATACAGCTTTTGTCTGGTATGTTGTTAGACCTTCATAATTAATAATCCATTCTTTCTATTTTTAAGAAAACTTTTAAAGTCTTCTAATAACTTTTAAGAAAAAATATTTTGCTATTTCTATTCGTAGAGGTAAGAATATTGTTTTACATATGAAAACATAAAGACTGAGTTTATTTCTTTGAAGCATGCAGCTTTTTTTGCTTTCCTCAAATGCTGCTTTTCAAATACTCTGAATTGTCTGCTCCTTTTATAGACTGATGGATATTCACCCCTTAAAAAGCAAGATGGAGGTCTCACATATGCACATTCTGTACAAAGTTCATTTTTGCAATACCAGGTTTGCACAAGACAGGAGAGCCATTCAGCAGCATAGTGAGACGATGAGGGTCCACCTATGGCTGACTCAATGACTGTGGTCCTGTTTTGCAATGGGGTGGGAACTCTGCAACTCCCCCAGCCAAAAGCCAATTTTCCGCACCCACTGCTGGTGGGTTACTGTGGTAGTGAAACGTGGAATATCTGTTTGCAAGTGTGTGTGCGCCCAGTGCCTAGGAAGTGTTGTGGCAGAATGGCTAGAGCGCCTCTAATGGAAAAAAACGCAGATGAAATCAGGACTGCATTAAGTTAATGGCGTAACTCCTATTAAGCTTTAACAGGAACAGAATTTTACCTTCATTGTCTACAGACTCCGCTAGTAATATACGCTCAAGGATCAATGTCCTTATTTTAGTCCAGAGCCTTGAGTAGTTTACATGGAAGGAATGCAAAGATGCTGTGTACTACAAACAAAGTGGGCAGGCTGGAATCTAGCCAAATGTACAAATTGCTCCCACAATGTTCTGATGGGGATCTGGAAGAAGGAGGTGCAGTTTACGCCAAAGGAAGAGGTAACACATTGCATTTCCAATTCAGCACTTTAAAAGCACATTTACTGATATTGCATGCAGGTACTGACTGCTTTTGTTAACACTGACTTTTATAGTTAATTTAGAAAGAGAGAGAAGTGAAGCATTTCCTGTATATTTGCTGTTTGTAGCAAGGGATCTCTTACTAGTCCAGTTAGATATTGCATTTATCACTGTAGCAAATGGCTTGTATTTAAAAAAGAAAAAAAAAAGAAAGAAAAAAGGATGCAATTCCTCTTGGATGGAAGGCCATTCTGCAGTTTATTTATGTTCCATTCCATTTAGTATGCAGTGTGGGCATGGTGCCACGCTGACTTTTAACCCTAATGGAGAAAACACACAAGTTGACTGTGGGCCTCTAGGGAATGTAGAGCTTTAATGGCAATTTGAGTGTAAAATCTGGTCTCTGGAAGAAAGGTCACCACATCTGCATAACCCCCTTGAGTCAGGCTTAGAGCCCTGTCTGCCTTCAACTAAAGAGGCATTTTCCTGTATCTTAAGGCTGCTTTAGTTTGAGGTACACAGAACACATGACAGAATCAGGGGAACTGAACGATGTTTGTGCATGTTTGACTGCACTCTGCATCCTAAGAGAAGATTTTTGAGAAACCCAATCAATACTACAACCATGTCCTGTACAGCAGCTATGTTGTTTCACTCTGTTACAGTAATGAATTGAAGTCTCACAACAGCAGCTATAATAAGCACTATTCAGCCCTTGATATTCAATCACCTTTAACTGGTTATATCTATCTAAAATCCACTGTTAACTATAGTTTTACAATACCCCATTGGCAACCTTTTATGGCCCTCTGCACAAAAATGCAAAAACAACAGAATGCCTTTCTATGCCATACATTCTATGATTTCCTTCCTATCCAAGTCAAACTATTTCCCTTTTCTGTTGAAAGGCTAGCATAAGGCATTCAGAAACTGTAAAATAGAGCACTTTCTTTTCCAGACACAGGGTCTTTTATCCTTACTAATATCAGACATTTGTGTCTGACCACATTCTAATTTTTATTTTATTTCATGCACTTCGGGTCTTCTACATCAAGATTTTCTATAAAAAAAATGCAACAGAACTTCAGGAAGGAACTATCAGGAACTACAAGGAACCTTCAGCAAAGGAACTATCTACTTTAGTATGACATTTCAATTTTAAGTTCTAACCATTAACCTTTTAAGTTCTGGGCAGCTTCCATGGCAAAGCTGATGACATTACAAAAATGACTGTTGAACTGGGTAAGCTATCAATTCTGTAGGACAGCTTTCACTCTGACAGTGGTGCTTTGGCGGCTACAGAAAATACCCTCTAGTTAGAAAGCTATGGGGCTGGAAAAGAGAAGTGTTGACTGTAAAAATAAAGAGAACAAAGGAAAACAGAGGAGTGGCTTGAGCACAAGCTTCACATCAAACATACTTTGACTATGGACTGGATTCAGGGCTCTCTGATTTGGTCCAGTTTGGTGGGAAAACACAGTTAAAATCACAGCTGACTTCTGAGCTGTTTGTTAAAACTATTTCTCTTTCCTCACACTCCAGGCAGTCTCCGCTCCCTCCAACCTTCGCCTTTCCCCTCCTTTCTCAGCCTGCGAGTTTCCTCATTTTCCCTCCTGCCCCTCTCACCCAAACACATCTCCTCTGTGCAGGCAGGACCCTAGCAGGCTCCCCTCAATCCTGACCCCAGTCCAGGAACTGATCGACGTTCCTTTGGCTGAACAAACTTGCCTGGATTCAAACACCCTGTGGTTGAGTTTAATTTCTTCCAAGAGACAAAACAGAATTCTAGATGAAATTGTTGTATTTACCAGTATTGAGATGAATTTTGAGGCTCAAACAGGCTTTTAGCATCAACATCTAAAAAGGGGCTTCTCCTTATAATAGTCATTCTAATCTAGATCTGTCCATGCAGAAAGCTGAAACAATATTACAAAGAAAAGGAGAGTTTACTACTTTTGAGAGGGAAACTAAGGAAGAAATTTGTGTACTGACTTATAAAATCATCAGATAATTAGCAGAGCAAAGGATAAGAATAATACTGCCTTAATTTCCCATCTTTGCCAAATCCACAGGATCATTTCTCTGTTACCTTCCATTACTTAAATAATCAAAGTTCTCACCGCCTTCACTGTTTGGAGTGTTAGATGAGCAACACTATGACATTGATAATTTCAGGGTTTAGATTTCCTATTAGAACCACAAGGTTATATATAAAAAAAGAAAAAAAAAGAGACAAAACTTTATGGCTAAAATGATCTGTTGTGTCAAGGATGGTAAATCCAAACTTAGCTTTTATAATAAAAATAGTGTCATGTCCAATTTCCCTTCCTACCTCCATTGAACTCAAGTGTTTTGAAGTAGTAGAGAGCTGCAGTGCAATACAATCTGCAGAATATCAGCAATATTTTCAAACATGTGGTAATGCTTTTCCACACACATAAAAGTGACCCAACCCTAACAAGGAACCAGACAGTTTCAAAACTAATGTTAACTTTGACAACTCCTATAGCTATTTTATATTATATTGAACTCAAGATTACTAACTTTTCCCAAGACTTGAAAGGAGCATCATACTTGTCCTCATTCTAGCTGCTAAGAATAAATGGCTATTACTAAAGACAACAACCAACATGACAAATTGTGGTTTTGAGCCACACATTCAAAACACGTATATTCCTATGAATTAACACCTAGAAAAAGCATGTGATTGATACAAATCCTTTTTTTATGATATATCATTTAAAAGGCTTTACTCCTTTTACTGTGGCTTATTAAATGCAGACATAAGGGCCCTGTTTCACTCTGACCAATGTCAATGGCAAATTCCGATTGATTTTGCTTAGGAATAGGATTGGGCCTTTCATTGTCAAAGATTCCAACTGAAAGCTGACATTTGCATTGAATCCTTCTTCCCTGCAAAGCATTCTGTTACAAATTACCATGATTATCGCTAAACAGCAAAGGCATCTTTTAAAAACTGCATTTTTGTTAATTTATTAGACTTAATACTTAAAAAATAATAACACTTGTGGGAGGTGTGCAGGACAAAATTGGAGTGTCAGAGAACTATTGCTTTATGCCGGCTCTGGAATTAATGCTTTTTTTTGCTTGTTACTAATCTAAGACAAAATACATTCCATTTGATAAATTAATGATGACAAGGAAACCATGAAAAAATTTAAACTGTGCTTTGAAATGACAAATATTTGTCTTTCTGATATTCCTTAGTACAAGTATGAAATAGAATTTACTGAAGTTCAGCAGCTGTAGAAAAATGTTCCATGGCTAGAACACAGAAATGATTTAATAAGTTCTATGAAAAGCCAATTTGCATGAGATCAGCACCTAGCCTATAACAGGTGGTAATGGATTGTTGGCTTGATTTTATACCACTTGACATCAGATTACAATACACTGAATAAATGTTAACCTATAATCCCTTTAGTAAAAGCTGGCATTGTTTGTCTTCTCTTGTAGAGACCACATTGATTTTCTTTTATTGGATGCTCAGGAACTGCATCTCAGATTGATTACTTTGAATTAAATGTGCAGAGAACATTTTTACTATTCTAAAACAGGATTCTTAACATTAAAGAGATGCTTTCCCCCCACATACTGCTAGAAGTATATTCTATAATTTAATTTGGATTTCTTTCATTTTCCCATTTCTTTTCAGTGCTGCTGTGATGCTGACCCCTGCTCTGCCCCTGTGCCCCTTGACCCTGACACATCTGACCAGTGAAGACTCTAGGGGTGGCAAATTAATAGAAGCATTGCTTGTTAATTGCATAAGAGGAAAGCCAAGAATTCATCACCTCAGTCATGGCCATTGCTTCCCTTTGACCCCCTTCTCCCACAAGGCTTTTGCTGGTGGTCACATCTGTGGTTTTTCTATATCCTACATATTTGTCATATAATTATTCAGCATCAAACCTTATTAATCAAATCGATGCTGTGTTTTAAATGGAAATTGCTGGATTAATACAAGCATTCATTTCATCCTGAAAATCTTGATGGTTTTAGCACATGGAATCCAATTGGAATATAAAAGAAGGGATGTAGAGACCTGATTGAATTAGGAGAGGCATGCTGCACATTAAATTACATATGCCAGCAGGGGTCCATGCTTTTATAGTAAAATACTACTGTAGAGTATATACATCTTACACCTTCTGTGATTTCTTTACACCGGTCACTGCTCTTGTGCTAAATAGGAGTATAATGGCTATTTATATTTCAAAATACCTACTTTTAAATGGGATCTTGTATTTTATAAGCATTTGTTTTATTTCAATTACTTTAAATATTTCTTCAAATAGTCAGCGGTAATAAAATAGTAAATGACATGTTGCTGTATTTTCCTGCTTAGTTAAGGAGATCTTGTCTTTTTCACCATCTAACGTACTCTTAATTATGGATGAGTAAATGGTCTTGGTAATTAAAAAAAAAAAAAGTGAGAGGTTTTGTTGTCATGCCCTAAATGTGCTAAACATACTAAAAAATCTGCTACTTACCCAGTTTGGTGATTTCTGGCCTCCTTTCACACCTTGGGTAGCCTTCCAGTTTCTACCCAGTGGACATACTATGCACAGGATAGAGGGGTAGGGGGTTAGAAAATGAATAAACCATAAACAAATTTACACATAGACTGGTGATATTACACACAGACTTGGTGAGCAGCTCACATGATTTCACACACATTTTTTAAAACTGGTCTTAGACAAATATTCCCATTGAAATCCATATTCTGTAAGGATTATCTGTAACCTACTTACTGGGCCATACTGTTGAATGTTTGCTATCAGGATGTGGAGGAAAAAAAAAAAAAAAGGGTACTATTATGCCATGTGGAAGCATTTAAATTAAGACCAGAAGATCTGGGCACCCAAAGGACAAAGGTGTCACCTCAAAACTTTTTCCTTTTCTCAGCAATAGACTGGATCCTAGCTAGTGCTGAAGCACTCCAAGATGTTCTGAGGATCTTCACTTCCTACTGTTACCCTGAGAGTTAAGTACCCAGTTTTGCATAATGATCTCTGGGTAGTCTATTTTTAAACCTGACCTCTCTCCCATTTTTTCTGTTTCACCTTGTGTATATCCATTTAGATGAAAGCCAACCCTAAAAACAAATGAAAACAGCTTGGTTTTTGCTTTAATAAAATTCTGCTCGCATGTTTTCACAAGTTGTATCATTATTTGTCCTATATATTAAGGACTTAGTGTCCTTGAGTATCACCAAGTGCCATGCTTAAGAAAATCAACTTTCTTTTTAATGTCTGCCCAAAACATAAACTGGAAAGTAAACCCTGTTCAGTGGAGGAA
>NW_020451198.1:156669-275448 GCF_003343035.1 Apteryx rowi
CCTCATTTTCTCTGTATTGCCCTGAAGAGTTGTCTCTAAGCAGTTTAATCTCTGTATCCATGTAAGCCACAGTCATTCTATTAAAATGTCTGCAATTACTGCCAATTACTAATTGTTTTAGCAGCAAGGACATGAAACTGTAATGGAAGCAATGAACTCATTTCATGTAAGCAACTGAATATACATCAGTTAATAATTTTTGATTGCTACTGACTCGCACAGAATTTTGACCACTGATCTTGAGGCAAAATGTCCTTTTACTGGTTTCATAATTGTTGAAATTGCTATTTAAAGAAATGTGGCTGATCTGGTTTTCAAAAACCACAAAATTAACAATTTCTTTGATTCAAAAATACATAGATTTCATTATTTGTCTAAAAACTTGCTGATTTTTTTCTACTGTATGATGATTTGTAGCCCACCTTATTTCCAGAAGGCTGCTAATACCAGATGCTGTAATCAGCTTTAACCATCAGTTTCTCCTTTTGCTAGCTAGGAAAAGATTAGGGGTGTGATGTTAGATCCCATAAGGTGCTGAGATATGTCAGCTCTCAGATCAGATGTTGAAACTGAAGTCTTCTTCAAGAGGGCTCAGCACCTGTAGCCTTAGAAGTGAGAAGGTCATCTAGGATCTTTTAAAAGTAGTATTGCAACAGTTCATCTAATTTTGCTCCACATTTTTATGTATCTTAATCTGTAAAAGCCACTAGCTGTCAGGATTGAACAGTAGCTGAAGGCTGTTGACTAGCTTGCTAGATGGAATAAACTTCAGCATCTCCACCTGCAGGACGAATAAATTCTAGCTCCTCAATCTACACTGAAAATATCCTTCCTACTGTTATCATTAATTAAATCCTAATAACCATTAAGTATATCCTACCTTAAAAGATTATTATCGCATTTATTCTCAAATACCCATTGAGAATGAATATTAGAATAAGACTACTATTCAGACATTTAAAAAACACATCATGAAGCCATGAAGACTAGGCTGTATTCTCCTACTACTTACGGCCCACTCTTCAAATGCGATCCTGGTCTTAACCTCATTGTATCCCAACATGTCACTAGCATTATACTTGCAGAGCTTACTTTCCTTGAAGACAGGATAACAAGTCAGTCTTGGAGTAAGGCTAGCACTGTTTGGGCCACAGTTGTAGACAGATACAGTAGTGAAGCAGTGTTTCTATCTTCCAGCCTTCCCCTGACGCATTTATATAATGTTTGTTACAGACTGTAAAACCTTTTGTTCCTATTATTTGCTCAGTGCCATGCTAATATTTCCAGAAATGAACTAATTATAATTAAGGGAAGATTCTAGCATCAGAAACAGATTAAGGACTAACCAGAGAAGGCAAAAAACTTCCCCATCGCATTCCCCATTGCATTTCTATACAGGAATATAAGTTGACCCCTGTCCAGTGGTAGTGAGACTTCCCCCTGCAAATCTACCAGCTGCGTATGCAACTGATCTTCACATTTCATATGCTCATTGGTCACAGGGAGAAAAGTTTCAGAGAATGTTTTAACAACATTACATTTCTGAAGACAGACTTTCTAAGGAATGCCATTGATGTACGTCAGCATCACAATTCCAGAGCTAGAAAAGCAGGGGACATTCCCTGAATGGATGTTGTTCCCTAACATATTTGCTCAATAGAAAAGCTCTTACAAGATATACTAGAGGTCACTAGTTTTTCAAAGCATTTTCTCCTTTAACCTGATAAATACAGTATTCTTACATACTGTGTTTCCTGAATAAGAATCAGCAGCACTTGACAGCAGCATTTTTAGAAGAAAAGCTGTAGTTTTATTTTTAAATTCGAGGAACTTCAATGTTGAATATTTAATGTTGAATATTTCTTTTCTTAATCTAAAATGTTATATAGCAATTTTATCCCCCCTCACAAAAGCTAGAATGTAAAATAATCAGTCTACTCGTCAATGTGGGACATCTTTTTAAACTACATTTGTCTTTCTTAGTTTAAATTAGTTCACAAGCTAACTCACACAAAGTACAGAGACATGTCAGAAGAGAGACAGCAACAATATAAGAGAGCCAACAAAAACACTTCTACAAAAGAATTTTACATCACTTTGGGATAATAGGGAAACATCCTGTTCTACAACTACCTAGTCATAGACAGATCACAGAATCACAGAATCGCTGAGGTTGGAAGGGACCTCTGGAGATCATCTAGTCCAACCCCCCTGCTCAAGCAGGGTCACCTAGAGCACGTTGCACAGGATTGCATCCAGGCGCGTTTTGAATATCTCCAGAGAAGGAGACTCCACCACCTCTCGGGGCAACCTGTTCCAGTGCTCTGTCACCCTCACAGTGAAAAAGTTTTTCCTCATGTTCAGATGGAAGTGTCTGTGTTTCAGTTTGTGCCCGTTGCCTCGCATCCTGTCACTCGGCACCACTGAAAAGAGTCTGGTCCCATCCTCTCGACACCCTCCCTTCAGATACTTGTACACGTTGATAAGATCTCCTCTCAGCCTTCTCTTCTCCAAGCTAAACAGGCCCAGCTCTCTCAGCCTTTCCTCATAAGAGAGATGCTCCAGTCCCCTAATCATCTTTGCAGCCCTTCGCTGGACTTGCTCCAGTAGTGCCACATCCCTCTTGTACTGGGGAGCCCAGAACTGGACGCAGTACTCCAGATGTGGCCTCCCCAGGGCTGAGTAGAGGGGGAGAATCACCTCCCTCGACCTGCTGGCAACACTCTTCCTGATGCACCCCAGGATACCATTGGCCTTCTTGGCCACAAGGGCACATTGCTGCCTTATGCTTAACTTGGTGTCCACCAGCACTCCCAGGTCCTTCTCGGCAGAGCTGCTTTCCAGCAGGTCAACCCCCAACCTGTACTGGTGCATGGGGTTATTCCTCCCTAGGTGCAGGACCCTGCACTTGCCTTTGTACAGATCTTACCTTTGTACAGATACAGATCTAGGTATTGAGGGAAAGCCCACTGGAATTTTCTGATTATTTAATATCTGGTTTTATATTGATCACACTCCTGAAACCTCAGCAAGAGTATCTCGAGAATGCTGGTATTACAGGGCATTAAAGCTTCAACTAACTTCTTCTGAAGGCCTGTACAAGCCCACTTCTTCCTGACTTTGTTAACTGTGCTTTCTACTCTTGGAGAGAGCCATAAGCAACTGAAAATAAAACAAGTGGTAAAAGATGCCACTGAATAAGTATTTGGACTTAAATTGCTCCAGGATGGATGAATATTCAAATCTGGGCTGTATTAGGATTCAGACCTGGATAATCATAAAAGAGGACAGTATTCTAGGGAAGTTGAACTATATGGCTGTGTTTTTCTAACACTCTTTGGACTAGTCCACTATGGCCATTTGTATATTTACATCCTAATGATGGAAGGCTCCACCATTCCTGGGCAAGTATTACAGAATATACCCTTGTCTTGAGGTCTCAGGAAAGGCGTGAGGAATGGAACAAATACTGCTTGGACTTAATACAGTAAAGCCCTCCCTCCATGTGGGAGCAAGTGTGCAAGCAAGCAACAGTAAAAGAAGCATCTAGAAATGGTTTAATCCAATAGAAATGTCAGCCTTTTGCCTCACAAAACAGAAGCTACAAAGGAATTAGGACTGTGAGAATTGATTCTCCATCCTTTGTATAAGGGATCTTTTTTTCACTTGAATAGCTGTACCAGTGCCAGGGGTTGTAACTCAAAAGGTCTGTGTATGTCTGCGAATAAAAATATTTCCAGGACAGCTTGTGAGGTGGTGCTGCTTAAACATCATCTCTTGCTCAAAGCAGTGCCTGAAGTTGCAACCTAGCCTTTGATTATAACATGTTTTGGCAATTAGACCCAGTCCAGTAAAGCACTAAAGCATATGAATAGCCCCAGTGGAGCCAATACACCTACTCACATACTTAAAATTAAGCATAATCTCAAGTATTTTTCTGGACAAAGGTGCATATTTAAAATTATACCTTTATTAAATTTTTCATCACCTTCAGTGATAGGACTTCAAAGCTCTTCTTGTGCTTGTCCATGAAGGAATGGAAAATATTAAGAGTTTCTGGTGTACGTTTGTGCTGAAGCATTTGAGGTGATAATCTTATTCAATCCAGCAGTTAAATATTATTGTGTGCGTCAAAACAAAATTGTAATCCTAGGAGTGGATGTCATGTAAAACTGCCATGTTAAAGGCATACTACTACAGTGACTAGTTGTAATATTTTGCTAGCTCAGTGAATATTTCCTTAGAAAAACATTATGTAGCAAAAATTTAGTAATTGGTTTACAAGGAGATGCAATCAAACATCCAGTGCTCAGCTCATCTGTAGAGCTCTTTCAGGTTTTTATTTTAAGAGTCTGTTTATAAATTTTCAAATAACACAATGGGATGCATTTTACAAGTTCGTGTATAAATTCTCATCCTGCAGTCCTTTACAAATCTCACTGCACTTATTGCTGAAATTAGCCACTTACAGCGCAGGACATAATAAATGTCAAAAACTATAAAACCCTAGAAGAGAGGAAGTAAAAAAAATACCATTGGACAATAGTTTATTTTTGTACTTGTTTTATACAAGAACTGTATAAAGCCCACTGATATCATCAGAATTACTCATGTTCTGGAAAAGTAAATGAAAATCACACTGAGTCTAATATATACAGTTGAAGGTGGAAGGGGAATTTTGGTTAGGTAACTCCAGGCTTCCTAGGCATTTGCACTAGGAATATTTCTCCTACGGAATTGCAGAGAACTCACTTTATTACAGATGGCAAGAGTAATTACACTCTTTGCACCATCTTGGCACATTTATTCAGCACTGAATTCAAAGAAATACTGGCAACTAATAAATGAATCACCAACACCATTTTCTGTAGCATTTGTATCTCAGGAATGTTTCCCATCTATGTATTGATAAAGCCCATATGAGGTAGCTCATGAAGTCTGATGAATTCCTAATGTGAAATGATTCAGCAGTCAAAAGTATTAATACCAATCCTTTTTTTTGACAAAAAAATACAATTTTTTTTTACAACTGAAAACAGATATATTAACTGAATAAATATATTAACTGAACTCAAAAACTTTATGCAGAGGAAGAAAAATTTGTTGATATGTTCACTGTCTTAATTGGGAATAGTTATAATTACACATACTTCACAAAGTACATATTTACAGCTAAGCTTTCTCTACATTGACTACGACATTACTTCTCTACAGCCAACTCTGGTATTTAGGCTGTGTGCTAATTTAATAGTAGCAATGTGCTGAGCTTGAAATACTCTGAAGTTCTGAAATACTATGAGGTTCTGAAGTGCTGGCAGATATAAAGTACCTCTTTCATTAGGCTACGCTTACTAACTGGCCACAAAATCCAGAATGGATTTTTACCTCACAATTTACATAACAGCAAAGAGTTCTTTAGTCTGGTATCTTAAAACAATTATGATTAGTGTCAACAAATTATATATAAATATAAAAAGCATTTGTAAAATGCAGAAAAAACAATGGTTATAAAGTGTTCAAACCCTGACCCAAACATATATGATGGCTGTATGAAAATGGAAATATGGTACTGAAAAGAGACACATCAACAGGAAGAGCTGCTATGCGTCAGGTTCAAGCAAGCCAACTTCACCTGGGATAAAAAACGGAATTCTCTTTAACCCACCTTAAGTAAAGCATCTGACATATAATGGAGATGGATTGCTACATCTCATAAATCTGGCACTTAAATGTTACTAGTTATGACTACGACTGGCAGTAAGATTTAGTTTTGCATATCATCCCCCAGTGGCTAAATAATTACTGGTTCAATTCATCTTCATTACTATTGCTATCTTCCACTTTGCCCTCTGAAAATTAGAGGGAAATAGGAACATGTTTTCAGATTGATTTTTAGGGATATATTTGCAACAGTGAAAGTTTCCAGATTCACCTCTATTTTGTAGACAACCTGGTAATCCCTAGATGGTTCTAAAAGACTTACGGGCTTTTCAGAGCAGGGAAGGTGGCTGGCAGGGCATTAAAAAAGATAATAGAATAGACTGTGGTGCCTAATAGGTTGATACGAATTTTCCTCTCTCCCTTGAATGTACACCTAATGTTGGTATCACATATATATTTATGTAAAACATAAAACAATCACATGTTCTTTTTCTTTCTACAGGGTTCATCTTAAAAACAGATCCATGGTGAATTTTAATGCCTATAAATAGCTAAGACATTCAGCAGTAGCTAGAAAAAAGTACCGTATGTCAACAGKCTTAAACAAAGTACATCAATCCAGGCTTGTAGCATATTTTACTATGGTATTGTGAATCTTTAGATATGACAGGTGACAAAACGGATAGTGATACTCATGTAATATTGAGAACTATTTCCAAAAGTATATTATTACTGGTATCCTCAAGCAGATCAAAACATAGATTTCCAGAACTGAAAGATATGCAAGATATATTGCTATGAGACATGAGAAAAAGGTGGTATTTTCTCAATCCCAGTGACCTATAAAAAGCTCCTCTGTGCATACAGCCTGAATCAACATGTTATGGTTCAAAATAAATGCACACTGTAGCCTATAAATATAAGACAAGAAAAGAATAAATGCACCAATATCAGTTGAAACATTTGGCCATATTCTCTGCTGCTAGGGCATCCTACACAGACACTTGCACAAGTGCACACATGCATGTACACTCACAGGCACACATTTTCACATCTATAGATGGCATAGGCATGACAATTCACTTTCAGTACAGTTATGCCAAACGCAGAAAGAGGTTATTGTACTTCATAAGAAAACTGAAGTTTAGTAATTACTCTTAACTGGAAATTCCTAGAAGAGAATTAACATTCTGATGAATGATACCTTGGAAGAGTTTGTAGATTTTACCAGTAGCAGGTGAATCTAGTCTATCTAGTAGACTAGATATGTAGTTGCCTACTTTTTAAAAGGAGGCAACTAAGTTTTACCAAGTGAAGTTATCTTGACTAAAAATGGTATTTTATGATGGGCCTGGAAGTTTGCATAAGTGTTACAAAAAAAGCCATTTCATGCACATAGTTTATTTTTTAAATGAAAAAGCATGCTTGCTTAAGCTACTCAAAAGTCAATGAAATTAAAGCATATTGTTTAAATTAAGCACCTGATCAAGCACTTTTCTGAATAAAAGTTTCATAACCTGTGGAATTTTTTCATCTGTGTTCTGGCCAAGTTCACGGACTTGTCCCCAAAATACTTCATTATCACTGYTTCTGTTGATGTGGACAAGAACAGGGTCAGTGCAAGGTTTTTGCTATTCTGTCCAGTCCTCCCTCCTTTTAATTTTCCTCACCTTTTATCATGACTGCTACAGAATTTAAAATTGGGGTAATCTACCTCCACACTAGTTACCTGAACTGCCACAGCAACCTCATGCATTGGACTAGATCTTCCTCCTGGGCAGGTGCTGATTCTTTCAGCACCTAAAAGCATACTTCTAACTAAAGTACCATTCTTTCACCTTCTCTCCAGCCTTCCAGCAGGGATAATAAAATTTTTCCTTTCTGACACAGTCACTTTTGTATTCTCATCCTGGCATAGACTGCTTACTTGTTTGGACCAGAAAGGGAGCCAGGCATGCAGTTTGACTGACTCAGAGATTAATCCTTACATTTTCTGTATGAAGAATAACAGAAAACAGGCCACTTGAAAACAGAATATTAATTACAGCTTTAGAAATAATATAGGTGGAAATATAGTTTATATAATTACATAAATCAACAGAAAAATTACAAAAGTTTTGCAGATTTTAGCTGTGTCAAACATAGGTATGATTCCCAAATGATTTCTGCTCTTAAAAAGAAGCAACTAGGATGAAAACCCATCTTTCCCATGTGTTGTTATTAATTTCTTATGATGACTTCACCATTAGACAGAAAGCCCTCTATTCCAAAATAAACTCCCACGCATCTGAATTAAGAGTGGACTTCTGGAGTTCAAATACCACAATAAATATTAATGAGAAGATAAGAATTGGGCATTCAGAGCTTCTTGACCTCTTGAGCTAAATCCATTTGTACTTATGCTTCAACCCTGTTCAGTATGAGATGGACAGATTTCCCCATGAAGTTTAGCTCTTATGGGATACTTTGAATATGTTTACCCTTTCAGCAAACTTGTACGTTCAATCTAATTCATGCATATTTCTTGCTTAAAATCATAGGACAATAAGAAAAAAGTACAAATATTTTTCCATTTCTTCACTTTTGCAAATGATCTTCCCTTTCAAAATATTTAGCTCATGCACTTGGACAGGAACATAATTGTAGCTTAAAAAATAATTGTGCAGAATTAATTTAGACCTCTTGAATGTCATTTGCACTAGGGAAAACTATAGAAATTTAGAGTCTAATTTACCTACATTTTCCCAGTATTCAAAGAGTAATTCTGTGAGCATATAGTTATTTAAGAATAAGAAAAAAATGTGGATGTTTCTTATAGTACTACTCAGTGCTAACAAACGTATTAAAACCCCAAGCCTCACTAAAACAGCCAGCTTATTTGTCAAGGAAATGAATGGGAAAGCCTTTTGGTTCCTACAGTTCTGAAAATAGGATTTATTTACACACTCCATGGAAACTGTATCCTCTAAAACTGCATCCTAACTACAAATACGCACACATCTATTCAGCATCTTGCCAAAGAGACTAAAATGACATTAAAAAAGTGAAAGAATGCTAAGCTTGTGAAGTCAAACATTCAAAATTTAGTAAATGCCAGAATTCAGATTGCCCAGGCAACCTTACTTCTGACAACATACGATGAAAGATTTAATTACAGCGTCATCTGCACATCTGACCCCTTCCTTGGTTTCTCTGAATTCAGTCCCAGAGGTGCAAGGACTCTTGCCTTCTATTTTGCAAAAGGTAGGACCCTGAAACTTTCTGTGTGAGGACCAGAGTCCAGGGTACACTGTCCTGGGCAGCAGTTTCGGATCAGCAATGACCCCCCTCAGCAACCCTGAGCAGTCCTGGTGTCCGCCTGGGCTCCAGCCTTTCTCCAATTATTTTCTTTAGGAGCAATGACTGGTGGTGCCACAGCTGGCCTTTTTCATGTTGCCAACCCAGTGGCGCCTTTTTCAAGTGTTGGGATTTTTTTTTTTCTCATTGGTATGTTTTTTGTGTAAGATCTGTACATTAACAAAATAGTCACATTTAGATCTACCCTATTGTTTCTTAATAAAGATATAGGCAGGCTCTTCTTTTTCAGATTACCTTACTCTGTGAACATCTAAGTGAGTCATTTCTTTTTCTCTACCCAGCTACTTCTTTCCTGAGAGAGTGTGTATATGCTTTTACCCTTTCCTGATTCTTTCAACACCTCCACCTCCTTCTTCTCTGGGCTAAGCACCTCCTGGTGAATTTGCTTGGTGAGCTCAGCATGCCGAGAGCCTTAGCTGACTTAGGGAGTCAGCGAAGAGTCTCTGTATGGCTTCCCAAGTGCTTGCACGAAGGAATCAGCTTTACTAACCCTTATATGTATGCACAAGCAACAAAACTTTTGTGAAGAGGCAGTTTTCAGAAACTTCTTAAAGGCAACTCCAGATCTGTCAAATTTACCTGTCATATTTTCCACAAGCCTTTTGCCTGAGTTAATAAAATGGATCGTGTTCAATGGATGGAAACTACTCAATATTTCATTTACTTTTCTCATTCCATTATTTGCCTTAGTCCTTATTTATTGCAAATGGTAGAAACCCTGCGCTGATTATAAAGTTATTAATTTGTTAATCTCCTCTGGAGCATTTCTCAGAATAGCTTCTGAGTGAACCCCAGATATTAATGAACGTATTTTCATAATGTACACTAAAATTATAGACATACAGATTTTATGAGCCAGAAAAAAATTGAAGTATCCTCTGTCATTTACAGGTGACTGTATTCAGGCTCTTTGTAGAGTAGTTGGATGTACATTCTCATCAGAATAAAATACCAATTTGTAATAGAGAATACCCATTTTAGATAAAATATTCAGAGAATTTAGCTGCCAACTTGCCAGATCTGTACTGAGCATATACCACACCTGATTTTTATTATTTTCATTATTTTATTTTTATGTATTTTTAAAGCTATTTGTGTTAATTTGACCAAATATGCATGGACTTCCACGAAAATTTCCAAATGCACACCCTAATATCTGCCAAATTTCAAGTTGTTCTTCAAGCAAAGGACTACATATCTTTTTTGACATGACATGATCAAACCTGTATATTTCTCAATCTGTATTCTTGGCAACAGCCAAACCACTTAAATTCTGAAAAACAGAGGGCAGAAGGAAATATCTTACTAAACACAAAATTTTAGGCTGATCAATTAAAAAAAATTGAAAGGAAAATACTGAAATTAAAAAAAGAAAAAATTATAAACAACTTAAAGTAGGATGCTGAAAGGACTACAAAACCTTTTTAAATGTAGTTACCATCAAATCTATACTGCAAGTATCATTCAATACCTCATTTAATTTTCACACCCACCAAAAAAATCCTTTTTTTCTTTCATTTACATGATGGAAAATATAAAGATAAAAATATGAAAAGTTGATAAGTTTTCTAATTTGTGATATAAAGTACATTGAAAAGGTAGCAAATATTCCTATTGCACTGGCCAAAGCAAAAAATATTTAACCTTCTTTTAAACTTCCTTTATCATTTAGCAAAAAAAAAAAAAAAAATCTATTTGTGATGTTTCTCACCTTCAGTATTTGTCACAAAGAACAGTGGAAATGCTTTCTTCTTGTGCTCCCTATCAGGACCCAGAGAAACTGGTGCTCAGACCAGAAGACCAAATTAATCACATGCTAGTCACGTGTAACTGTTTAAAAAAGAACATACATCATTTTTATATGCGTATTACTTAATCATGCTTAATCATTTTATGACTCTGACAGCAAATTACTTGCTATGTGAGGGGAAAAGCACAGAGTATCCAGGTACCAGGTATCTCTTGACAAATATTGACTTTTAAACTATGAAAATTGTATCTTTATATTCTCCCAGGGCAGCAAACCTGGAGACTAAATTGCAGCTTCAGAAACAGCAGGGGACAATCAAGTTCGGCATCATTTCCCTATCATATTTCTACACTGCTTCTGTGTTATCCCCAGATACCTCATCCACAAAGAGAAGACTCCAAACATGCTCAGCATCTGCTTAGGATGACAGGCAGTCCCTTTTCATACGTCTGAGGAACTGAGGACCAATAACACTCATCTATGGGAGGACAAGATCAAGTAGCTAGAGATGGCTACTGCTACAAGGACTATTCAGTAATCTGCACCTCTCTTTGCTAGCAGCTCTGTAAGGGGAGAGCCTGTTCTTCTCGGGCTACTCACTGCTTCCCCATTCTGGGKGGTCTTTCCTCCCCCGCCTTCCCAGGATCGCACTCCTGCCCCTCACCTTTTCCTTTGGGAAGGAGGTTCTGGGAAGAGAGATGGATGGGAACAGGAGGAAAGGAATAACTCTGAGGGCCCAGGGGTAGATTCCAGGGGGGACTGAATCTACAAGTGCCAGGGTTTAAAAAACAAACAAACAAACAAACAAACAAACAAACAACTTGGCAGTCTAGTACTCTACAGGTGTGACAAAAGAGAAAGGCTAGGAGCAAGCTTAAAGGGAGCTACCTCTGTGTCCCCACACAGCTCTTGATCTCCTTCCTCTGCAAGTCGCTCTGCACCCTACGACACCTAGAGCTCCCCGAGTCCATTTCCCCCCCACACCCCCCTTGCCCACCCACAAACCTGAAACCCAGCCTTCCCAGCCCACTTCCACCCAAACGCAGGCTGCTCTGCCTGCCTGATTAGGTGGGTCTCCTGAACTGACTCTGCAACCCAGAGTAGCAACCAAGGTTGCTCTGTGTAGAAGCTGCATATGTATGAAATAACCTTACTGAAAAGGTGAGGGCTTCCAATTCAATAATTGTACAGTGGTGACAAATACTGCTTTCCTGAAAACAGAGACAAGTTTAACCTTACCCCTCACTGGTCCATGGAAGCTAAAGGCCGCCATTCTAGCAACTGGATGTTGCATCTCACATGTTGGCCTATGGGAAAAGGTAATTAAATTACATGGTGCAGAAATAGATCCTCTCAGACATACTGATTACAGTGCTTCCAGATGAAGATAGCAGAGACAATACAGCAATTTGGGGCAGAATCAGTGTGATTTCTGTTTTTATATACAGCAACTAATTCTGAGGCAAAGGCTCATGAACTTACAACACTTTGTGCTGTGCTTTCTTGTCTCTGAATCTCAGCATTTAATCCACAGATTCCTTTTAATTGTACAAACTATGTTCTGAAATGAAAACCTCCTTATGTATAAACATCATTTTAATTCAAGTCAGTTGCTTGTGATAATCTTATGGACAATATTCATCAGATGATGGTTTCATCCATTATCTATTTCTGTCTACGGGAGGCACTGAAATACACATGAAAAGTATGCAAAATTTGTTTTGAATGATTGAATCTGAAAAAGGGGGGATTGCTAAGAACAGACATCTTTTTAATCATGGTTTTCACTGAACTGTATCTGTTCAAATTCCCTAGGCCTGATGTCTTCCCAGTTGGTGGTGAATTTTTTTAGCAATGATTTGAATTCAACAGAGCTAATTTCATTAAGACATTTAGAATTTATTCTTTAAATTATTTAAATATTCTTGATGTGAAAACATGCCAAAAAAAAAAAAAACTGGAAAAAGAGGAGGAAATTTAAAAAAACTATAAAAGAGGGATGGTGAAAAAATTACTTATCTATACTTTGTAAGTACAATTATTATACTTATTATCATATCTTCATATTGCTTAAGAACTTCCAGATTTATGGGTGCTATAGTTACGTGAACTGAGACAGCTGCATTTTTAAGAGCACATAATAATATATCATTTTAAAACACGTAACTTCATGTGCTGGCTTCAAAAAAAAAAAAAACCCAAAACTTTCATTAGCTTGCTTTTGTTCAGTTAGCATAGACCAGCCTCTTTACACGGATGTTTCCTAGAACTCTTGAGAACTATTTTAACAGGGGTAATAAAATCCTCAGACTTCCTGGAAACTGTGTGATGTAGAATTAAGTTAAATGTTGTTTTTCTACCAGGGCTTCAGCAATCTCTTCAGTCTCTTTTGTAATATACTATAAGGACAGTGTAAATGAGAGATTCTTTTTTTTTTTCCTGCCAGATATTACCACCACCAGCAGAAAGCAGCATGAGTACCACTATTAGATATAGAAAACAGACACAGAAATATCTCCTGCCAGGTCATCTACTGCTTTGAAGTGGCTGGCATATCACTAGCTGTACGTTGACCACAGTTTAAGAATTTCTGGTACATTGATGCAAACCAAGCGACGTGATGACAGGCTAAAGCTTTTTCATGTATTGACAGCAAGAATGCTAAACAAGAAATTAAGCTATATGAGAGTTAATATTGGACTGCTTTCTTGTAACCAAAACACCATGTACTTTACTGTATGTAGGATTTAAATAGTGCAGCAATGCCCACATCTTTCTGAGTCACACTAGCTCTAAATTCTGTAGCAAATTCAAATGAATTAAGCTTTTTAAGATTTTCATTAACTTAAATGTGACAATGAGTGAAAGAATTATGCAACAGAGACTTGTGAGGCTACAAAATAGAAGTTGCTAGGGGTGAAGATTCTGAAATGTCATAGCAGTGTGGGAGAAAGTTGAGACTTCTGCTGACTAAAAAGAGGTAGGAGAGTTTGGGATTTAAAACTGAGACGACTTGATGTCTTTAGCCCTAGCATAGAGATACACTATCATCTTTCAGTGCCTGCACAGAAGTATGTAGAAAAAACATAACATTTGGGGACATTATATTCTCACTTTGTCAACAACCACCTTCTCTTATGTCTTGCATATATCATATGCTTGTTAGAAACACCCTCCTATTACTGGTATCTCAATACACTGTAGTCACCCTATAAACATACACATCTGTTGATATTAAAGAACACAGAGGTACACAGGAGCTCCTCAATCACCAATTCCAGTTTCCCCGTCATAAGTAAACAAACCATATAATCACTTTCATCAATTGATCTAGCTACAGCAGGCACTAATTAGATTTTCGGCTCTTATTAAATTCAGCACCAGTGAAGAAGAACATAGTTGAATATTTCAGCTAAAATTGTTAATCTTGACATTTAAATATTCATCATTAAGCTTCAGAGTTAGCAGCCTATTCATAAAAGGGAATTCAAGTTCTGTCTTTATATCTGTTGATAGAAAATGTTATTTCTTCTCTTTGCTTCTTATTTAGGTTTGGAAGGGTCTCTCTGTAGTCATAAAACCTGGAAAAACACAGCTGTTTAAAATGGAAAATTTAATTCATTATCAGTGTTGCCCAGTAAATGAATAGAATACAGAAAGCTAGTGTTTTCTATACATAGTTCATTTATAATCTTTCAGTAAAAAGATCCGATCCTATAGAAATTAAGCCATGAGGCAAAACTACTATAAGGAAAGTTATACATGGAAAATGCAACTAAGAAAGGAAAAAAGCCATTTTCCTCAGTGATTATAAACAATTCCTTTATTGCTTGTTTTTCTTTGTAGCAGGCCAATCTTGGTCTTTATTTGCATATTTTTTCCTTTGATGCAATAGATATTGATAGTACAACAGCTTCGGAGCTTTTTTGCATTTGTTCTTATTCCAGTTGCTTTGGAATTTTTAGTTATTTGAATTGTTCATGTTTAATGGTACATATATTTAAAGTAGGGGTTAAATTAAGGTCATTGCTAACTAATCTGAATAAATAATCTCTGGTTATAGCCTAACTGACTCAGAGAGAGATTGTGAAGTCCACTGCCATACTGAGGGATGCATTAATACACTGTAGCTCTAGGGATATGTCCACACTGCAGTTACAGAAGTGTCTGCAGCATAATGTAGAGATACTCAAATTAACATTAGCTTGGGGTAATACTAGAAGTCTAATTGCAGTAATACTGTTCTTGTGTGGGTTCATTTACCTTACTTCTACTGTGACTGTATTGCGCGCTTACTCTGAGTATCCTTTCACTTCCCTTTTGTACAATCATGTTGAGGAGTAGATTAAATAATCAAATGTATTTTCTGTTCAACTTGATTGAAATTAAAATTCTGAGGCCTACACAAAAATCATTTATTTTACCCTGTGAGTGCTCCAGGGTATTGCTGGAGTACTCCTCACCATCTTTCATATCTCAGAACTTAGCGCAGAAGTGACCCACTCCACATTACACAGGCTGTGAGTAGCCTGTTTGAAAGGTTAATGAACTGTGGAAATCTGCTTTCTATAGGGAGGTTCATCATTACAACCCAGAATTCTGGAATAAAAGCTCCTGATTAAATGCAATATTGCCACAAACTGCCCTTGCATTACAGAGTAGTGGGTAGAGGCCATACAGGTTCTACAAGAAACATGGACCTATCAGATAGTCATTAAAAATGAAGTGAAAGTTTACTGTAGTGGTTTCAGTGGCATCAAAATTTGTTATATTATTAGCTTTTTATCAGCTGTTTTGCAACATTTAATAAAACTTGTCTTATTTGTCTATACAAAGCTTATCTAATATGAAACTAATTTCATTTCTTATCCTGAATTTAGCCATAGCTGCTCTGAAAACACTAGAGAATGCCCCTATGGCTATATGAAAAAAGTCCAGTCAACAAGAGCTCAGCATATTTTTACAGGGCTGTCAGATAAATCTCTCCATGGAAGTTGCCACGCTCACAGAAATTCAATAGAACACAGCTTGGTAGCATACACCACACGAAGTCTTTCTGAGGATTAAACCCATGTCTAGTTAAAATGTAAAGTTAGTTTTAGAAAATATGCAAAAGTGATTATTTGAAAAAAAATTACAGGATCAAGAAGAATCAAATTATATTGGTCAACAAGTACAGATTAGGTTTCTTTTAAATAAGTACCTTATATTGCTTACACATGAACAGAGGATCATGAGAAAGAAGAAGGGAATTTCAGTTATTAAGGATTAAAAGAAATCAGTGTTTTGTAAGCACAGATGTATTTATTTTAATGCTTGTAAAAGTGCATTTTATTATGAAGCTCACATATCTGTATTTTATTTCATATATATATATAATTCATATATATTATTTCAAACATGAGTACAAAGATGTGCCTTAAAACTGTGCTCACTAACTGCACTGTATAAAGGGGAAATTTGTGCAATTGCAAAATCATGTAACTACATATGTAAGTAGGTCATAAACAATCCCAACGTATGTACCTTCATGCAAAGGCTTGCATATTTTGCAGACATGCCTTTTCACCCCCTTAAATATATTTTCATTTTGTATATACACACAAAGGTTTAATTACCCATAGATCTGCCCCATTCATACATAACCGATACAATACCAATACATACATACCGATACAATACAATACTGACAATACAATAATACTGACTTGTAACGTGATAAGAAGAGAAAGCATTCATTTCTAAATGTCATAGTACACATGGTGCATGCTGCTGCACAGAGCACTGACAGGTAAGGTATACAGTGCAAGAGTAGATATCATTCACCATATCTCAATAATGCTTTTAAAGAACAGTTTTTTGTTTAAATTATCTTTAACGGTAGTATCATTTTGGAGAATGATACTTCAACAATATGGAACAGCATTAAAAGAGCACAGATTAACAATCAATTACCTTATGTACAATATCCCTGAGCCTTCATTCTACATCATTCTGGTTTACTGACCACACAGCTGCAAAAATACTAATTTATTTCATCCATTTAGGATCAGATTGGCGTAGATAAAATTTGGATTGAACTCGTAGTTTTCAATATCCTGATAAACACAGTTCTGGTCATGGCAGCAAGTATTTGGGTATCCCTTTCTGTGTTTGCTTAGTCTCAGATTTGAATGCTCTCAATTTCTTTGAGTGCCTTGCTGGTCAACATGTACTTGGAAGCTTTCTTGGGTTATGATTTGTTATCCAAGCTGGAGAACCTAGTGCTAAGGCACCCTGAACAGCCCTGGCTCCTGTGTGTCCTGGGGGTAGGATAGATAGTGACAGTGAGAAAAGAATCAGTGCCACTTGCATCTTTCTTCCAAAAGGAATAAAAGAGAAGCCATGGTAAACTTAAGGTCCTTGAACAGGAGGATAACTAGGAATGCTGCAAAATTCTTGTCACTAGAGATTTACTTTTTGTAAAATAAAGGCTAAATTACTGGAGAACAGCTGAAAGTTTTTCCATGTTCATCCAGCACTTTTTGCCTTTCCTGTTCCTCCAGAAATACCAAATGGAATAATGACATTTTTATGTGCTACATTTACCATCAAAATAATATTGCAATACTTGCTCTAGTGTACAGTTATGTGTACTGTGGCTATAAAGAGGGAGAAGGATTCTTTATATATGCACTATATATACACACACACACACACACACATAAAAACCGTATATGGATATATACGTTTTCACACTTTCATGAACACAGAAGTCACTCTGAAAAAAAGAAAGACTGCACAAAAGTACAGGCCAGACCCTAAGCTGTTATGAAGTGTACAAGTGTACCGATTAGATGAGAGCTCTGGAAATTAGCTGTGCAGAATCTAAATTTGAAATCATCTTCTGTACATTCAGACAGAAAGAAGAAGGGAGGGCCAGCAGCATTTTGCTTATGGAGACCATTCCTTTAGAGATCTCTCTCTGCAACCCATGGGAGGGTGGTTTCGGTGCTGCTTTTGAAACATAGATCAAGTACTGTTGCTAACACACATTCTTTCCCTTTCACCTCAGGTGCTATTACCTTTCTGTTCAAATCTGTTTGCAACTAGTAAGCCAAGAAGTCTAGGGAGTTAAGAAATGGCAAAAACTGTTATAAATGTGTTTCATTAACACCTATTTCTTAATAGAAAGAGAGCACAGGGGAAAGGAAGAGAGGAGAAAAAGTAGAGAGCAACTTGGTGTTCTTTTAATGGATAGAAGTTAAACAAAACTTGCTTTGACAATCTTTTACTCACAGCTAGAATTTTGAATACTTTTATGATTCCAGTTGCCTCTGAAACATAAAAAACAAACAAACAAACAAAAAATCCATGGCTAAGGATTTGCGCTATGATATTTAGCTTCACATGAGTTTTGGTTGCCAAGGGAAAGGCTTGGTGTGGTGACTTGAAAAACAACTGAGGACCTCTGAGTCATCCAAACACCTTCTAAAAGTACAGCAAAGAAGAAAACAAGGTGTGACTCAGATGTATTGTTTTCTTTCCTGGCATTGCTCTGTTCAGATTGGAGGCTGCTGCAGGGCCTAAAAGAGTTTCTGAATAAATTAGAGCTTTTCTACCAGCTTGTTCCAAGATCCCTAAACAAAGCGGCATCCAAAGTCCCCTTACTGGAATTAACCTCCTTTATCATGCTGTTGCTACTCTGGGTAACCGGGTACATGTTGAGAATGTTTTCCACTGGCCCTTTATGACTGTTTACAAATCAGCATGCAAAATCAGGAATAGAAGTGCAGCACAAGCTGAGATCTACACATTACCTGAGAAATGTAGCTTGGCAAGCTATGATCTCATTCCAGGTAGAAGTTTATCAGTCTCCAAAGTCCCAGTCTCCAATATCCATGAGTGGTTATCAGTGTCACTATCTGCTTAGAAGGGGAAGATATCTAAAAGAGTAAACTTTTTTCAAGAAAGGCATGTGGGGAATTAGAAAGGGAATTCTTGCCTAACACATGTCCAGCTTTAGCCAATAGCAAGAGCTTCTGTCTGTAAAGAGTCAGAGCACTAAAAATTCATAAAATATATTTTTATGACAGAATAAATACTTCTTCTGAATTGGAATTTCCTGCCTCTGGTAAGATAAGAACCTAGTGCTATTCTTCTTTAGCACGGTCAGAACGTTTCCTGTTTTTGCAGATCATCCAAAGATTTTGTGTGTCACACTTAACATGTTTTCCAAGTCAAGTTGGCAAAAGGGTATTTTAAGCAAAGTGCAAAGCACAGTAGGATGTACTATATAGTGCCATCTGCTGAAAAGTGCTCCCACATAAGAATAGAAATTTGTGCATTTTCCATTAATGCAAAAAAGAATCTCGAGATGGCATGATATTTACTGGTTGTGGATAGGTCCCATTCGTCCTCAGTGCCTCATTTAGAACCACTATCTCAATTTACATGATGAACGTGAACAGCCAATTCTGAAGTTGATGGCATTGTGAATGTTAGTGTGAATGATTCCTAAAGAAGACATCTGAACACATATGGAACATATTTGCAACACCAAGATTCTATGCCATTTGAAAGATGTTGCATTCATCCTAGAAAGGGATTGATTTCAGGCCCAGAGAGTATGGGAAAAGAACCTGGGCAGATGTAATTTACGTGTTTAGTTATCTTATTCCACAAAAGTCATTGTGCAGCCACCACAACAGGCCTGTGTCTGCTGTGTTATTTCAGTCTAAGACCAGTTTTTCAGATTCCCCTGAGGTAGGCACTTTGCTGACTTTTATCGGCCATTTTTGGATATTTGGTCTCTGTTTTTCAGATAATCACTGGGAGTCCTTAATGCTGGCTGCTTCATCATATTTCTCAATTGACTAAAGAGATGACCAGTCAACACATGGCATATTATTTATCATAGAATATGTGCAGAATTGAATAGCAAGACAACTCTTAGAGAGAAAGGCTGTACTTCATGAGATAAGACAGAAGGTTTAAATTTGAATTTTGCATGAAAGTCTTGTCTGCACAGGCAAGCTCTCTTACTTAAGAATTTAAGCAGATATAGTTATAATGATATAAACCCATGTGTAGACTCTTATTTTGGTATAAAACTTGCTTTTGAGGGTTTTAGCTTATGCTCTTGTGAGACGGCTTAAGCTATATCATAGATGCAATTCATATCAAAATAAGGCTCTGCTTGTGCAGACAAGCCATTAGAGTACAAAGTACTCCTAGAAATTGTTATCCTTGTTGGATGAAACTTTATTCTATAATCTTTCAAGTACAACCTTATCAATCCATCAGAAGAGACCACACAATGATTCTAATGCCTAGATAACTAGCTGACCAGAAATTTAACTATGACACTATATTTTTTAAAGTTAGACTAGAAAAACCCCATGAAAAAATTATCTTAGGGTAACAGTCACAGATCTGTATGACCAAACTATCAGGTAGACACCCCAGTTTATGGCAAGCTTACTTCTTGCAAAGGACTTAAGATGTTTGTAATATTTTATGCCTTCTATTCCATCTGCTTGTTGTTGTGTTGTTTACTTAATGTTGACTTGTGATAAATTCCAGGAGGAGCACACTAGCACACTGGTGGACTGGAAATTGAACAATAACTTAAATATAGCTTCATTCACTGAGATCGAATGGACCAATTCAGATGTCATTCCCTTCCAGTTTATTGCTCATCCTGTGGAGTGTTATTGTGTGGCTGTCTTCACAAGGGTATAGTTGCAACTTGTATCCTCAAGGGGCCAACAGGCAGGGATGCTGAAACGAAGAACTTTGAAGCGGATAAAAAAAGATCAGCTCTTCAGCCAGAGTCTGAAAGATTACGGGGATGGGTGCAGCTGTAGAAACAAGCTAGACCTCTCCAATCTTTATGCAATACAGGGACTATCTGTTGTATTGAAAATTCTTTCTTGCTATGCACTCTCCCTACCCTTAAACATGCACAATATTTTGCTTTGAAAAGCCTATGTATTCACATATTGGTCCAACAGTTTGTAGGTCTGGCAAGTTAACTGCATCTAGTTGGAATCGATGATCAGTCACCATTTGCTATGAGCGATGGGCAGCAAAACTCTGGTTAAAGGAGAGCTGGAATCAGAAACTGCCACTCCACAAAGGGGTGTAGATTCTAAGAATATCTGAATAGGTGGCTTTCAGAGAAAAAGAGAGGAAAAACATCAGCTCCGAACAGGGACTTTTTTTTTTGCTATAATCATTTATTACACAGTTTCACTATCTTGCTGTTTTCTTTTTGTGTTTGTTTTCTCTCATTACATTTTTATACCCAATTATTTTTATTTCTCTGTGAAGCTTTTTTTCCACTGTGCTGGCTTTCAAAATACTGTTCTTGAATCATGTTATGGAATTGCAGAAGATGACCCAGGGAGAGGCCTAAAGACAGGATCTCAAGCTTTTCCATAAAAATCATTCTCTAAATCTTACTCCTTGCTCAGGAAAAATGGAACCAAACAGTAGGGTATAACACCTGAGAAACTAAAAATAGATTACAGATAAATTAGTGAGTTTTGACTTCTTTGAAATGTCTCCTGTAAAATAAATGCATAGTAGTATATACACCTAGATGAGAGGGAACCCCTACAAACACAAAACAAAACATAACACATGAGCGTCTTTCCCTGAGAAAGGATGTGAAATATTTTAAACATATTTTGAACCATTGTGCTGCTGCCAATCCTCCCTATTTTACTGTGATCGTCTTCAAATTTTATTTTTAAATTTCTCATCAACAGACGATGGGAGACCACAGACTTTAAAAAAGTTTCCTTATACCAAATAGCTGCTGTCTCTGATGGGTATTACTGTGATTAAAACAAGTCAAACGCTCACCATTTCCCTCTAACCTATCTGTACTTCTGCTAGCAAACCTGAAATCATCTGAAATGTAAAAAGAGAAGTTTACAGCACAATGAAGGAGACAGGTAGAGAATGAGGAGGAAGAGGAAGAGCAGCAGCAGCAACTCTGAGAGACATGCCTGTAGAAACATGCAGTGAGGGAGAGGAAGGCACGGAGCAAGAGAAGGAGCTGGAAGTCCTAGAGTAATGAAAGGCCGGTCTTTGTTGTGTGGGAGAAGGGACGTCGTGCTGTGCAGCCTTACAAAAGACAAAATTGGAAACTCTCATGAATGCATGGTAGTTTCTCTATTGAAAGGGCAAGCAGAGGTTGAAAAGCATCCCAAATGGAGTATTTGGGTGTGTATTTCTGTATGCATTAAACATTTTCTTATATTCTAAGGGAAAAACAGTCATGGAGCCACACCAAAAACATGATTAAAAAGCCACCACAAAAACACTTGTGAGGCAGCGATCTCTCTGCTTTGGAGAGAGTACACATTACACTTTTTCCTTCTCTCATTAAAATTGACAAGTCTTTCTTTGCGCACAAAAAATCAAAGACAAAAACCAGTTTTCCATTCAAAAGTGATTTTTTGTTTTAAATTGTCTTTCATTAAACACACATCAGTATTGGCTTTTTTTTTTTTTTTTTAAACAGCGGAGAAAACTTGTGTTGCAAAAGGTTTGTTTCTTCTTTTTAAAATAACTCATTGGCAAGGAACTTGATTCTGAACAAGTGGGCAGGTTAATTTGGTACAGTAGTCTGTAGCTTGCATATATTAACATCATACCTAAAGTAACTCTATGCAATTTTATACAGCAGAAAATGTTTGCCTATATCCTCATAATTCTTTTTAGCTGTAAACATGTGTTTTGACCTTGGTGTTGGCTCACAAGAACTTAAACAGGACAGTCAAAAATCCTGCAGGTGGGATCCACAAATGTGTACAAATCAAATGAAGACTTCCCATTGCCTGAGCTGAATAACCATGCAGTTTTATTTCAGGCTGACACACAGTTAGGTTGAGAATTTGCTGCATTTGATACTGGGTCATGCCCAAAAGCCTGACTCTGAGCAGAGTATCCTTTAGCAGGAGTGCACCAAGAATAAGGGAGCTGAAATGGGATTTGTGGCTCCAGAGCCCTGATGCTGATTTAACTGTTAGCACCATGAGCTCACTCGGACTAAGGCAAGTGAAAGAAATTAAAGCCACTTTTCTAAACTCATTATCTTCAGCTGTGCTAAGCACAAATTTGGTGCAGCTGAGAATCTGGTCTTCTGTGATTAAAGCCATTTCCATCAGATTGAAAATGGAGGCAAAACTAATGAGAAGAAAACAAAAGAGACTGTGGAAAACAAAAGCAATGTAGCTTTAATTTGCTTGTGTAAGGTCCAAATTATGTGCTGTGTTGTCCATTTAAATCAGAAGGAGTCTTTAACAGTTCAGAGCACTGCAGTTTTACGAGAAAGCCATGCTATCATCTCAAATGTGGCACACCTGCAACTTTCCATATTTCACATTAGCGACCAGGTATTCCTAGAATTTTGTTACAGTTCACATTCCTTAGCTTTCACATTTCTCAAGCTACAATAGTTGGTAAAATTACCTCAGTCAAATTCCCGTGGAAGACACGTGTTGCCACACTTGGCATTAATTTCTCTGCAGACTGTAGTTACATGTAGCCGTAGCTGATGTAAAGTACATTTTTGTAGGCTGTATTTTTGTAATCTTCACAGTATAACTGCAGTATGATCCAAATGATGGGATACTTTCTGTATCCATATAGCCAAAAACAGATAATTAAACAACATTTGTAATTCATTTGAAGAAGTAAAGGAATTTTTCAGACATTTAACATATGAATTCTCACAGTATTCCTGCTACACAGGTGGCATTACTAATTTGAAAACAGTAGAATAATCTGACAAAAAAGAAAAAAGGAAAGCTTCTAAATGATGACAAAGAAACATAAGCATTATACTCTAAAATTTTGATTAAGGAAATCCCTGATTTTGGAGGAGTGAAGAAATATTCAAAAATTGTTTCATTCTCTTAAGGTTTTCTTGTAAACTTTCCAGTGCTTCCTACCCTTTTCCATCTGGAAATATTAACATAGGTTTTTCTTAAGATGTTTTAACATTTCTCTTTAAATCACTGAAGGAAAAAAAGCAGTTACGATAACACAAAATAAAGAGGAAAATATTTTCTATATTGCAAAATTTCACTTTTAGCCATTGGGCTGTTTCGCTTTAGCAAAACCAGTTTACTTTTTTCAATGTATCATTTTGTATGAAAAATTCCTTAAGTACCCATGCATAAAATGCATGGATTCTGCTTAAATCTAAAATATTACCATCAACTTTAGCTGGTCTATATGTTTTATAGCAAAAAAAGAAGGGCCGGGGAAATAAAAGAACAAACAGGCTTTTTTTCCTCTAGTATCACAGGAGTAAGTATGCAGTTGGATGCAGAGTGACAGTACTAATACATATGAAGAAATTAGTTATGCTTTAATCAGTTCTTGGATTTAAAAGCTGAACTGTATGCATAGTTCTATATATATTTCTATATAAACTTTTTCATTATTTTTCTCTTAATACAAATTTCTATTTATTTCATTTCTATTTGTCTATGTTTAAAGTTTAATTCTGTTTTCTACAGTTTAAGCTTTGTGTGACCTTTCACCTTTCTCTTTGAGCTATTGTGTTGAGTTTCAGGTCTTTAAATCTTCTGAGCACTGATTCACACATCTAAATCTCCAGCAAAGTGTAGGCTTGAAATGCATTGTTCCAATCAGGAGAGAAACTTTGCTTTTATAATGTGTGAACAGCTGTGCAAAATACTGACTTGCAAAATACTGACTTGATGTTAGAATTAACATCAAAAACAAATGTTAAGGCCTTTTGTTTTTCGAAGTTGGACTGTCCAAAGTCCGACAAGCAAACAAACCAGAGGAAAAAAAGAAATTAAGTAAAGATTATATCTTCATGTAGCAGGAAAATATCAAACATTAATCTTCAGATATTTTGTACAAAATATGGAAGAATGTTTAGTATCTTTTATAAATGGATTTTTTGTAGAATTATACAACATACTTGCAATTTTTCAATTATTATTTTGCTTAGATTTGTCCATTAATCAGCAGGTCTCAGGTGGAAACATTATCAATATAGGGCAAAAGAGATTCTGAAACTGTCTTTCATGAGAAAAGTCTCAGTTTAAATTAGTACTGCAGCGGCATATTGCTGTTTGTGGAAGGAATATTTTTGAACTGCTTCTAGTCTCTGAGACATCTTACTACGAGAAAAACACAAGGAGCCTGCTAATCAGCAGTGGACAAAAGGATACCGCAGAGAAGTTTTAGCAAAGGGTTTTTTCTCTCCCTCAGTTTCAGAGCAAAAAAAGCTGTTACAGATCCTATCTTTCATATTTAATGTTAAACTAGTGTTCCTGTGGTGGTATTTGTATCCCTGGCTAGTTCTCATTTAGTTACTCCTTTCATGTTCATTTAAAAATATTCTCTTCCCCAAATAAATTGACAATGGAGGACCAAAGGAATTTTCTCCACAAAATGTTGAAAAATACAGATACGTAGGAAGCAAACACGATGAAGAGGATGCAGTGATGCTGTTTTTTATGGGTAAGCAATAGAGAGGAAATAAGATGGTTGTTGGAGCTCTGGGACATTTGTGGTATTGAAGGAATACATGCACTAGAATGTAACTACAGATAGCTGCTTGACATATGTGTAAGGCAGCGGTAAGCCCATGAAGAAGAGAAATGCACTAAGTTACACCATTCTTATGAATAGAGTGGAAACATCTTGAAAAGATTATTACATGAAATAATCATTTAAATACAGCATTCCTTTTACATTTTCTGTGGTTACATGTTCAATAAAATAAAAAGTTATTATTTCTAAGTATACAAGACTGCAAACAGGAAACTGGTGAAGAATAAGCTTTTTATACTAAGAAACTTAGATACTGCAATCAGTGTTGAAGATAGAGACTAAGATATATATATATAACAGCTACATCCTGTAACACATGGCATTTAATACATTTTACACTCAAAATTGAATTATACATAAATTATACTTGATACAAAATATTTAATTGGCCAGTGAAAAGTTGTTTTAAAACAGATTTATGAAATGATCTCTGACTTTTGAAGACAATATTAATTAAATGTATATGTATCTAAAACGTTAAGTATATATTCATGAATTTATAGATATTTCATAGCATGCCAAAAGGGAAACATCAGTCTTGTTCTGTTTCCACTGACTCCCCTGTAAGTATAAACAATCCTATGCGACTTCGCATCATTCAGATTCTGTCAAGAAGAGCTTCTCAGATAGGAGTATTGCAATTCATGAGGAAGGTGCATTTAGCTAAAATCTCTAGCCTTGTTTTCACCACAATTATTTACATTTGTGATCTATAAATAGAACATAAATGCTGCAAATGATGGAACATTAACCACTTCCTTTGGAAGACCATAACACGCTGCAGTGGCCTGGGATGCTTAATGGCTTGTATGAGGTTTGTTTCCCAAAGAATGAATTCTAGGAAGTGGTGGAGGTCTTTGAGTTTGGGAAACCTGGTCTGATTGTACACAAATGCTTCTTTGACACCACCTCCTCTCCCTAGTCAGGTTAAATTCTTCTTGAAATGCTTAGCAGTCCAGCTGGGTTTGCCATGGGGTTTTATATTGCCACGTATCTTGTATAATCAGCTGAAGAGCTTGTGCAGCAGTGTATCCTGCAAGACCTCTCATTGTATTGTGTCCAAGAGCATAACTGAGCTCACAGGTTTTGCTTGAGGCAAGCAGTAGATAACTACACATGCAGATGTGCATACACATCCCCCTAATGCTTTTAAAATAGTTTTTGGACAAGGCCCATTGTACTGACTRATCATTCTGGAGTACCTTTTTATGTGCGGATTACATGAGGGGGGGAAAAGAACATATTACGGGAAGTGAGTTCCTTTATACAGCTTGTTCCCCTCTGTGAATCTTTATCAGTGGAAAAGCTGCAGGCAGCAAAAACAAGATAGCCTAGGACTGTGTTTGATTTTTACTTGAGAGGAGTCTTATACCATTTCCGGCATAAATGCCTTCTCAAACTTTGATGGAGGAAATTTTCCTTGGGCAGATGATGTATAGTAATTTTTTAAGCAGATAATAAATATCCTCTCTTACTAATGCATGTCATTTTATTAGCTAGATCAATATTGCTGTAATTTCTAGCCATTAGCATCTCATTGCTGTATAGTACATAAAAATATTTACATTAACACTGATCAAAATTGCAACAGCATGTATTAAAATATGAATGACATATAATCAGAATTTTCTGTTTCTACTGCCTCCAGTTATTTGTGACCCCAGATATGAAGTTCAAGTTTACACTTAATAGCACAATTATGTAAATCTGTAATTCTAACACTGAATTACAGCTGGTAATGATCAATAATTATATTTATGTATGATGTGAAGTTAATATTGCCACCATAGATTAATGTAAACAACAAAATTATTTCTGCAGTCAAGAGCTAACAAATCATCATAAACAAAGAGAACTAAAACAATCTCTTCAGAGCTTAATTCCCCCAGCACAGTAAACAGATTTTTTATTTCCAATGAATGTAAAAGCACTGATTAAAGAAAACACATCTCTACAAAAATTGCACAATGGCTCTATCTTTTAGTAGAGTTTTTTTTTTTTTAAATCTTTGAAACAGAGTTTGTTTGACAGAAAGAAAAAATCTCTCTGAAGAAATCTGGATAATAATTTTGTTAGAAGAGTTCTGGGGAAAAATAAACCCTGAGGGGGGAAAAAACAAGCAGATTAAAAAGAAAACAGAGTGAGGGATAATCAGACACAACCAATATCTCATAACTTCAGAGCTCTTCAGAGTTCACTCACCTGTAATATTGTTCTCTACCGAAAAACACAACAGGGACCTGCATAATGGCACAGAGCAGTCTGTGGAGTAACTGAGGGTTGACTTGAATGGGTTACACCAAAAAAGAATTTGGCTTGACTCCTTCACACATAACAGTATTCTTTTAAGAACACAAAAACACAGTTACATTAAGAACTTTTTTCTTTCAAAAAGTTCTGTTCCATGTTTTTCCATCTTGTCCTTGATATGTACTGTTAATGTATAACAGCTTCTGCATGAGCGTGCCAGAGAAAGAAGTAAGTGTAAGGGAACCTTCTTCTATAGCCAGTTCTGTCCAGCAGACAGGCCAAATGAGGCTGGGAAATCACCAAGAGCTGAAAGGTTTTGTCAGTGCTCCAAACAGGATCTACTATGCCACAGAGAACGTATCTGATTAGTGAGAGTGGCAGTCCTTGCACACACCAATACCCTCATTAAACATTTTACGCAGCTACATCAAGTACACTAAGAGAAAGAACACAGATCTCAAATCACTGATCATTGCACCCTAGCCTTCCTTTCAGCATTGCTTCAAAATTTCACTTACAGAAGTTATAATGGTCAGATAGAGCTGTGGTGGCTAATTAAAATAGGCAGTACTTATTCTTCAAGCTTGAATATTTATCAGCATAACAAATAACAACAGAACGGAAATGGACTCAGTGATTAGAAAAGTATTCTTAAGGTATTCTTGGGGAGCAATAGTGTCTGCCCTGAGTTCCAGCAGGCAGGTTCTCTTTCTTCTACACAGCGCACGTTTTCAAAAAGTGGGCATCACAGTAATACGGAGGAAAAAGCCTTCATATGTAGAAGAACGTGAAAATGGGATCACAGGTTTAGAGCAGGGCAAATAATTATCAACTCTCTCTAGAAAATACAAGCAAACATGGTCTTGGAGCACAAGCTGAGCGTTATCTTTCAGCCTCATCTCCGCAGTGCTAAGGGCCTGATCCAAAATATGCCTTCACTTTAGCCCTGTGGGCACTTTGTGGACTTGCATCCTGTATCACACTTCTTAACACTCTCTCAGATAAATAAATAAATAAATAAATTGAAATGATATGTATTGCTGCCATTGGGTTTCTGCATAACTTGAATGAGTCCTAGCTTTTTGTTAAATGATTCTCCCACCAGAAGCAGGTCTAACAGCTTTTGGCCAAACCCCTTTATTTACAGGCTTGAAATAACTGTAAGACTATTAGTTCAGTAGGAGGCCTGTGCTGCAAAGCTCAAAAGGGACATCAGTTGAATGGAAAGTGCATGTATTACTTAGTAATCTTTTTTGTTAGGTTTTTAGTAAACACACAGGAACAAAGGGGGGAGCATATCATTATGCTAATTCTTTAAAAAAAGTTTCAATGGTAACTAATTACAAATAAAATAAATGAAATAAAAAATTTGTTTTGTAGTAGCCCTCTTGTTGGCACTTGAACAACGGAAGAAAGCTGCCAAGTTTATTATTGTTCTTTGATTTGTAGTCAGACAGTACCCTAAGTGGGTGGATGGTTGGCACACAACTTTTTATTTCATTTTTTAATCAGTTAATTTCTGCAAGCTGTTGCAGAGATGACAAGATTAAGAATTGAATATTGGGGAGGGAGCTAAATACCTCCTGTAGCAGGGGAAACTGAAACAGGGTGAGCCAGAATCATTTTGGTATTAAATTTTTTTAAAGTGATGGCCTTTCCTTTCATTCTCCTTTTCACTTTACTTCCCCCCATCTGCAATATTTCCTTTTAAATTAGCTTTCCAACTAGGAGATATCTTGCTAAATAAATAGCAAAACATTAAAAACATTTAGCTGTACAATAAAATCAAATGGGGAATCCAAAGAAACAGAAAACAAAACCAAGAGAAACACTCTTAAGCCTAAACCAAATCCTACAACAACATTAAACCTAATCCAGAGACTTTAGAATAAATTTAAAGCAGACTCAAGTTTATAAAAAGGGCAAACTTAAGGGAAAAAAAAAAAGAAAAAAAAAACAGAAAAAAAGTCCTGAGAACAAATCTCTGTGAGACTCAAGGGTACTGATTCCAAAAATTATCCCTCCCGCTCTAACAACATTTCTCAGAGTATTTTGTGCCAAAGTCAAACCTTGGTTCCCAGATGCAGAACCACGAAACTGTGTCAGAACCACTGGGTTTTGTTATGCCACACACTGAAAAAATGCAGCCCACAGAAAGCAGGTAGGTAACCTGTGATACACTACGTGCTGAAATGGGAGCTTAGCAGCAAATTTCTAAATATTGCTGCATTTGTCCAAAGGGAATGGGAAAATTAGGTCCAGGAAGTCTGTAAACTGTGGAGATAGGGTGAATCAGAGGGTAGAAACTTGGAGACATGGATTTTGACATGATTTACCTGGGAGATGAGGCTGCAAACACCACATCTATATCACCAGGACCTACATGGTGCCTTAGCAGCTGTGGGGCTGCAGCTTTGTGGTTCCCAGCTGTTCTCACCTTTCCCCCAAACCCAAAGCCCCACAGCTCCCAAGTCACATCAGAGCTGTAAATAGCCCCAGCATGGTCCAGCAGCCACTGTGGTAATTGGCAACTGCTACTGAAAAAATAGAGGTAACAACTGATATTTTAAGGACCTAAATTAAAGGTGGCAGGCATGCAATACCTGTTAAAGTTCCAGTCATGTTTTTTACTCTTTTAGTGACTGCAGAGACTGTGAAAAACAGGGAAACTGAATATTATGGCAAATACTTCATGAAAGTTGTAGTGCTCTCCACTGAGAATGCATCTGCAGGAAGTTTTGCAGAAATAAATGAAAAGACTCTCCTGAAGTCTTGTGATTTACATCCACAGTAATTTCAGTGGAAAAAAGACATGAGGTGTACAACATGCTAAATCAACAAAGAGGATCAAATAATTACACTCAAAAACTGAAATAACAATCAGTCTGTCTTACAAGGTGAATCGGGTTTGGGCTTAGTACAGGATACTTATCCAGTTTATTTCAGAGTAATGACTCAAACTGAAAACTTCCCCCATCCACACTCAACCCCAAAACCATGCCAGCAGAAGGAGCCTGGCAAAATATTTCTTTGGGGATCTTTTCTTCCCATAAAACCTTCATAAACAATTTTACTATGACAACATAATTCAGAGTTGCAGCTAATTGTGTCAATGCAAAGAGTCAGTAGTGTTAACATATTAATTATATAAAAGTTTAAGACTTAAACTATCCATGCTAGATTTACATTGACCACAGCTAGGGCAAAGTTTTGAACAAAGTACCTGAAGAGACTCTTCCTTTCTCTGGATCATTCTAAAGCACAGATTTCGTCTCCACACCCTATAAGATTCCCTGGATGTCTCCATGGAAATTCCTCATCCTGCAGGAATTATTAACTAGTTGCGATAGAACAAACAGTTTGCATTTATTTAGTGCTCTTCATGTGGTGAAACAAAGACAACTGGGTTAGAAAAATCTTTATAACATGTTTGAGCGTAAAAGCTTTTACTATTTTATTGAAGTAAATAATTTAAAATGCTTTCATTGCTGAGTACAGAACTTTAGAAAACATTCCTAGAAATATTTGACTAGAGCAACCATTAAAAAACAAACATTGGAATGAAGATAGTGGAAACACCATTTTAATTTAAACCATGTGCTGAAAGATGGTAGTTATACCATGTAAGTCACATTTACCAGAGTAGAAAATAAAGTAGATCATGATACAGAGCATAAGTGCACGTTACTAAAATTTTTTGCATCTTTCTGACAAATTCTGAAACTGATATAAGAAACTTGTAAAGATGCAGAACAAGTATTCAAAAGTAGCATACTTGAGGGCTAGTCAGAGGCAAAGAGAAAAGTCAGTCTCGAGTTCTCTGTTATTGGTCTGTTTTGATGGTTTAACAGTTGTGGAGGATGTGCTTCTGTGCAAATGTGTCATATTCATGAAGGACACCTTGCTATCAAAACATTCAAAAAGAAAAGCCAAAGATATCCTTCCAATTTGTTGTATAAGGACATATATTGCCAGCATGATTTTGAAACGACCATTGTCCTGCTAGCATTGACTCCTGCAGCTCGACAAATATGGACTAGAAAGTCATTGGCAAAACATGGCATATATTTTTAAATTATCCTCTTGAAGACATTAAATTTCTAATCAGATGTGAAATAAAATTCAAAGCACTGGGATTCTGGTTATATGAGAGATGGTTCAAGGTACTCTGTGTCAAATATAATACCACAATGAACAATATAAAGCATTGATACTGGAGAAAACACAGCAGAAAGACAACTGTGTTTCACTACAGCTGAAGACAGAAAGACAATCTGGAAAGAGTCACACAGCCAATTGCTTGTGGGTAAAATACAAAAACAAGACTGCAGTTAAAACTAGTTTGTTTAACTCCAGCAATAATGGCTTCATTAAGATGATGACAGCTCATAAACAGATGCAGAAAATGTATTATGACAGGACAGCAAAGTCGGTTTTCCCCCTTCAATGCTTGTGAGCAGGTAAAAGCACGACAAAGAGGCAATCACTAATCTGCTCAGGTCTCAGTCAAAGAAAATGTTTCAAAACAAGGACAGCCATAAGTTCAGGAGGAATCAGAAACACATCTTGAAACCTGTTTTAAAGTTAGTTAGCCCAGTTAAACTAACATGACTGAAATATCACTGTTTGTGATGGAATAACCAGACCCTCCAAGGAGGAGTGACAGCTGCTGGGAAAGGTGCTAAAACAGACCAACTTCTCGACAGAGAAACTAAAAGCCTTCCATACAGTCAATGACTCCGGAGGGAAAAGGAGGGTACAGCATGTTTTTTCCTCCTCCATCTACTTGTCGATCTACACACGGCCAACCCATAACCTGTGTGAGGAGTGAATGTACTATTCCCACAATTTGTGCCAGTGCGACTAGGTCACAGAAAGGTGGGCATATCCGCTATAGCCGCGGGCACTTTCAAGGAGCCCTTGCAGGAATTAGTGCAGAGGCAAGGACTTTGAGCTTACTGTGGCCCCTCTGAACCTCCAAAGAATGGCATGCACAGCTCAAAGCCACACTGTGGCCTACCGTGATTAATGGCATTGGTTAATGAAGAGAGATTTCTGCCCAGACTGCCTCACTATAATTTCCTGTTTCTCTACAATAACACTATACAATGTACAAAATACTAGAGAGACTTAAATATGTGCTTGATTTAGTGCATATTTGGCATGTGTCTCCATTTCTCTGGGTTTTGGAGTTTAGACCTTGATTTTAACGCAGCAATGAGTAAGATTAAGCAGAGCTTTACTGTTTGCTCTGCCACCGCCCCCTACTTGCTCATACACACAAACTCCCTCTGCAATATCTGAAGGAGGCAAACACAGGCAACTTTACTGCAGTGAGTTACCTTGGAGTAGTGTTTACTCCATGCTTGCTGTAAACTAAGTGTCCTGTCTTCCTATGCTCAATACTGCCTCTTTCAGCTCTGAGTTAACGCTTGAAGTTTAATACTGTGTTTTCTCTTCTCAGGCCTCTGTGACTGTACGTGCTCATGGAAAAAAGTTGCTATAAGTCACTGAAATTCTCTGTTATGACATTAAATTTGCATTGCATTCATTCATCATAGTTTTGTCACAGGATTCTGTCTTTAAGAGGCACATTTTCAACAGGAAGTTAAAACCTGCCCCTGATTTCCCTACTTCAGTCTCTTCTACCGGGTAATTCAACATCCAGTGTCTTAACTTCAGCAATCAGCATGTGCTAATACTCATGTTCAAAGTCAAGGATGCACCCAGCATTGGGGCTGATGTGTTAGTACGAACATTTAGGGTAAGATATTAGAGGAGAAAACATAAAATAGCCAATTAAGGTACAATGACCATCTGAATGAAAAGATCTTTTTTGTATATGTCATGGGTTGCTAACATTTGTCTAATGAAATGCTGGAAATGTATAGGATTTACTCCAAACTGTTTTGGTATCAGTCTTAGAAATCCACAGTTGGCACCTATTATCACTGATAATTTACCAACTACTAGCATGGCTAAAATCCCAGTGTTACTATCAGGACCGCATTACCTGTAATGGTTACGTATAAAATAGCACCAGCTATCCATTAGATTCTCTTAAAATAAAAATTTAAATCTTAGTTCATCTTTCCCAAAACATACACCCATTGTCCAGTGCAATTCACATCAGTGTCTGATATTTCTACAACACCATTGATATCATCATTTAAAAGCTGTCAAACAATCAGAGAATAACTGGAAACAAAGAAATTAACTGGAAAAAATAATTATTTTCAGCATTGCAATGAAGACTCAATAACAAAAAATACGTATTTATTATTTTAAAAACAAGCAGGGATTACTTTGTTTTGCTTACTTCAGTTTCCTTAGGCAAGACACCTATTCTTGCAGTTTCCCAGTGCTTTGGGAATCTGGCATTTGTGGTGCTTTTGTATAGGGAACTGTCAGCAGTTTGTAAGTGAGCGCAGGTTTTAAAAGGCGGGAGGGCTTTAAGGAGGCTGTTTATTTTCTATTTGTTATAATTTTCCCTCACTGAAAACCCGGAAAACAGGATTTTTCACACAAAAACTCTGGGAAACAGATTTCTCTCTAGTTATGCCAGAAACTTCTCCCATCCCAATTGATAAGGAGATAAGGCTGGTGGTCAAAAACAAAGCATTAATGAAGCCTGCAACTGTTATTGCAATATGCTAACTTACCTTATAAGTAACCTTCTCAGGTAAGCCCTCATCTTTTTACCTTTCTCCCATTAGGAGATGTGAAGAGCAGTATCTAGATGACTATGACTTACAGAATAAACCTACAAGATACACGTTATACGCTCATCTTGCTTCCTTCACGGCATTAGAGGTTGGCAAAATGCTTTTATTAGAAGTTGGTTTTTATACTCACATTGCACTGTACACAGCTGTACATTACCATTCAAGAAAGGAGAAAAATCAAGCTTTGTTTCAAAGTCACTTTGAAAAGCCTATAGTCAACTGATATTTTAAAAATTATAATTTTACTTATTTAACTACCTTGCAAATTCCTATCCAGCATGCTTCCTCCTCTTCAATAAAGATGCTGGAAAAGTGCTCTGTAATGCTGTCTGCTGCTGTCCTCTAACACTACCAATCAGTTCAAGCAACTTCATGAAGAACCAGCGGTGGATGATCTTACTTTGATCATCCACAAGTAAGGATCATCAACACTGCTGGATTCTACTGTGATGTTTGGTCATTATCCTCCAGGAGGCTAAATTTTGGAAGAGAATCACCCACCAGACTCGACATTCTTAATCTATTCTTACGTCGGTGTGAGAGTCTTCACCTGTTATCTAGTCCTATTCACCATACTATTCACCTGCAAAACAAAACAAAACAAAACAAAAAAACAAAAACCAAAAAACTGGAGGCATCTGGGTGGTCTGAAATGTGATTGAAATGTGATGATACCTTAGATGATCATCAACTCAACATTCCTATCAAGTGTAACTGCATTTTTTTTGTCACGTATGAGTCAAAATCAGAAACTGAAAAAATATTAGAAGGACCAAAGAAAACAGGGGGAAAATATAGATTTTGAAGAGTACACCTCCTTTATATCTGAATGGTTCAAAGTAATGGATACCCAAAAAACCATGGACAAAACATCCATTTCTATCTGTGATGACTAAGATCTTGCCTCCTTGTACTAGACAATTACCTGCTCCTGGAGATCTGTATGTTTGTATCTCTAGTTCTGATTACAACCCACTATATGCAGAAACAAAATTATTCGCTATAAAAGTTCAAAGGGTACAAGTTGCTGCAGACCTTCTGCTTAGCAGCTCAGTTCAGTATGAATACGTCATGAGAGCAATCTGCTCTCTGCAGGGGGCATTAATTTAATAGAGCATTCATTTAAAGATTTTGAAAAGGTATCTAAAAGCTACCCATAGCATTAGTGCCCAGTGATAGAGATCATCTGGTACCTTCAAAAATCACCACATTCATTAGAGTAAAAGATTTTGACCGCTGTGGGAAGGCATGGAGGTGCAGTAACAAGAACTTTCACCAGAGTCAGACTCATGTGGAGCCAAAGACAAGAAGAATGACTCCTGATTTCACTCCTCAGTCACAGTTAAAACTCAGAGAAATTTATAAAAAGTATCTTAGACATCAGGAACATCATGAATGACACAGCTAATGCAAAAACAAAAGCCTGGTAATGAGAAAAATTTGGAACCCAAGTACGATTAACAATATTCAATTTGTCAACTCTTTTAAAGCAGTAGGAGAAAAGGAAGCTTGATGTAAAAAAAGGGGGGGGGGAGGGGGATAAGAGAAAAAGTAGAATAAGAAAACAATCTATGCAGATGTGTGTACTCAGTTACACATAGTAGTTAAGGCCAGAAAAGTCTATATGAATTCTTCACACAAATAAATCAACTATGATAGCGGAGTCAACAAACTGTATTTTTAGATTACCTGATGTAGGAGAAAATAAGGAATAAAATGGGACAGAATAAAAAGTAAGATATTGTGTGCAAACAAGGGTTTCATGTTTTTGATGGCAGCTTTTTTTTGAAGCAGAGCTGCTCCTACTCAGGGGAAGACAATCATACTGCAGAAAATCTTTGACAATATTTGTCTACACTTCTAATGTATTAATTTGCGGTAGAATGTGTAGGATACAATCACTCATACCACAGAAACACACTGTATTACATATGACTAAGCAACAGCTTAAACAATTCCATCAGCCTATCCCACCTGACGCTGCAGTGAGGTCCAAAAGTTGTATTTGTGATCCCAGTCATTTCCACAGCAACAGACCAATGTTGGATGGTTTGGTTTATGATCCCACTACCCTATCAAGCAGAAGGTACACTACAAAAAGAGAGGATTTTTTTTCATCAAAATTATCTTTGATAACAGTAGAGATTTCTAAACTAGCTAAGTAAATTAACTTTTCAGCATGCCCTGGAATACTAGGAGTTTCTTCACTAGCACTGAAATTATGCCCACTGTGTCTGCAAATCTTCACATTTTAATAAGAAGGAAACTCATACCTTCTACTGGAAATCCCTGCTATACAGGAATTCCCAGCAAAGAACAAAGAAAATTGTGTGTCCTTGGAAACAAGATATTGCTTTGGATGCACATAACTGACATGGGATGTGGGACTGGCAAAAGCTAAGAGACTGAAATAATCAGTTTTTATATTAAAATATGTTTCTTTGATGTTCAGCTGTATAAAGAATGGTGTGAATGTTTATATACTATAATTGTCTCTTCCTCTTTCTCTCAGATGTACATCTACGAGATGCACAGCCATGGTTGTTTTTTATCCTGATGTAACCGCATTATGCAGGTTGAACTTCAGGGTTTTATGAACTGGTCACTCGCTTCTTTGAGGGGGATTTGGCTTGAAACCCTTGCAATCAGTTCAGAACTAAACGCTCCAGTGACTGAATGAGAAAAAGTGCTGTTATTCCCTTTCTACAACACGTTTAAACTACAGCCAGCCTGAAGAACTTACTGTCAGACATGGATATGGAGAGCTATATTATTATTATTCCCCCTCTGTCATGTTACACCTCAAGCAAGAATTCTATATTTGGGCTCCCTTCCCATTTCCAGGCAAGTATTAAAAATGAACAAAACATTTAGAAGCAATTTATTTCCTTCCTTTTCACTTCTTTCCTTCTTTGGCCCATATTAATTTCAGATCTTTCCAGTCTCTTCTACACTTGTGTCTGATTATCTTTTTTTTTTTTTTTTAATTTCTCCTGCTTCTCCACCTCTTCTCTAACACTTTCCATCATGCAGTTCCCTTCCATTTTTTTTTCCTATGAGCCTTTTTTTTCTGTCTCACACCATTTTCCAAGTCAACAGCTCTACGCTCTTGGTTCTTCTAATTTTTATTTCACACTCCCAATATTTTTTTCTTTATTCCAGTTTTCTCCTCCTCCCTATTTCTCTCTTCTAAGATACCTGATCAGAAATATGTATTTTTAATGCCATACAGCAGAGAATATCCTTCCAGAGGTAAAGATAACGCAAGATTATATGCAAATTGGGGAAGCTGAGACAGAGATCAAAATTAAAGTAACTTCATATGTGGGTGAATCACAGAGATGTTAAGGCTTCATTCATTTTTGTCATACATTTAAACCTTTTTTGTAACTTTCTGCCCCTTTTGCTTCACTTATCTTATTCGTTTTAAATATCTTTTCTATCTTTTTCATAGGTATTCCTGTCTTTCCTGGATTACAAACACACCAGCAAGGAAACCTAAGCCCTCTATTCACCAAAAGCCCAACTCAATTTGGAAGGAAAAAACCCATCTTTAAAAAAATAAAAATTGAAACTTAAAATATTATTGAGTAGGTGAGCTCTTATAGAGGAACTCTGCTTACTGTAAGCAGTGGAGTGGATAAAATAATCAGAAACTAAATAGTAGCTTTATCATACGTGTGCTTTAAATGTATTTTCCACCCCCCACCCCTCCATCCTTAGGGAAACTGAGAGCAGCAGAAAAGAGTAAGTGGGAGCCCTGAAGAAACAATGGATAATCTTGGATAACAGTTGGGGTTTTATGCATATCCAACCTGAATTAATCTTCTGATTTTTACAGTTTACCAAACATTAAAGTCGATACAGAACGATTTTTTAATGGCAGCCATCACCTGGACAAACATGTCTAAACAGACAAAATTACAAGTATTTTATTTTTCTCCGAGAGAGAACTTGGATCACTATGACTGGAAGAGATTGCAGGAGACTTATTTTACACATGATACAAGAAGCACCTCGTCAGAGCATTCTAGAGGCTGAAAGTCAGGACAAACAGAAAATGCAAAGCCTCTAACACAACCAGTTGAACTATCCCTTAGAGTCCTACTAATAAAACTAACAGCAAATCCACACCAGCATGCTTTTCTCAGATGGATAATTGAGCCGTTTTCTGCGATGCTTCTTTGTTGTAATTACTGGGTTTATGAAACAAAATTTCCTGAGCAGATTTTTATCAATTAAATTGTTACTTTAAGCAACAAAAATCAGAACATTCATACTTAGGACAAACAGTCTGTCTCTAACTCACCTAATTATATCCAGGCATTTCAATAAATAAGGGGTACAAAATCACCTATTTTAATATTTCAGTACAACAAGCCAGTTTTTAATTGGTAACTGAATGTGTTAGCCTTCATCACCTTAAGGAAGTCTCCGGATGCAACTTAAAATGTAGATTTTTGTGTCTGTTATTTATTTTTTTTTTTTAATGCTGTATGTAAGTAGAGACTGGCCAAAACATAGAAGACAGTCAAATATACTCTAAATTCTATATAAGACATTAGGAAAACAATAGTAATAAATTTTATTTTGGAATTACTTTACATCTCAAGTGAAGAAATAAAATTGGTTTGGAATGTTGTTCTGTGTGCTGGCGTAAACTTTATATAAGCATAATGACCCACAATTGCTATATACATGGCTGGTATTTTTAGTATTAAAGAAATTTAAAGTACCTGAAGCATTGTTCCTGCAAAAAAGCTATTAATGAGTAGTTTGTTCAAGGCATGTGAAACACTCATGCATATACAGCGAAATACATAAATAGTAGCAAAATAAGGGAAGCATAATCTGATTTTCCTCTCACCTTGCAATTGTAACTCTTGCTTTCACTAGAATTACTCCTGAAGAGCGTATGTGAGTAGTATGAAATCAAACCCTGGATATATCTTTTTACAGAATGATAAAAAAGCTTGAGCTGCGACAAAATCAGCCAAGCTGGAAGGGGTGCACGATTATGTCACCCTGAGCAACTCGCCGTTTCAGCACAGGGCCACTGCCTTTCTCTGGCAGTTTTCCTCCCTCCTCCCACAAGAAAAGCCTACATGTAGGGAGTGAAACTACAAGGCTAATTTTAAAATCGTYGTGTTTGTCTGAGTTTGTAGGATTATCATCAGAGATTTCTCTATTCAAGAAAAAGAGAATGAGGATACTGAAGGGATGAACTTCGGAAATTAAAGAATGAAAAGCTCATGTCATAAGAATATTTTTCATGTTTCATAAATAATAGATTGGGTGCTTCCAAGAAAGACTTCCCAAAAATATAGCATATGAGTTGTAAAATGGGCATGTTCTACCTTGTATTTTCCAAGTAAAGGGATTATACAAATAATCTAGCTCCAAAATTATTTTGCAAAAGCTGCAAAGATTAAGACCATTTCACCTACACAGCTGCCATCTCATTTAAATTTGCATCCAATCTACAGTAATTATGAACACACACACACACATGCACGCACACATACACTGTAGCTATCTACTATACTAGATTGAAAAAAGATCCCTTATAAATGAAATCTTAATACGCTTCCATGAGGAGCTACAAAATTGAATAAAACGATCCATCAGTGTACATTGTTTTGGCTTTCAGAGTGGGTACTAAATACTGTCAAATACTTTTCTTCCTCAGAGGGAGAAATAAGTGAAATTAATTCAGTTTTGTACATTTCTTTCAGAAAAGATGACAGATTTCTCTATTTAGACACCAGCCCACTTTCTCTGCACATAGAATSACCTTCAATTGAACTGTGGAAAGTAAATGGAAGGAAAGTTTACTGAAAAAGTTTAGTGAGGATATAAGAGATTAATGAATGTATTTGTGTTGGACACTCTTCCCTGTATAGCATATTCAGAGTGATAGAATCATGTTATTTATTGTATTTGTCAGATCATTTGCAATGTTAATTTATATGAGTTTGATATTGCTTTTGTCTTTAAGTTGTGTGTTATTCTGAGAAATCCCTGGGGAAGGAAAGGATTTATATGCTTTGTGTACACATTCTGCAGACTAAGCACTCTGGCATAATTATTTTTGGCACTCACTAACTGATTAAAACATCCAATTTAACTCATGATCAGTAAGATTAAACCTTTTTAATATACCTCAAAAGTAAATTATCATTTACTACTCAAACATCCCTTTCTGCACATGTCCCCAGTAAAGCTGTTTTTTTTTTCGTTAATGTACCTTTTAACGGGGATTCCCTTTTATTTCTTCCTCTGGGCAAAACTGCCTTATCCTTTATAGAGAGGTAGGAACAAAGATGAGATGGAAGCTGACTCTGCTACTACATGGGTTTCTAATGTCATAGCAATTATAAGTAAGTCTTTTTTTTTTTTTTATTCTGTACAGACTCAGCTGTTAAAGAAAACACATCCTTGCTTGTGTTTACTTGATGTACAGACAAAAGTCAGCAGTTAGGAGGAAATAATATTTGAAAAAAATCATTTGCATGACAATAAAATTGTGCAGGCTCTTATTTCATTTGACAATTGCTGCTTTTTAGGATATGTTACATTTTAGCTTTGCAACAAGGCCCATTTAACAGAATGTTCAAACCATGCTTCAGCATTAAGACTTGGAAGAAAAAAAAAAGACTGGCTCCTAAAGAGTGAAAACACCTCCACAGTCCTGAATTAGAAAAAAAAATGCTGTTTCAGATCCCAAAGCAGGATGGGCACCGAGTCAGGTATTAGTGAAAATAAGAATAGATGATACTCCTCAACTACCATTGACCATGTGCTCTGCATAAGCCGGGACCAACACAGAAGTCTAGAACAGCCATAGGAAAGAAGTCATAAGCTCAGCCAAAATGGGTTCATGCAGATTTTACAGCCTGTTATCCACCTGGATTTTTTTCAAATGAGCTCTGAATGAAGTCTTTGTGAGCAAAGTAGGCTTGCTTCAGCAAAATCTGGTCAACCTAACTTACGTTCTTCTTTATGTGCTGCCATCAAACTATCAGGTTATGACCAAAAGAGCTCTCTGAAAGAGTTACATCTGCAGCTGGGTTCGAGAAATCATTGTGATCAATGCTATTAATACTTCAAAACTGACTGAGACAGTTAAAATTGGGCAGCAATTCAGAAAATGTTCAGCGTTGAGTAAGCCAAGGTAAAATTAAACACTGACTTTTAGAGTAGCTGCTTTATCTCTATTTCCCTTTTTTACTCTTTCCACACACAGAAGGGTTGTCATAGAAGCAATCATCAGGGTTTAAAAACACTGAAAAATAACCCTTACGTCCAGTAAAACCAAACCAAACCAAACCGGACGGCTCCTGAGAAGGTGGCTCCAGGCTTCCCTCCGTTCTGAGTCAAGTGCATTAGGGGCTCCAACCATCAGCACTAATACAATACTCCCTCACCCGCCACTTTAACTGATTCATTTTAAGAAAACTCCGGATTGGACAAGGAAGGAGACGATCGCTTTTGGCCTGCTGTGACCAAGTTCACATGTAAAGGTACCTTCTGGTCTAGCTGCTGAAGGGGAAACAAGTACAAATGTCTCGGCGTGGCTGTTAGGGTCTGATTATAAGCACTGTGCTAGAGAATTCATGGATTATTCATGTGTAATTACAGATAGCTATTGTGCTCTTTTAAATCATCCCTATGGCCCATTATGGCCCATAACAACTGAAATAGCAATTGTCATAGTAAGGTTTGGGCTCTGTCATAGAGTGTAGGCTCTAATCAATAATGATGAATGGTAAAATTTAGCATCAAGCAGGAGAAAGTCTAGTTGCCTCCTGCCATAAATCTGTACAAATACCAAGCCGTGCAGCTGCTGGATCTGGAAATGTAAAAGGCACCGCTCTCTCCCCACCCCCTCCGCACGCACCTCTATAAAAGTTGAAAAAGGAGAAATGTGCAATATGTCAGTTCTAATAATCCACATGCTGTTAGGACACTTTTCTATTTATTCAAAGCGGGGTGAACCCTAGGTTGTTTTCAAGGTCAATTCCAGGTGAAAGGGGGGTCAGGCGGAGGCCACCGCCGCCCCATGCAGGTCAATAACGCCTCCGCACCTCCCCACCAGACAAGCTGCTCACACCCAATCAATCCAGCCACGCTGCCGCTGCACCCGGCGTAATGAACAGCGAATAAATGTAGCCTATCATCACAAAACATGCTTTTTAAGTACCTTCCCTTTTCATGTAAAACCTCTCCCTGTCAAATTCTGCATTCACTCATCCAGCAGTGAGTAGCAAAAGTGAGAAATCAGGCTCTCACTGGGGTTGGTAAAAGGTCATTGCTGACAGACACGGAGGTTAAACTGCCGAGTTAAAATACTGTTCATTACCCACTGCAGTTTTTTGCTAACTACACTTCTTTGTGTTACAGTCAAGCAGTACATCAATATGCCCCTCCTCCTAATTCATTAGCAATTGTTAAATTGTACAGAAGGGGGAAAAAAGCAGGACTGATCTTTTATATGTATTTTTTTTTCTTTTCCATGCCAGATACTTTTACGTCTTTATCCATTTGGTATTAAATACTCGGCTCGCAAACGAGGCTGCCTGCTTGCGATGCGCAGTCATCATTATGGTACAATTCCTGAAAGCAAAACTGGCCAGTTTGCCTGAAACCCCAAAGGCTTGGGGTTGGTCTAGCAATGGCTCCTTTTCTTTCCTCCTTTTATTAATTGCCTCTTCCTAATGGTGTCGGCATAGCAATAAACTTGAAATTTCACACTACAGCTATGTTATATTTAAGCACGTTTGCAGCTCAAATCAAGGAAAAAACCCTCCTCCTGCAGACGAAGTAAAAACGGTTAAAAACATATGTAACATGCTAAATTGCTATCTAGCTTAGATAAAATGCCTATGACCTGTTCATGCTGACTAGGTTAGATCTTTATCAAACACTATCCTCAGTGAAGATCTCAAGACACTCCCTAATCTAATATTTTATTAAGAGATGTTTAATGTCTGCCTTTTTTTCTACCATTAAAGAATTTTGATGTATCCAAAAGAGCCACTGAGAACAGCAAGGAATCATTGGAGTTCAAATGGAAACAGCAGTGAATGTTTCATTTGTACCAAAGGCAGTGATTCAGTGGGAATTCTTAACAGTTGAGACCAATTTCCCAAAATGAGATTCCATTCTTTGATTAATTAATAAGTAGATGGGATTCCCTTTATTGAAATGCAAAGCTTTTGTATTTAAAGATAGCCATCTTAAAAAAAATAATCTCACAGAGCAATAGGAAAATTATCACAAATCATGAATAAAATAAAGGTTTATTTACATGCACACTACAACAATAATTTGACTCAACAAATTACCATTATCTATTTAAATCTTTAAAAAATGCATTCAGAGATTTCTTCAGGAAAATATATCTTTTTTTTCCTCCTGTATGCCATCTCTCTCAGTGGGACTGAAAATATAATGTTATGACTTAAATCACAAGAGGCTAACATCATTTTTAGCAACAAGGGCTGCATAATTTCAAGACTATGAGTGAGTGGCTGACTTTAACTAAAATGTTTCAGTTCTGTGCGTATATAGGTACATAAATAATTCAGAATTAATCCCTGCAGAGGGGACAATGGGAATCGTAAATTATCCATGTGCCGTCCTCAACATTAGAGGCAATGAACCTATAGTAACAAACTATGAGTGTTACTCATTACATACATTTCACAGACACCTTAACCTTTTGAATATTAATTTCCCTCTGCAGCTTGTAGCTAGGCGGCATAATTTTTTTTCCTTTCCTTTCCTGCTTCCTTCTGTGCCTTCATTCCTTTTTTTTCTCTCTCCCTCTTTTTTAACCTCTCATGAACAACATATCAGTTAAGCTATTGAGTGGATTGTGAATACTGAAGGAATATTGATTCTTTTTCTGACTAAATAGTTACTGGAAAGCATTTTTTAAAAAGCTGAATTGTTGTTTCAGTAATATTACATGCAGCAATTTATGTACTCAGAGATTAGGTACATATAAAATACTGATTTAGGCATTTGATGCAGTCTGATGCATGTAAAGCCATGGTTCACGGCTACTTCTAAACACCAGGAATTCTTGGAACCTTTACCATTTTCTGATGCCAATAAATGTCACATCATTTTACAATATCTAAGCTTCCCAAGTTTCCAACCAAAAGGTGGAAAGTGTATTTCATTGGAAATCAAGAGAGAGAATAGTAGTATAATTGTTACCTAACACATTTTTTCTCTCATGACTGACAAGCTGTTTTGTTTTGTTTTTTTTTTTTAACTCTAAATATGGCACATGAGAATTAAAAATTTGTATAAACTATATTCAAAGGGACAAACCAATTAACTCAGCACAAAACATTGCACATCTATCATGCCAGATTCATGAAAAATAAAAGAAATATGTTTGCTTTTGAAAGTAATTTCCAGAGAAGACCATTTCTGGAATAACACTAAAGCCATGCTTCTAGGCTTTTAAACACACAAGAGGAGTCAATGGGAGGTTATGTGCAGTATGCAGCAATTATGAAACAAATTCTACAGACTCTTGCACATTTCAGGTTTAGCTGAAATTATACCCTGACTGTTCTGTAAACCCTTACTTCTCTTAGGAAACTCTACTGGGGCTTTTCATAAGAGGGTTTAGAGGATCAATACCCATTTAGAAAGCTCATGATGCTATTTCTGTTAAAAAGTGGAACAGAACAATACTTTCAGGACGCTAATCCCCTGATTTAAAGGGGACTTTATTCACAAGAATAAGGGCTCCAAGTTCAGAGTAAGGTCTGTTAGATGATTATTATACATACTTCGTTCTTATACTTTTCTGTAAGCATCTGCTACTGCTCTGTCAGAAACAGGAATGCATGGCTAGGTGGCTGTTTAGTCACACTCAGTAAGGGGTCATAATAATCCTACCAATTTCTTGACAAGTGCATCCAGAGAACTAACTTGCTGTAAATTAAAATAATCTCTATGATTAACAGCATGAAAAAACAGCTCTGATGACTTGTTCCACATGATTTTTATTATTCTTATGGGTTCTTCTATTGAGTCCTCTTTCTGCTGCCTTTGCTCCCTGAGATCTCTCTGACATATCAGGCCAGGTGTGAGGAAGGCAGGCTAATATTTTTAGCTAACACAGAATGCAAAGGAACGGAGATGTGCTTAGCATCAGGTCTAGCTGCCTCCAATTTTCCTCTCCTCAAGGCTTAAGAAATTCCTTTACAGCCGGGTTAACCAGGGATATCCAGCGGTTTCATACATGTCTGAGGAACCTTTTTGGCCTCCTGCCCCTGGATTCACAACAAGATGTCCTAAGAGTTCTTGTGTTACACATCCACTAGTCACTAATTGATTTAATAATCTTATGCTTGAAACAAACCTACACTGCCATCAACACTTTCTGTATCAGATAAGTTCTACTTTCCATTTTGTAATCTTGAGACTGCTATCTTCTACACGTGGTCACTCCCACAGCTTTTCATCACTCTGTTTTAGGTTACAACATTGTAGGAGATCATGGTTCTTGAGGTCTGTAGAACTGTCACTTTAAAACATGGAAGAATCCAGCTTCTTACTGGACAAACCTGCCCTCTCTTATTCCTACAAGCTATAGATGGAATGAATCCTTCCTCTTCTTGTTTTTAACTTCATAGTGCACTAGAATGCATGTATCATAACATCATATATGCATTAGAAAATGCCAGCACAGAAGAGTATTTTTGTGCCTAGCAAGGCAGATATCTGTAAACTGATCTAGCTTTTTAAATTATTTGAGCATAAACAATTCAGATGTAAAGATTCTCTGTGATGGAAAAATATGAAATAAATTGGTGTCTTGTCACCATGTGAAATTCCATTGAAATACCCCAATTTATGCCAGTTATTGGAAGACAAGCACTTATTTCTTTCACTCTCTTCAGAAAAATGTAACATAGAATATTCTGAGTTAGAAAGCATGCTAACCACAATATTAAGCACATTTGCAGGCAGAAGATGAGAGTATAAAATGTTCACAAAAACATGGTTCTCTGGTTATGCTAAGAAGAAATGAAAAAAAATGCAAAATAAATATTCAAGTGCGGAATTTATGTTAAATGAACTTGCAATAATTGTGTGCTAAAAAAATAAATCATGTTAGCCCACTTGACTGAGACTTACATGGTTTCTCTTCTTAGAGAAAGAACCCTCATAAACCACAGCCCAATTATTCAATTTCCCTTACTAATTATGGAAACTACTCCTTTCTTGGCCTCAAGCACTAGATGATGTATCTCTGAAGGGCAAGACAAGATTTATCATAATCTGAGGCTCTCTTTATTTAATGAGAATAAAAATAAATACTTCAGAAGTTCCAGCATTACAGGTAACTTCGGATTCTAGGTTCAATTTGATTGATGAATTCTCTTATACTGAATATTACAATTCAAAGCACTTTCTGCTGTAAGACAGAGGCAAAGACTGTGGTGTTCAATGAATATAACAAAGCGCAAGTACAAATAAAGAGCAGATTTGTCACTAGCTCTAACAAGGCCAAAACCCATCCCCTCTTGCCCAGCATGACCTGCTTTGATTATCATAACTTGGGGATCTTCATTTACCATAAGCCAATGAAAGAAAGCATTTAAACACATACTTAACTCCATCCCCACTCAGATAAACACTTAAATGCATGTTCACCTGGTTTCACATGCATTCCAGCGTTGTCCTGAACTAGTGGGTAGGAGGTGCCTAAAAAGAAGAGGACAATGCCAAGGAAGATCTGCAGAGCTGGCCGGGCACAAATAAGCTAAGCTGGATTCTGCCATAGGCTTTAGAAAGTTCTTTCTCACCTTGAAGCAAAGAAGAATCAGATAAAAAAAATTCCTTTCTGAAAGCAGTAAGAGCAGCTCTTGGAAGAGGTTCATCCTTGTCTACTTCTTACCTTGAGCTAGAGGCAACATTCATCTGACTAAAGGATATTTCTACAGTGAAGATGTCTACATCTGAGTCTCTACAATCACTGGACAGAATCATCTCTGTAGCACAGCTGACTTCATCCCAAAGTGGATGTCTAAAATATGTCAGCAGGATCACCTACTAAAAGCATCTATTTGCTTCTTTTCACTGTCTATGAAAGGAGCTTAGGGTGACTAACTCAGGCACAGCTGCAGACAGCTCAAGTTAGGCAAGACAAATCCCACATAAACTGTCCCAGTGTAGCCCAAAACATTTACCTGTAGGAAAAGATATTATTCACTTTCAACACGAAATAGAAAAGCTATAGGAAATAACTTACTATAGAATGGGCAAAAATTTCAGGTTCTTTGTGTAAAACTAGTGACCAACTAAGAAAGAATGCTGTACTGTGACTGTCTGTAAATTTTGTGCACATATTTTATCAGACATTTTGCAAGCTATTTTGATAACACTTACCTCAGGTTGTTTTTCCACACTGTTTGTTGTTGTTTTAATCAACTGTTCATTTTCCTCTCATAGATTTTGCTCCTAGATTTTATCCTACTGCTCAGAAAATTGAGAGGATTGTCTGGAGCTTAAGTTCCACTACTGCATACATTGAATTACAACAGGGTGATCAGCAAGTGTTTGGGCACTTATACAGTATTATCATAAACGCAACCCCCTTGTTTCTGAAGTGCATCACTCTCTGCTCAAATAAAAAGAAAGCTATAGAGACATTTGTGTAAACAAACAGAATCATGCCTAAATTCTAACATGAACATGCATTTTCTAAGGAAAATTCTTCTAATTATTATCAGTCTCTCTGAAACATAGCTTTTTCTGTGAAAAAGTTATTGACAATATTCTGACTGACTTCTGGAGCAAGTTTCATCTAATCACTCACCTGAATGATATGTAAGGGAAATGTTTTGGGAATTCGTACGCCATGCACAGGTATGTCAGTATGAGTAGTATCCAAGGGAAAGAAGAAGAAGTTGTAACAAGTTAGCCTTGAAACTTGCAAGCCCAGGCAAACTGAATTAAATGGACAAAATCCATAAAAGAAGAAACAGTAGGTAATAAACATCATAAGAGGTCTGTTAAAAAGAAATCAAAGAATAGTCAGAGATACCCAGTGCTGAACACATATCTGAGAGATGGCTTAAAGGAAAGCTAGCAGATGTAATCTAAAAAGTAAAAATGTAAGGACTAACCCCAAAGAATACTGATTATAGACACATGATCACTAGTTGATGGACATAACAGATCAGAGAATCAAATATAGTACATTGAAACAAAATTATACTACTCCTCTGGTTCTCCTCTGAGCTCTAGTTGAGCACAATCATCTTCCTTTCCAAAAATAAACATAACTTAATGAGGAGAAACAACCTAGTACTTCTCTCTTTTTTAAAAAATAGTTTTGACAGTCTAAGATATTAATACCAAGCATCTAGCACCACCAGTGTCAGCTGCTAACTGAATATCTGTACTAGAGCAGCAGCATCTCCTGTAGTAACATGAAATGAGATGAAGGGAAGAGGAAAGAGCTACACATCTCTTCTTATGTAATTATTTATGGGTTTTTCTCTACCAAAGAAAACTGATCCTCCCATAGAAATCCACTGATGATGTACTATGCAAATATGATTTGAAAAATACAAATAATTGCTTATAGAAAGAGGACTGTTATATTCTTATTTGTTGAGAAAAAAAAAGGGTAGAATGACATTATCCATGCTTGTTGCCAAACTATCCATTTAGATTGTCAACTTCTTGTAATACAATATTACTGTAATACCATATTGTTAGCTACTCTCACCTGACTTTGCATAAGCATAATCTTTTCTAGATTTGCCTACACTTAAGCACACTAGAGAACTAGCTGGAATTTGACAGACATTGTTGGCATTAGCTCAGTGCAAGTTTGTTGTTCATGTTGGTTTTGCAACAGCTTTGTAACTTTGCACAAATCATTAAATAATAGAGAAAGCAGAGAAAGTGTTAAGTATTTGCAGTGATCACTCTTAGCTGTGCTTAGAGTATAATTCTGTGACATGATGGTACTTAAGTTTTAGGGACACAATCTGGATTTTAAACCTGACATTGCTTAGTATTCTGTTTTTCATGAATCAGTTCTATTTATTTATCACCTATGGAACACTATACAAAAGCAAAATGAACTGCTTTTCAATAAATGTAAAGGTTGCACAATACTTTTCAGATACTAACAAAGAAAGTTTCTGTGTAGCAAAAATGCCACCCATTATGAATTAAGCTAAGTCCTGCAACGRCAATACATATATCCACATTTTTATCCACTTGTAATAGAAATCAAAGACCACAGCTACATGTACTATAATGACACACTGACTGTGCATTAGCTCAAAGGTAAATGGTTCACAACCTATCCCCGTATCCAAAAGCGAAACAAAGCAAAAAACAAGAAATCCTCCACAATACTGCTGGAAGGGTGGCAACTAAGGAATATTGGAAAGCTTAGACTAAAATTTGACCTTGAACAATTATGTGGCTCAGATCCCGATTAAACATACGCTTTAGAGAGGATACACATCAAGTTACCATCCAAATGTGTGCAACTATTTCCAAATTAAAACAATCTGCTAGGCCTTCTGAACTTCTCCAGTCTTCTTCTGAAGTCACAACATACAGTCTTACTGGCCTATGGCCACTGGGGCCACGTGCCAAATCTGCAGGTTTGGGAGACTGTTTCTTACAGTAACCAAAATCTCTAGCCAGTTTCACGAATAATCCAAACAGACAACTTAATTTTGCTAGAAACTGAAATTAAAAATTGTAACATTGAGGAAAAATATACCACTGTATTTCTCAGGAGCAAAAACGTATAAACATTTTAGAATATGTTCTAACACTTTGCAAAGTAGAGCATAAAGAAAAGGGKTTTTTTTTCAGAGAAACAGGACACAAAAGAAAACAAACCCCATAAAAGGATATTCAGAGAATGAGTGAAAAAGGTGAATCAAGTAATCGAATGGAACACATATAATCAGCATAAAATCTAGCCTATGCATTTTCACCAAATGAAGGTATATAAGTACATACCTATTAATTTACATATATAAATGCATATAATAAAATACATTATATTGTAAATATGTATAAGATAAAATAAAAGTTAACATCATGCAATGTCAGAAAATAAATATGTACTTTTCAGGAGTCAGGTGCAAAAGTTTAATTTCTTCAATTTGTTGGGCTTTCAATAACTGAAAAGAGAAGTAGCTTGATATCTGATTTTAGAAACTATAAGAGCAAAGGCAAACTAAAGACTCAACATCATCTTGGAAATAAATATAAATAAATAAATAAATAAATATCTTCCGAAGCACATCAAAGTTATAACAGGTAAAATATGATGTTTTTTATGCAGTGAGCTAATTAACAAACAACAAAAAAGTAGCAATTTACACAGATGCCCCGTCAAACACTACAGGGGAAGCACAGATGGGGCACCATCAAGTGGCATAAATGCTCTAGTACTCATTTGTAAAATCTGCATAATTCTTCTGAACATCTGAAGCCCTGCAAAAAACACATGTTAAAACATAATGATGGAAAAATCCCACATACTAAAAATTGCAAAAATATACATGTATATATGATGGTGAGGCAAGGAATGCTGTTTAGGTCATGGCTGCTTCATATGAAGTTTAGGAAAGAAAATATCATATACAGACAAAAGGATTTCCTGTGGAAAAACCACTAAATATCAGGTCTTTCTGACTTGAGCTTAATGCAGTTGAATATTTACTTTTTCAAGAAGTCTGTAGGATTTCCAAAGTTTTGGTCGCTTGGCACTTTCAGGCTTGTTTTATCTGTCTTAATTCTTTTTGTTTTTTCAAACCCCCATAGCTCATTTTAATTTAATTTCCTTGGAGAGACATCCCTGGATTGTATTTATCTTTGGATCCTTGGTTTCATTCAAAGGAAAAACTTTTTCTCATTTATGAGCACAGTTTAATGCATCATCATAACTTTTGAAAAAGACGGTGAGATGTAACATCTTTTTTGTTTAATTTTTCCATTTAAGAGTCATAACTAAAATGTCATCAGCATTTAAATAGGAAAGAATTACATATCACACTGTGCTACAGCACCAACTATCTGGATCAAATGTTGCAGTGTTCTCAAGTGTATTTTTGTCTATCCTTTCCCTCATTAAGCAGGAGCAAAAATCAAGAGGAAAGCAAAAAGCTGCACCAACTCTGGTTTAAAGCAAAACCCACAAAACTGTCTGTTTCAGCATTTTTATATTAAACTTTCAATTTCTTGAACATACTCGTGAGCCCTCCAGATTGGCAAAAATCATTCGTACAGAGCTACGAAATGAGACAAATGTATTTTCTATTTTATTAGAAAATACATTAGTAAAATACCATGCTTCTCTTTTTGTTAGAGGAACAAAATCCTGCTCCTCTTGAGAGGCTTTTTGTTGGTTTGTTTGCTTCTATTGAGTGATCCTTGGCCATACAGTGGAAAGGGCATTCCTTTTGGACTTTAAAGGCAAAGTAGAAAAAATGACATAAAAGCCTTGCATGGATTTGATTGATGCACTCTCATATTTGAAGTTCACTCACAGCTTTGTGCTAGAAGACCGGGGTCACTCCATCCAGTCCTCTAATGAGACTGTGCGTGAACACTTGCAGCTTTGTAGGCCTCGTTGTAATCAGAGATTGAGAAACACTCCTGACTGATAGTCTTCAGGATCAGATCTAAACAGAAAATAACATGCTCAATTTGGCCTCTGAAGGTGGGTTGAGCAAATCTTTGTGATGTATTGGAGCATTTGCGGAGTGCAAGTGCACGTGGTGTGGTTCCTATTTCTGTCGGCAAATACAAATTTTTCACTCAGCAGGCATAATCAGAGCTAACTCGAGAGGAGAAATAACAAAAACTCAACAGCCCTTAGCAACTCAGCATGGCATAGAGGGATTTAAGACTTTAGCATTTTATCTCTATCAGTATGAAAATGTATGAGGAAACCTGAACTTTGGAAGTGCAAATAAACACATTTAACACATTATAAACCACCTATTCTACCAATGACTCCTGGGTCTTTTCTTTTTCTATTTCTCCCTCACCAGCCTCTCTCTTTCAAAATAGTAAAGCTGGTTCATTAATTTGGGTTTATACTAAAAACATTTTGTTTTGACAGTTAGTTTAGAGGTAAGGGCTGAAGTATGCACTGTCTATTGTTAGCATCTGTAAACTGATAATGAAGACAAAATGATGTTTTGCATTTCATAACGTTTTGCTTCTCTGCAGCTCCTGTTTACTTCCCTTTTTTGGCTGAGAGAATTCAAGGCTTCGGTGCTTGAGGTTGCTGAGGACATGATGACAATAAAAGTGTTACATATCCTACCTAAATCTAATTTAAGTAATTGGATTCTGCAACGGTAAAATTCACTCTGTAGGTTTAACTTTAGAAATTTACTTTGCCTCCTAGGAACTACTGTGTAAATAGATGTGATTTACAACCTGTGATATTTCAGTATGTGTGAATATCCATACAAAAGTAGAGACTTTCAAAAGGAAAAGAAGGAATTTTTATGTGGGATAGTAGGCCACAGAGAGGATGGAAGAAAAAATAAATTCAAGCTTACATGAACATGGATAAACATTTGAAATACTTAGGGTTTAATACGTGGGTTCTTTCTCAGCTTCCTTCCCTGCCACCTCCAGGTTACTACATTTGTTTTCTGTATCTCACCCCCTTATTGCTTAATTTGCATCTGTTACATCTTCTCCATGTGGTATTTTTCTACACTGTGTTGGCCCCTGTCCTTACAGCAAACAAGCTGCACTCTTGCTTCCTCTGAACTGCGCTTTAAGACTGGACATCACATGCTACAAAGTTTGCATTTCATCACTAGTAACCCTTAAGCACATTTACCTCCCACGAAAATGTACTAAGAAGCGCTTCTTTGCAAGAACAACAGAACAAGTTTGGATTTCGTAGCCAAGCAACTAAATAACAAGAAAAAAAGAAAAATAAAAGGAAAGTGTTTAAATTGCCCTAAATTTAGAATGACTCCTTTGATTTACTCCAGATTTTACCAAAAATAGTTTTTTGAAGGTAAGACATACCATGGAAGCTTTGAAGAGACTGCTTCTGTGCAGGGAAATTTAGAAATGTAGAATTAGAAATCAAGGTTATAATGGGAAATGTACTTAACTACAGAATCACTAAAGTGCATGAAATAAACTAGTGAAGCCTTCAGAATGCACAAATGGAAAACAGATTTCCACTTCTCTACCAAAAGTTGACCAAAGACACTGTACCTGCTAGTACTTATTTTGTTATCAGACACCAGGCTGTTAGAATCACTATTTGTTTTCATGCCCACTGAGTTGTATTCTGTTACTTTTAGCATGTCACTATTAAAATCTTTTATTGAGTAAATCTATCTGCTAATCACTCACTCAAAGCTGAAAGCAAAAACCTGTTATAAATCATTCTGTAGGTACTAAAAGACAATAAGGTTGTTCACATCTTCTAGATTAATTCTTTCTCTCCAGATAATATCCCTTATTTTAGTTTCTGTTGTTTATCCTCTGAAAAAAACCCTAACCCTCCCTCCAATTGCATTATTCTAGAAACACCCTGTTCTACTCCTCCATACTTTACAACTCAGTACAAAAAACATCATCCTTAAATCTTTGCTAGCTCATGGGCAACAATACTGAAGAAGGAAAACGCTGTGGGCCAGGGCATAACTTGCTGTCCATGTCAACCTGAGCTGTGACAGGTATGGCAGCTCTGTTTTAACTTTCCCACTGAGAGTTTAAGCTGACGCATTATACCTCCTAGGGGCAGACACTGAATTTGAGCAGAGGAGTAGCTACCTCCAGCTGAGGTACAGAAATTCCCTAAAATAAGGCAGTTCAACCATCCAAACGCAGTGTGGATGGGTCTCTAACGAAAAGCATGGCTGAAAATTCAGCCTAGAGACAGGAGGACCTCAAGCTGGAAACTATGATCCAAACCAGCCATATCCTGAGGATAGGCCTGCTTTCAACTAGCCAGTCTGCAGACACAGATCAGAAGCGCTCCTCTTTGCGAGTCCTTCTTTAGGGACGAATGAAAGTGCTTCCACCTGTCTGGTGCTCTTAGGTGACTGCCTAAGTTCATCTATTAATTCTAGGAATAAAGGAGGGCTTCTTCCTCTTTGAACATTTGACCAACACTGGAATCAGCCTGTTTATTTTGGTCATTCTTATTAAAGAGAACATTTCCTTCATCAGTCAAGTCCTCACAGAAAGCAATTCACTGCGTTTTGTACAAAGGCTATGTCAGGTGCTTAGAGAACACCAACCTCATTGATGTTCTTACTGGATTTCCTTAGTTATGTCTGACTGAGCAGTGCTGAGCATGGACAAGAAGCATAGCTCTGCCCTAGGGAGAGTTTACTAGGGAAATTTAGAGGAAATTAATGGTTACTTCTGCTTGTCACATACACAAAAGCCAAACATTCTTCAGGTTATCTGCCCGAAAACCCAAAGCATTTCAGAAAATATCAGTTAGTGTATCAATTATTCAGCATTACACTAAGAAGAAAAAGACAATAAGGTGGCTTTTCTGCTTAGATAGCTGCTGTTTGTTAAAGTTTTCTTTTCCTTTGGAAACAGTCATCTCCCATCCCACGTCCTTTTCTAATTTACCTTAGGGCTTTCCTAATTTCTTGGTGAATTTCCAGTTTGGATTGCTTCACTAGCCTGAGTTTAGTCAGAGTTGCCACAAATGTAAATCTCAATTTAAAAACCCCAGCATCTTGTGTCTTTGTAAAGTATTTGTTTCCTGAGAGCTGATTTATCTTCTTTTGGGTGATTTTTCCAACATCAATAGCACTGTGCTCATAGATCAGTTGTTTAAATGCTAGTCTGGTGTTATATTAAAAAAAAAAATCATATGCCAAACAGTATGAGCAAAAGCAACTGGTTGTGGGGAAGGCAGCTAGACCCTGCTCATTTGAAAAGACCACTTGAACTACATAAATTAGTGAAGTAAAGATAAGAGATCAGAGAGAAGAAAAGTTTGGTGAGGCATGGATGAATATTGATTAAAAAACAGTCCTTTTTCCACAGTTACTAAACTCCTATCTGACTTCTCTCTCTTCCTGCACTCTACTTACTGTTATACATAGTCTTTCCTCAAGCTTCACAGAGCAGCAATACAAGTCTGGGTGAGGTAATAAAGGATATGATAGCAGTAAAAAGGTCTTGTCTAAAGAGAAATGTGTGCTTGAAAATACAAAGTCAAATTCCCCTATTAATTTCAGCAATTGAAAATCAGTGGGGATACAGTGAAAAAAGAGAAGAAAACGTGTCCTTATATGCTGGCTGTGGTCCATGTGGTGTGTAGTCAGTGGACCTGCTTTTCATTCAAACTCAATGACTTGTTATCATTTGCTAAAATGAAACAACTTATTAAGATCCATAGTGCTATTACAGCAATATCTGCATGTAATAATACAACACATTATTATATTAGTATCCCACAAACTCTTTTTTACACCATCAAATTACATATGTAAATCAAAGTGAGACATCCTGCTTCTTAGATACACCAATATGATAAGATAAAATTAAACTAGTGGCATTCATTCTCTCTGAGGGCAGGAACATGCAGTTCAGAAAAAGATTCATGACAGTTCAAGACAGAAAATTTTAGAATAAAATTTAGAATAGAATAAAATGTCATTCAACTACTGTCTTCTTAAGCTCAGGAATTCCTTGTTCGCATTTACACTATAATATGATGTTTCAGACCTTTTTTTTCAATGGGCTATAACAATTTCCAATATAATAAAACAACAGAGAGACTAATATTAATATATTTAAATTAAGGTGATGGCTACAAATTTTCCTTACATATATAAAGATCTGTATGGCACTTGATATAATAAGGTGACATAAATAAGTGAATTTATAATTAAAATGCATTTATTTAAATATAGCAGCACAGTAATATTTTCTATTTACCTGCACTGGCATTCCAAGGAAAGCTGTGAGCAGAGTCACCATGGGGAAAAGCCTTCAGGGAAAAAGGCTATAATAATAAAAGTAGCTATCTCTTATATAGAACAAACAGAAAGAGAGAAAATCATTTGTAAAGGCTCTTGAAGAAAAATATCAGTAACTATGCTAGATAACTAGATACAAATAGAGGCTTACCTAATTTCTGCTTATCTGCTACCTTCCAGCTATAGTAGGAACATTACTTTCTTTAGTAACTGAAGACAGAATTAACATGACACCTATAGTAATGAACAATCGGAAGAAGAAACAAAATGTGATTTATTGTAGTGTTTTGTTTTGCTTGATTCAGCTATAGTTTGGCTCCATGTTTATGATTTGAACATATTCTTGTTAGGGCAATGGCTAGTTTCACTGATCCAGGGACAGTGTCAGGAGCAGTGACATAGCCAAGTTGGCTTAGGTTATGGACCAGCCCCCCGGCCAGGCAGCTGCCACACTCGCATCCATCTTTCATCATCTTCTTAGGACCTGGCAGAAACATTAGTATAAAAAATGCACTTGCCTGTAATGGATTCTGGGATGTGCAGCTCCATGTCCAGTTAATAGGATTTCAGAGTTTTCCCTGGAAGTTTTGCATACAGAAAATGCATGCGTGCATCTATGCTGTTCTGCATACACTCAGTGATATAAGGAATTAAAAAATGAAAAGCTTAACTAACTTGGCCAGTTTTCTGGGCCTACTTAGTGAGAAATGCAGTGCCCAAATTAGAAGTGGGTGCTAGAATACCAATGACTGTAAACAGAGACCAAATAGTTTGAACTTGGCATTATTTCATTTGGAAGAGAGATACAATATTAAAAGAGAAAGACTGATAGTTTTATTGAAATGTTTTCATTTCAATAAATAGAAATTAAAAAGTGAAACCTTTTAGAATGAAGAGCACTCTTTGTTATGCAGTTATACTAAAATTAGTAAAAATATACAGTAAGTTCATATTTCCTTATTGTAGTAAAGGATGTGCAGAAATTCTGTTAAGAGTGAGCAAGATTCAAAATTAAGAGCATAAAAAAGTACAATGTGTGAAACAGGCACCAAGTCATTAAAACAAAAGAAACAGAGAATGAAAAGGAGCATGTTTTCCAATCTCAGAAAAGTGCCGTTTATAAATAACTGTTCTCTACACACAAATGTTTCTGAATAAAAGAAAGAAAAAAAGAGAAAGGAAAGGAAAGAAAAGAAAAGAAAAGGTCTAACTGTCATGTAAACTCATTTTAAATGTCATGTCTTATTAGAACCCAATAAGTGGAATGTTTGTTTTCCCCCTTTGGTTGAGCCATCAAATTTGTCAAAATTTTATGATAATTCATTCCATCATTCCTCAGACATTTAAATGACAGACAGTCCTTGGGAAAAAAAAAAAATCCCTGTAATCCTACTCTTCATGTTAAACTGCCTCTAGAGAGGTTTTTAAAATATACCACATCATGGTAGGAGCAGAACCCTAAACTTCTCAATTCCACTTATGATTTGCTGCCTTTTTGGAAAATGACAATAAATTGGCTCTCTACTATTCTTGACCTCTTGACTTCTGAACCATGGCTGTCCATGCCTTAACTTTGCTTGTTTAAGTCAGCAGCTATAGTATCGCTCTGATCCTCTCCCAGAGGGGCTGGAGATTTAACTCTCCCGAACGGTTAAGCTCCCCCTCTAGTGTTCACTGCTCATCACATTATTCCTCCAAGAAGGAGAGATGTGCCACTTTATAACTTCTCACAGAGATGGTTTCTGCTCATTTATAGCTTAAGAGTATACGGGCATGAAGATTAAAAGGTAAACAGAGCTCTTGAAATCTGTTTTTAGCTGTCTTCCTTCCGCTATTTTTTGTAAGAACAAACAGAAAATAACAGTGAAGATTCTGTTTCGAAACTACTGCGAGACAATGCCTGATCTTACAAACAATAACTAGTGGCACACAGAGCATCTGAGCAACAGTACGAGTTTAGAAGGCAAATGACAATATAGCACTATCCTTGCATAAGCATAAATTTGTACCTAGGTGAGTGAGTTCATATTTGAAACCGAGGCACAAAAATTCTTTATTTAAATGCTGATTATTAATCAAATTGGGGTAGGGGTTTCTCACATATCTTTTTCCTTACTAAGTCTTGCTAGTGACCTGCATGCCTGAGGGTCAGCATATTTATATATATGCATGCTCATCGATGATTTGGATTTACTTTAATGAAACAAAATCTAAATGAAGATCAGTGAGTCATAATAATCAAAATCTGGGAGCCTGAAAGGTTAAAAGTTCAGTCTCTTTGTTAAATGCGGCCTTGGACCCTCAGCTAGACAAAACCCTGAATTTATTGTCCTGTGGAAACTTTCAAAAAATAAACCCTAGCATTTCAGATTAGGGTACCTCAGCATGTTCTCTGCAAATCTGTATAGATTTTATTTTAAAGATGCACCATTTGATTTGAGCTGATGAATGTAAAAGCAAAAAAAGCAACTCCTGCCCCGAGCCTCAAAACATAAAAAAAACCCTCCATGCAATATCGTTAAAAATTCAAAGCACAGATGCTAATCTGCAACACAAAATCTTTTGCCGTCTATTAGTCTGGACAATTTTTCTTAGCTGATATCTACCTGTGATTCATTTAAACAATACTTTTCTTTACAGAATATTCACTGCATTGCTGCATAGAAATTTGAAAAAAAAGAGAGATGTCATGCTAAATATTGCTGGCTTCTTTTTTTTAAGGTGTGAAAAGATCCATCAAAGGAGCTCCTCGCAATATTTCAATGGAGCAATTTCTACTGTTCTAACAATTCTCCTGCAAAAGAAATGCTCTGGAAACTTGTTTTCATTTTGCCAAAATTTTGCTTCAGAAGGAAAAAGAAACCATGTCCCCCTTGATAACTTTTACATGGCCTATTTAACATTTTTCTTCTCAAAAATGTCTTTTTTCCTTTTTTTCTTAATGTTAAATATTATAAAATTTAAAAGTTGAAATAAAAATGTAAAACTTACACCTGAACAAAACTAGACATTTTAATGGATCTAGTATTATTTTTTCCTCAGTATATTCTTTCATGAACAATTTCAATATTTGTGCTTTTCACTGCAAATCCCAGTGAAAACAAACTTTAAAACCTTATTGCAGTGGACAATTCTGTCTTCCTCATGCTTTTCTGAGATGTGCACAAGTCATTAGCAAAACTCTTACTTAAACAAAGTAGTGATTGAGAAGAAAGTACAATTGGGAATTTTACAGGCTTCTGAAAGTTGTTTATTCTGCTAGTGTTGCAGCAGAGCTCTATAATCAGAACATATTTAGATGAGGAAGAACAGTGAGTTGCAAGTATGTGTGGATTATATCTGTGCTGGGGAATTTCTAGCTGAAGTGGATAGAACTATTAAAATTCAGCTTAGTGCAATCTCTTGACAAAAGTGCAATTTTTAAAGTGCTATAGAAATAAGCCATACAAGTGCAAGAGCAGGGCATAGATTGATTATTTTGAAAGAAAATGACAGGTAAATACAAAACTATGAATCATCATCTTTAACACCATTTATTCTGGGTACAGGGCACTACTGGACAGAGAGCTGAAAAAAAATCAGCATTTAATCATCAGTAAAGAGAAGAGTGATGTCTTCCTTATGTATAAACCATTTTGAGTTGTATGTAAAAACAAATATCTAAATAACGTCTGCATAATAGTTCTTCTGCACTAAAATGGCAATAGCCATTCTAGCCTTCCATCCTAGACAATAGGCTGGTGAGGCTGAGAAAAAGACTGGCTTGGTTCAGATTGGCTGGTCCCCCTCAAAAGGGCAGATAATCAGCTATGTTGCAATAGGACTGGCCCAACTTACGAAGCAAGGAAACAAGTCGGACAAGAAGTTCAACTTTGAGGCGAGGAGAAAATAGAGCTCAAATTGTAATTCAGAATCTTAATCAGTTTCTAAATGGTTCCTTTGGCAAGAAACTGGTTGTTGTGCGAAGAGGAGCAGGGTGCACAGAAGTCTTTCAGGAAGATGTGGGCAGCAAGAGAGGAAATGAAGGCACAGCTATGCAATCCACCATCCAAACCTCCCCATATGGAGGAGTCAGTGGAGAGAAATGGACAGAGAATTTTGCAGAAGCCTTTTTCTCTTGAATTCTGGTTCCTTCAGCAGTAAAAGTCCAGACGAAGGGCTATGAAGATTGTTAGAGACATGTAAAGACTGCAAGATGACATATACTTTAAAATATACATACTGACTGGTAATTGAAGATAATAATAAAATTAGAATTATAAATCCCATATGAGAGTAGGAGGACAGTTCTCCACTTGGCAATTTACTGCATTTGCAAGGTATCAGATCTCCTACTGAAGATATTTGATCATCACTGAAATAATTATAGGATCCTGAGAATGAATTAAAACTGTATTTTCTACGTTGTCTCTGAAGTTTCCCCAGCTTTCAAAAAAATAGTCAATAGCATAGACGTTTGTGTGGAGGAAGCTTGAACTGACATCAAATCATCACCCAAGAAAATCATATGTGATTGGACAACACTCCCCTCTTTCACCCAGCAAAGCCTGCTAAATATTTCAGTAGATTTCAGTTCTCTTAAATTCTTCTCTCACTTAAACACCTGGAATGATTATGTGGTCTAGGTATCTGCCTACAACCCTTACAGGACAATAACAACATTAAATCTGCTGTATCTGAAGTTTATTACAAATTCATTTGGTACCCATAAAATATTTTTCTTCTTTGATAATTTCTCAAGTGTAGCTTATATAACTACATTATATTGTAGTAAACTCAGGAATAAAACATCCCATTGTGACTTCAATTAAATCAAAACTATTTCTGTCTTGTTTATGAGAGTGACAGGAAAGAATGCTGATGTTCTTTGAACTCTCTTTCTACCTAGATAAAATATGTTTTAGGATATTACTTCRTTACTATATATCCAGCTGTCTTCTACATTTTTTAAGTTTTAGGCTGCATAACAAAAGCAATTGCTTAATTGCTCTTTCCTCAGAGATCGTAAGAGAAATTGTTTTGATTTCCTGATAGACTTTTTGTTTGCTTGTTTAATGTGGTGAGAGAGTATATGTGTGTGCATGTTTGTTATATATGTATGTGAAGGAATTATTTCTGGAAAGCTTGAGTAGAGAGAAAACTTTTGAGTTTAATTCTGTGGTCAGTTTTGTGTCCTTTCTTATCTCTTGAAAGACTTAGTTCTGTAGCAGAGGCCAAGCTTGTGAAATGAATAACTATCTTATTTTGCTCTCAAGAATCCCTCCTATTAGTCAACAATTGCGCTGAACTGCTGTCATGAAAGGTCATGAAAGGAAAGGCAAGCCTTGAGATAGCAAGGATCAAACTCTTGGAGGGATCTGAGTAGCAGGCCAGAGACCTTGAACCAGACACTGCATTCAGTACAAAGCCAGCATGCAAAACAGAGCACTGGACTAATGCACTTAAAGTAACACTGGCTATTAAACAAACTGGTTGACAGATTTTTATTGTGGGGTACATAGGTATACAAACACACACTCATCTACAGTTACTAGCTGGTGCTTTTTCAGGGTGCATGGTTTCATCCTTAGATATAATGAGCAGCAATAATACTATCTTATATTTTTCTTCCTCTTTAATTTTGTGAACAAGTAAATGCTGATCAAGCTGATACACATAAGCACCAAAGCCATCCAATTTTCATTAACACGAACATTCTCAGCTACAAACAATGATATCATTTTAACAGTTCCTTCTCTGGAAATTTACTCTCTTCTTTCTTGTGGATCTTATCCATATGATTCTTCAGAGAATCAATCAAAACTCCTTTTCCTAGTGCAAATCAATCAATCAATTTCTCATGCCTGACATTGCCTGTTATGTACTGAAGAATCACAAAGCACCCATTTGGATTTCCTTAACAACGTTTACCTTTCATTTAACACAGAAAGACTGCCAAATACTTTAGAAGACAAATACACAGACATTTATGTTACTAGCTCCTATAAACTATGCCTCCTCCATTATCTGATTTCTGATATCAGACCTGCCTTTAAAAGACCCACCTTCTCTAGCTTGAAACACATAATGCTGGCTGGAAAATTAACTGTACAGTGCAATCACTTTTTGTACACCTTGCAGCAACATAACCACTGTTTAGAGAAAGAATGCCAAAAACTCCAGTCATTTACCATCAGATTCTAACCATCCGTTGGATGGGTAACATAGAAGGGATAATTTTCAAGGAACTTTCCTTCCCCTGTTTTGCACCATTGAAAGGAGAAAGTGTTTTTTTATGCTTTGTAAGGGTGCTTGACACCCAGAGGAAGAGGATGGAGAGAAAGTGGGGGGATGACTGCTCTATGCCGCCTACTCCTCCCAGACCTGGGTCTGGGTTTGGCTGGTGAACTGAAGGAAACAGCAAGAATAGAGCACAACCTCTAACTGTAACTGTCCTCTTCTGGGCTTTGCTATGACACTATCCTTCAAGAAGGATTAAAATTTTCAGTTTCTGTAGGTAAATTATTTATCATTAATGATAGTGGTCTATATACTGTTAAGGTCTATTATTTTGGGAACAGAAAATTTGACTGGCAAAGAAAGTGTAAAATTTAGCATTTCTAAAGATGTATAATTCCTTATGCAGTCTTCTGCTTTTGAAAGTAGTAGCAGGTACACACCATTTGAAAATCTACACATCTCCAAAATTAACTCTCTTCGTGTTCTTATATGCACAGGGGAGTACTCCAATAATGCTGATACATATGTTCCTAACTTGAATATGTTGTAATTTGCAGAAATTTTGAGAAATGATTTTGTTCCACGAATTGGGAGGGAATAAATAATATTTAATAAAATGCTTAACAGAGCTTCTTTTTTTGTTAAGTTAACTTTCTGTTACTTGGATGAGTTTTAACCTTTCTCAAGACGAGCCACTTTGAGTTGAAAACAAAAGATTATGCTCTACATCCATGTTCAGTACTTAACTCTCTTCTGCAAGACAACAGTGACTTTACTGGGTATTTTGAAAAACGCACTGATAACCATATTTCATGCTGATTGTGCAACATCCACTAGTAAGTAGTCATGACTTCTAGTCAACTAAATAACATAGCAGTTCTTCAACATTAAGTTTACATGTGTCTTTACTGAATACAGCAAAGGTATTCAGAAACAATGTTTCATGTCATTGAAATAGTTCCAATTTGGACCTTAAACACTACGGGGTTTCTGATTCTCAGAGGCAACTGAGGAATATACAGTACAATTAATTTATGGGCGAGATTAAAGGTATCATTAAGTTCATTTCATGGTTTCTCTGATATTGGACTGGCTTGTCCTTTAGAAGAAAGCTGGAGCATTGTAACAGCTTCTCTGTATTATACCTGCTATGAAGGGCCCAGCTGGAGTTTGGAAGATGCACAGAAGCTCTCACAACTTTTGCTCAATCATGCTGAGATTCAAACTACAGGACAGGTAGATGGCTATAGATGACATCATAATATAATGAGTACAGCATTTTTTTCCTGCAACTACATATACTGATATTTGTTCTAATTTGAGAGAAAACAAAAATGGAAATATTGATTCTAATTTCTCCTTGCTATTATATGGGAGCTAATTAAAGTGCATAGAGTAGAAATGCACAAGGAACATTTTATTTAAGCTTGTCCACAGTGCCCCATATTCTTCAAATCTGTCCTAATGAAGTCACTAACAAAAGTGACTAAGTAATTATCAGAACGCTTTCAACATCCTGGGTTTTCAGAGTACTTCAGTCTCCTAAGAAGTAACAGTACTATTCAATCCTCCTTACACAGCTGCAATTACGAAATAAGAGGGGCTGTGTCCATGTAGGCAAAGATCAATATGTTAAATGTGGAGATCTCCAAGACCTGTAACAAACAGCCTGAAAAATACCTGCTTTTCTGTTGAGAGCAGCAAAAGCAAGGAAGGCAGCTGTGATGTTTACCTAAGTCTTTGCAAGTTTCTCTTAATTTATCTCACAAGACATTTGGTAGGTGACAACATTCAAATGCCACCAAAATAGATACTGACTTGGCTTCACACAGTGAGGGACAAGCTGAAGATATTCCAATGATGCCTCAAAATTAAAAATGTTTTACAGTGACACTCAAAATACTTTACCACTGTAGAAAGGAGGAGACTGGGTCTGCCATTGGTGCCAAAAATGTTGCACTAAGCAGAAGAACGGGGAGAGAGTATCTATTGACCATTATCTTTCCTCGCTTTTCCGCACATCTCAAAATTTTTGAAAATTTTCATTCCACACAACAGTAATACATGCTACCTGGCTTTGCATATTAGATCATTTTAAAACGTGGGGCTAGGTCCTACACTGAAAYAAATTGAGATAGCTTCACTGACTTAAGCAACTAATCCTACATTTAAAAAAAATGACCACCTAAAGAAAACTTAACAGCACATGTTTTATTCCTGTGATCTGGAACATTTTCACAACAGCATTCTAACAGCTGGCAATTTTGGGTTGGGCTGCTCTAAGAACAGATGATTCCCACAGGTAATATTTTAATTTGATTGGATCCATGCTGATTTACACCAGCTGTAGTCTGACCCAGGGTTTAAAATGACTTAACACTCTGTATTATAAAGTAACACAGTCTGTGATTCTCATGTGTGGAAACTGGTAAAACTAGACCAGAATTAGTCTGCTTTGAATCAGCCTTAGTCAGAGCAGCCAGTTGAATGCCGAGGACAAGAAGTTACTGTGGCTATTTTGGACTGCACCATACAGCAGAGACGTACTAATTCAAGCAATGCCATAAAACAGCAAAGGCACTTTGCTCTAATTCATCCTCTCAAGGCTCCACTCACTAGTTAGAGAGCTCAGGCCCTACAGGGTACAAAATATTCCCTATAATGTTTTTAACAGTGACTCAAAAACTAGCATGCATGTTGGAAGTCGAACCCCAAACTGTAGCTACAGAGCCCTTTTCCAGGATGCTGGAGAATATCTGCAGAAAGTTTAGGAGGTTATATAGGCTCCTCCAGGCACCTAACAGAAATGAGATGTTGATCACACTGCATACAATACTGTGAGTTCTGATTGGCCTTTAAGATTAATTCTCTTGAAAATTTGAAGGTCACAGCTTTTGCAAGTTTTTCTAGTGTGTTTTGTCTCCAAATTTTCAGAAATGGCCATTGGTAGTAGGTATTTTGATTCTGAGTGACACTCTTGAAACACTCTGAGGTTTTTCTTCTCCAGAGATGTCAAGAATCCACAACTTCCAAAAATATCAAGTTGTGACTGATACTGTCCCTAACAGTTGGGCCTAAGGGACAAATTGGATGTTCAAAATCCACTGCTGGATCTTTGGCCCTTAGTATACGAAGGTTTTGGAGGAAAGCTTGTCAAGATCTTTAGCGCGTCTTCCTTCCTCTGTCTAATCTTGGCACAATGCAAAACCAACAGTATTACCTCTAACCTTGTATGTGATTTTCCCCATGTATTCCGTTAGAAAAACTGAAGACAGAGGACTTAGGATAAGACACACAGGAAATCATGGAAAAGATTAGGAAAAAATAACAACTGACACTCAATAGTACATCTACTAACTACATCCGCCAAGTCATAACTACATTTTTCCTAATACAACCTGAAAAAATAAAAACTAAATTGGCAAGACCTGCTACAGATTAGTACAGAAACCATATGTCAACCCTTTTTGACCTGTTATTGCTCCCCTCCACTCCCAATGTGTGTGTGTGTGTGTGGGGGGGGTGTCTCTCTTCCATGAAGAGTACAGGGTTGAAATCTTGATCCCATTGAAGCCAGATGGCATTTTGTGCCATCTTGAGATCAGGACCAAGAAGCTCAGAAACCCATGGCAAGCATACATTCTGATAAGAATGAATTACAGACAAGAATAGGAAGAGAAATGGACTAACAATGACATCATTTTCAAAGCAAGGTTTTCTTGTGGCCCTAACAGTTATTTACAGTAAGCAAATTAGATCATTTTCTTTCAGAATTTTGTGGAAAGGCCATTAAGATACTTCTGATAATGTTGACACAGTGTTGAGGAGCAAAGTACCCTCCCTGGCATGTTCAATCACTTGTTGATTGAGAAATTTAAAAGAGCAGAAAGATTATATGGCAAGAAACAGACAGGCTCCTAAAATCTCACATCAGACGAATATTGTTCTCTTGAAATGCTCACTAAACTGTGAGGGTCACAATTGCTGGTACTCTTCAATACTGAGCATTATATAAAAAAAGGGTGCAAATGTAGAGCACTGCTGGCTTCTAAAATCGAGGGGGAAGCTGACTTAATTTTAATATACTTTTAAAAACATGTCCTGGGAAGCTAATATTTTTAGTTAATTGATAGAAGGTGACTTCAATGAACTCTTTGGATCGTTTACTTCCTTGATGTTCTTCAAAATGCCTTTTGGTCATTCCACTATGCGATTTGTGGATTATGCTGCTGAGATTCTTCACTTTGATACTAATAATACACTGGAAATGACTCAAAAAAACATCATAAGGAGAAAAAGTCTTACATATGGACTCCATTCTGAAGTCCAAATAAGTGAAAAACAGTAACTTGAAATAAACAGAATTGCACAAGAAACATGGACGTGAGATATGGATGAATCTTAAGGTCAATTTATGTTTAAATTAGAATCAAATAACCATTAAAATCATTTACAGAAGACAGCTGGGCATTGAAACTGGATTGCATAAGAAAATTGTTCTCCTTTTCTTGGACTCAGCATTAATACAGTTGCTGTTCCTAAATTACTTCTGAAGATTGCCTTTTGTATTATAATGGAATTGTTGTGCAAATATGGCTTACTACATAAAATTAGAGCTGTTATACTGTCCCTTATGATTTTGTGCTAATCTATAAAGAGTTTACTATGTCCAGAGAAGTCATAGCAGATTCTGCCCTCTGGTGCCCCAAGGCCTGTTCTGCTGTTGTGCCACTCCATAGCATACTGGTACTAAGAATCAGTATAGGCTGTTTGATTAAAAGAGAAGTGTGTGTGTGTGTGTGTGTGTCTGTGTCTGTGTGTTTTAAAAAGTATTTTTTTTTATATACTATGCAGGATGCTATTTGAGAATGGCTCAAAAGGAGGTCCAGACACAGATAATCAATCTGTACATACATCTATTAAAACTACTAAAAAAAAATAATCAGTTTCTAAAAGAACGTATAGGGATAAGAGGTACAGGGAAGTTGCAGCAGTTGGTACTGTTTTTCAGGAACAGAGATTTGATCCTATCCTTATCAGTAAAACAAATTCAACCCAAAATTTCTTTTATTCACTGTGTCTATTCTTCCAAGAAGAAGATATCAACTGAAATCACCAGATTATAAAAAGTAACAAGATGCTTAAAACGTAAAGAAAATCCTGGCATTCAACAAGATCTGAACCATTCTTTAAATCTGTTATTATTCAATGTGATGAAGTATTTTATCAGGATCTACATAAACAGAACCTGATGGATACTGCTTGTCAGACTGAATTATTAAACTTTTAGCAGAAGGGGAAAAAAGGAAACATTGATATTTCCACCTTTTTTGCTTGTGATCAAAAACTGTATGTTTTGTGTATTTAAAGTTAACATTACAAGAAAAGCAGTTCAGCTGTACAGACTTGTTTGTTGGTACATGATTGGAAAAAAATCCCATCTAAAATGACACTTCAGTGTTGAATTACAGCCCTTTCAGTGTGCCTACTATGCAATCTTATTCTGTTTATCAGTGTAAAATGTTTCTCTAGCTTATCAAAAATCATATTTTCCTTTTTCTGGTTCATTTATCAACAGAAATACCAGATAAGCCAAACTGAAAACAAAATCTGTGCCCACTAGTTGAACATTAGAAAACAGAGCTTTCTTTTTAAAGGAAAGTGTGTGGCATACACACTTACTGCCCTTGATTTGCAGTTTACGTATTATCCATGTACATAACCACTTCTGCAAAAATAACAAACCTCTATAGGTGTCCATTTTAAATCAAAATATCATATCAGGAAGTATATTACAACACATAGCAGCATCAAATATCGTGATCCACCTGTTCAACGGCTGGCAATTTTGGAATGACAGGAACATTGGAAACGAACTGAATACAGAAAAGATGGAAGTGATTCCAATACATTTTTTGTCAATAGATGTATCATCACATTTTAAAAACAGTGCAGCATTTGAACCTTTGTATTAAACTCCTTAAGTTTCTGGTAGTAGAACGGCATTTACATATAATCATTTTTGTCTGTACCAACATGAAGTAATAATATGTTAAATTCCTATTCATTTCAGTAAGAGCCAGAGTCAATAAAAAGTCCTCATTTCAGCAGAAGCAGGAGCGGAAACAAAAGGACTTAATGAAAGAATCTGTTTACAAAATGCTAAGTGAGGGTTCTCCTGGAAAGCTGCATTAAATCCAATTCWCATTTCTTAATGTGGCTTTGGAATGCCATCTCCTAAAGCTTCTGCGTCATCTTTGTAACTGCAGTGACATGACTTTTCAACAACAAAAAAGAAGAAAAAGAAAAGTAAAAAAATGAAGGAAAAAACACCAACTTCCACAAACTCTCCCCCCTCCCCCAAAACTTTGTTCTGGCTTTCTAAATAGCCCAGAAGAGAGAAATCAAAGCCTGAACTGTAACCTTAGACTTATATACTTGTTAAATGACTTTTTTACAGTCTGTTATTGCTAGAAATTGAATTGCTTTTAAACTAATGTTGTCTGGCGGGCAAAAGTGAGTGAAACCGCAAAGCCTGGAGGAACACTAATTACTTGTTTTAATTAGCAGCAACTTTCACTAGAGTATAATCTCCCTACAGGCCACTTTTGGGTAGGTGTGGAAAAAAAATGATGTAGAAACAAACCAATAATCTCTTATTTGCCCTAAATGAGAGCCATACTCTTATTCTAGTGTAGACATATCATTATGTACAAGCCTCTAAACCCTCAGGGAACAGGGCCTACAAGGTAGGCTGCTCAATTCAAAGATCTTTAGCAATCAGTTGCACAATAGAGCCCCTTATTTTATGCTGCTACATCATAAAAGTGCTCCTTTTGTTACATTTCCATCCTTTAAAGGGTCTTAATCCTTTTCAGGCCGGTCTATGGTAAATTCCACAGGGACATCCCATTCGCCACAAGGACTGAAATGGCCCACTCAGAAAGCAGCATGTGAAGCTTTGAGCCTTTTTTTCCCCTGCCACTCTCCGGAGAACATTAAATTGTACTTTTCATTCCCCTCGCCATAGGGGGAACCCCCTTAATGATGACAGAGAAAGCGAAATTCCTGCACTCCGTCCTATGATACCATTCTGCTGTCAAGCGGCAGCTCCCTGGCCAGAGGCTCAAACATGGCTTCCAGCAGGTGGACGGTGCTGAAGGTCACCGCCTGAAAAATAGGGAGGCTCCAGGAAACTCAGGTTCCCACAGCAAATTAAGTCATCTGTGAAACCTTTTCATTTACCGGCGAGTAAATTTATTACCGCTTTTAAGGGCTGTAATAGCTTGAATACAGATGTTCCTTATGGAGAATAGATGCGATTCCATGGCTATATTGACCCACTTTTTTTTTTTTTTTAATAACAGGTGACATAAATTTAAAGGGAAAAGAGCACCTCTGCTTTGATTATCGCTAAAAAAGGCTAGCAATAAAAATACTAATAATTAAACACTAGCTTGAGTCATAAACATATGCTAAAGCTCATTGCAAATGTAATATATGCTGGATACATAGAAGCAAGTATAAATATCCTTTTTGTTTCAATAATTTGGAAATAATACATTTGGCTCAAGAAGAAAAGATGAAAATGTATTCATCGCTGATTTGTGTTATTCTACGTCAAGCAGATTAAGTTTCTCAATACAATTTGACATCTTAAATGCAGAAATATGAGTTTTATTAAACTCTAGAGCTATGCCAACTTTTGGCCCATCTTGACAAGGCACCTTTGAAATCTGGACTTTTTGATCTGTAGTTTGTTTTTCCTCTTAAAACAAATGCAGAAACTTTGCATGCAAAAAAGGACAAATATTTCCCAATGAAATGTTAATATTTATGTGCCAACTCTTGTTAATTGGAATTAAAAAGGACAACTTAGAAAAGCATACTGTAATGACGAACACAGGCTTTTATGTATATCATATATGTCTACACACACGCCTATTTTTCACCATTTTAAGCCGTTTTCATACAATTTGCTGACATGTATCTATCAGTGGAGTAGCAAGAATCCTAAAAAACTGATAAAACACCTGTTCCTCTAAATTTACAGGTTATAGATGCTGGAGTGGCAGCTGTCACCTTCTGATCAAAATGTTCATATTTTGGCCTTAATCTATCTGGTGCAATGATACAGCAAAAAAAGTCTTTTTAACTATTGCTTTTTATTTGTTTTGAATTCTGCTTTTTAAAGTTGCAACCCTGTACTTTAAAATCTTTATGTGAAAATGTTTTGCAGCACGATTCTTTTGTTATATTTTGTCATGTTTAAGCAGGATTGCCACATTTCCTAATATATTCCCAAATGCACTTTGTAGTGCATTTCAGACATGAAAGTAAATAACTGCTTTTGTAAAACAAAATACTCTATACCCAGAAGCAAAAATTCCCACAAGCCAGAAGAGAAAAAAAATATCACAAGGGCAAAAAGCAGAAAGCACCAAGGAAAACTCTGGACAATATCACACAATGGATCCTTACTTGTGGTATAAGTGTCATTCCACTCTAAATAACCTTTTAACTGTTGGGGAGGGGGGGGTTAGAGATACAAGTAGAAAAATATTCATCGAGCAAATTAAAGCAGTTCTCTTATCATTGTGTATCCATACAATCAGCCTGCATCTTTAGTGAGAGACGAGAGACAGTTGTGGATAATAGGAAAGGAAGAATTACCAGCGCTGCAAAAAATTCGGATTTATTTGCACCCACTCCTTGGAGGACTGGGGTGGTTTTGGGCTTGGTTTGGCTTTGTTTTTACCACGATAGGCATGTGCTGGATTTCATTTTCTCTTTCTCTGCGTCTCCGCGCTGGCTCCAGCGAGCTGGTTGCCTGGAAGACTGAGACCGAGGGCGAGATTTGAATGAAAAAAGTAAACATTGCAAACAAAGCCTATAATTGAAAGGGGCTCTGTGAACACGGGGTGTTGTCGGAGAGCAGAATGGGCGAGGGAGGGGCTGCCTGGGGCTCTTTGTCTCCGCGCACACTGGAGCTGCCTATAGCGCTGCATTGTGCTGTGCAGGAATTTAGCGGCTCAGAGGCAAGATAATAGCTACCTCCACAAACAAATCGAACCATCAAGCTTAAATATTTATGGCTATTTATGGCTCCGTTTTAATAATTAGTGGCCACTTCCACTTCCAGGGATTTTTTTTTTTTTTTTTTAGGGACTACTATACTAATTGCTTGTTAGACTGCAGAATACCGCTTCTGAAGATTAATGGGCAAGTAAGCTGTTCTATGGATGCTCTGCCACCCAGAAATGACTGAAGAAAAATAGCTTTACAACAGTTGGTAGTAGTATTTACAACTCAGCAGTATTTTAGAACCACAGTTTCAGATTCCCTACTTGGAAGGTTAATTTTTTTTCCTTTTATTTGCTTAGGATTCCCACAGAATTGTTTTTTAGCATAATTTAATATCACCTGACCTGCACAGAATAGAAACAGGGGAATTCAAGAGCAAAAGAGAAGAAAAGTGAGGCTTAGAGTGCAGATGATTACTGCTAACTAACTACTTAGCTGCATTTGAAACAGTTTGTGCAAAGAAGTGCAGCTGAACCTGGTGCATAGTGTGTAACAGTCTGAACACAAATGTTACTAAATGAGGCTTGGAAATAGTATCAGCAATAAGTTTCACTGCATCATTTTAAATCTAATTTTAAGATCTCTATAACTACAAGATACAGAGACTTCAGTACAGCAAATATCTATGAAAAGTCTCCTTGTATGCATAACCTTAAGCTGTTGCTTGAATTCTTTTATTAAATTTCTTTATATTTTGAATCTATTGCATACTTATCAATACAAACAATTAATCCAGTGAGATCTCACAATATAGTAGGTAAAGCAAAACTTGCACAAAAAATCTCTTTGAAAACCTTGCTCTAAATTTTGAAACTATTTTACCAATTTTCTCTGTCACAGTGCCTTTCTATTCACTTGGATGCTGAGGTATAGTTTTGTTGTCTGTGTTTCTTATTGCTATGGTGAAGAAAATAATTGTATTTTTCTTGACACACGTTCTCATTTGCCATAATGCCATCATAATGCTGAGGTAAATCTCATAGCTCAAAATCTGTTCTTAAGGAAATAAGAGATTGGTTAAACAGGATGCAGGGATGTTTTCAGTTCATGGAAGGCTTCACTTTTGGACATTTCTTTTTGTATGTACCTTTTTTAAGGGCTGATCTAATGCTTGTTGTAGAAAATGGAAATATCCCAAGCGGCTTCATTGGGATTTGAATAAGTCAATAAATCCTCTCTCTCCTCTCTATATAGCAGCTACACCTCAAAAAAAGTCATGGTAACTACCCTGTGAGATCAGAACACAGCTCTACAATAGTAAGCAAAATCACTCAGTGTGGAGCATGTACAGACATGGATTTACTGTGCAAGTGTGTGTGTGTGGGGAGGAGGGTGCTCAGCACAGATTTAGCTCCAACCCCCTTAGCAGCAGTAGGTTCAGCATTTTCTTCTCTGTGATATAGTATGCTCAAATGGTCATACGTTTGACAGGTCAATATCTGAAGCATCCTACAAACTGTGGCAAGTGCTGGGTATGTTTGGAATGATGTTTTTAAACTGAGAGAGAAGAGCGTTTTGTTTCATACTTTTCATGCTTCACAAAGTATATTCACATTATGCCAGCAAGGATGTCCTTCTAAAAGTTATGCAACACTATAGCCAGGAGAATTTACTGTGTGGAGTTATATTGCCTTTGCTGCACCTGAAATTAGAGAAAATGTTCATAATGGTCCCTCTGGACTTAAAATGTACAAAGGCCTAATAAATTTTTTAAACTGCTAGAACTGTTTCTTATCATCTGTTGTATGAATTTCAGAATTTCCCTGAATATCCCCCATATTTCCTCAAACAAGACTAAAATAATCACCCTCCATGTGCAGGTTTTGTGCCATCTGTGATGTCATTCTTTTATCCGCCAAAGTTTCTTTCCTGTTACTCTCAGGATGTACAAGATCCAGAGATTAACAATAGCTAAACTGTTTGAGAGGGATTTGGATCCAATACTTATCAATCACCGGGACAGGCTTTAATTATAAGGTGTTTAAATAAAGTTAGTTGCTGATCAAATCTGTCACGATGACTGATAAGAACTGTAGTCCGCTCACTCACAGACAGCTATTGGGGTCATCAGGACTCTGGAGGCTACTACCTTGAAAGAACATAAAATAGAATTCAGGTTGTGAAGGGTAATATCCTTCAGGTTTGCATCTCTCTAATCTGGAGCCTTTGAGAACTAAAAATTGCATATTTCATTTATGGTAACCCTGGAGAAATAATGGCCTCAGAAGTCTCTCATGTCCTTCAGGCAGTGTGAATATCCTACATATCTGACTTTTCATTTTGGAAGATGAAAAAAGAAGGTATAACTGCAAGGTTCACAAGCTGGTAGCTGGTGACTCCATAACCAAATTTTGAAATGTTGAGGGTGCCAAGAAGCACAGGTTCTACCCTTCAAGATCTAAACACTGACAAAATCCTCATCACTGGGAGCAAGCATGAATCACACACACAGAATATACTTTGGGGGGGCAGTAAATTCTGACCTCAGAGATGAAAAAACCTCTTTCATTGCAGGTAATTCTGTAACTCTTACCACTGCAGATAGAAGACAAATTGCAACTTAAGCAGTGGAACTAAGCAAGGGTGGTTACCCATGGATTTTGATAGGCAATCGTAACCCCTGCTCTTCTCCTGTCCCCACAGTGGGACCATGCCCTTTAGGAGTTCAGTATTGTTCCATTTGTTAATTCGTACCTTTGTCACCCACCTACCATCTTGGAAACAGGCAACAAACATCATGGCTGGTTTCAAGTAATAGGGGCATTCCAAGTAATGGGAGCACTGACTTGCTGGCCTGTATATGCATATTGACTGGGCAGCAACAGCCCGATAGAACAGCTGACTGCTAAACTCATACTATGGGAATAATTTGGGTTTGTCTTTTCTATCCAGTCACTGAGTCTCGGGAAACCTATAGGAACTAAATTATTTTTTAGTCTTTCGTGAATGTGTGAAATTTCTGTAAAATATGTTGAAATTGGCCAACAGGTTAAAAAATTACTAAAGGGGAACTAACAGGCAGACAGATGGACAAAACAATCATATAAGCCTTATTTCCTTGGAAACCAGACTATGCTTTATAATTCCAACGACTGCTACTGTAGTTCCTTAGATGTGTAAAATACACTAGTGACTTTCACTAAGTTCCACTAAGTGGTTTGGGTAAAAGTGAAAGAAGATTTTCTGTGACTAGCTAGAAAATTAATTTTCTCATTCTGAATGACTACCTTTTGAATAATGCTTCAAGCATATGTGCAAAATGTATCCTCCTCCTACTAAATATAGCAGAGTTTTTTTGACTTAGCTAGTCATCCTGGAACAAGAGGCTTTTCTTTTACCTTTTGCCCACCCACCTCCTTCACTTATGAGTAATATCAAACTCATTTGCCTGCCTGTTAGCTTGTCACACACAAGTTTACATGTATAGTCCTGTGCTTCTCTATACTTACTGCCTTTACGCACACAATGCTCTTATAGGACTGTTTTGTAAAAAAAGACCACATCACTCTCTTCTCAAGATCAATATTTGTCATAATGCCTGTAAGAAATCAGCCAAGTACTCAGCTGGAAAGAACCATCAGCTCTTTTTTTCCCTGTAAAACAATCCCCATGCAGACCTGAGCATTCTGAATTGTGAGTATTAAATTGTATCTTTCTTTCTGCAACTTTGGACTGTATGCTTTTGGCACTGAGATTGTTCCTAACAGCTTCCATGCCCTCCTTCTCCTTGGCTTCAAAACCTTAAAGTTTTTGTATATCATTTGCCATAATGGAGCCTTTATTCCTTGCAAAGTTCTTAGATCTGGTTGTATCATATAAAAGAAAATAGTAAAGATTTCCAGTTTACCAGAGTTCTAATTCAACCAGAAAGACTATGTTGCCAGAAAAAGCCCATTTTGTCATTATTTGCACTCTCTATTTCCAGTATCTTTTGAAAAGAATAACAGGGCAGAAAACTGTGTAAGGCTGAAAAAGAAAATCTTCCTCAATTAACTGAACACAGAAAAGTTTGGTTATGGATAGTGATTCTGGACTATTATAATTGTTTGTGAACAAAACGAACGGTTTCACAGGTATGTCTTACTCATGGAAGGAGGCCCACTGAATCCCAGGAGTAGCGGGAAGAGGATTGCGCTCCAGGGCTTTTGAGAGCTCTGTTTAAGAAGTGAGTGATAAAAAGGATGAGTTCATTTTAAGAGTGAACTTGAAAATATTCTGCAGAGGTGTAACATTCACACACTGAAGTAAATATCACAAAGCGTCTTTGGCTTCTGAAACATAACTGCTGTCATAATGACCATCTGCTGGCTGTAGGTTTCTAACATTCCCTGACCTATGACATTTATGACAAATTACGCACCAAAGTGCTAGAGACGGCTTGTTAAAATGAAGCCTGAGGCCCACAAGTTCTCAACCCCTTTTGTCTTTAAAAGCATGGGTTAAATGGGAACAAGAAGTAGTTTGGACAGAAAACAGACATGGCAACGGCTAAAAGGAAATGAAATCCTAATCCTCTAACCCTTTGACTTTTGCAGCTTGCTGCACAGCAATGTGCTTTCAACCATTAAACTACCTTAACCTTCTGAAGAGCCAAATCAGTTCAAATTGACTGAAAATTTGCACATCACCACACAAGCCTTGATTGATTCCTATTTGAAAATTGTATGGAAGACAACCATTTAATGCAATATTTTTTAACCAACAAAATATGTTTCACAGTCACCTCTAGCGCACAGTAAAATTGGTGTCATATAAAAGCAATGTGGAGAAACACTTTTCAAAGTCACAAAGTTAGTCTAGCCATAAAACACACTGGTGTCAGTTAGATTTAGATAGATCTCTAGAGTTTCTTCAGGGCTAGCTAATATGTACAGGCATTTTAAAAACATTTCCATTCTTTTTAACTCTTTCCTTGCGACATTCACCAACTCTTACTGTTGTATTGGTTTTGKTTTTTTAGCTTTGAAGATAGCAGAAGCTCCACTCTCATTTCAAAAATGTGTTTCTTTTATCAAAAAAACTGAAAAATGAGTTATCAACCATACTTTAAAATAGGCTATAACATTTTCAGGTATATCATTCTGTGAGTATTTGGTCATATTATATGATCAAAGAATCAAAAAAAAGTGGAAGATGCCAAAAAAAAAAAAATGGATTCAAATCTTTAGGCACAGAACTGTGCATAAAAATATGTATGCAAACAAAGGCACTGAAAGGAAGTGGTCTAACACTAAGAGAGTAAGAGAGTAATTTATTGCAGTAAGAGAGTAGTTCATTGCATGCATGGAACAGGGATTTAGATATTCTGGCACAATTTGCACACAGACTGGAAGAGACTGTTTACACATTTTGTATCATATATTGCTTCTAACATTGCATATCTCATCTTATTTACATTCTGTGCTAAAATTTAAACAAGATAACAAGATGCAAGACCCAAACCTGAAGAAGAAACAAAAGCATTCTAAAGAATTATGGAATCCTGGGAAAATTGTACTATTTTATCTAATCAACATGAAGCCTCTTAAATTCTAGCAAGTACTACAAAATAGTTAATTACCTTAACCCCAATGAAAAAAATCAAAACAATGTAAGCTACACAGGCATATTATATTTGTAACACTAATAGACTATGCGTTAAAATATCAAGAGAGTAAGTAAAACAGCACATGGGGATATTTTTAAACAAACAGCTACTGAAGTTTCATAATAAAATTCATGTTTTTTTTTTCCTAGAATCTTAATTGAATTAACATAAGATAATTCAGTTAAAAAAATCTCAAAACCAAATAGTATTGCTAAAGTTCAGATAAAGGCAAGCAAAAAAATTACATCAGGCTAGAGAGACCATCAGGATTAGATATCTAAAATCTTCCTACTTTTCTATATACTCCTTAATCCTTTTGAAAAAGTCTTTTTTGTACTGTATCTCATGACCTTTATATTGGGTAATTGCCTTTGAAAACAAAGAAAATATACATTACACAATGATGTTACATGATGATATGTGGTCAAACCACTGGAACATTTCAATATCATGGGAATGAATGCATACAACACCAGCATCAACACCAGAACCCCCCTGCCATGTAACCTTCCCGCATAAGGTTAAAAACAGAAACCTAAACATATGAAATGTAGCAAAAATATGCTTGCAACTTAACAGGTCTTCTAAACCTTCCTCCCCACAGACATCAATTATCTGTGTTTCCTCTCGTCATCTTCAGGAAGGAAGGCTCCTAGTCTGGTACCTCTGTGGTATCTTTAGGAAATAGCACGATGCCATGATTGACTTTTTGTCTTAAACTCTACCTAGCCCTCGGCTTCTCCTTTCACAAAGTGATTCTGTCCTGAAATGAATGAAGAGTACCAAAACAGCTGCTGGCAGGAAGGAGTTTATTTTTAGTCACCTGCCCACCAGATAATCAAATAGGATCAACTCAGCTAGTAAGGAAAAGAGAAAAAGGTCATAAATGTAAGGAAAAGGTGCTTGTAAAAAGGAGGAAGCAAAAGACCATAATGGATACATAGGACTCATAATACAGGCAAGAGTTTAAGCAAGTATGAAAATCACTCTTTCTTCATTTGCAGATTAAAGGCTTTATTTAAATTGGATAGGCTTTTAATTTGTTTCTGTTAGAAAAATACCAAATGTGATCTTCATCTCCATAAAGCCCCAGTCACCTTAATTTTCTGCCACATTGATTTACATGGAAGGAAACTCAGGATCATACAACTTAGCTAATGCCTACTAAACTGTTACCTTTAAAGATATATGGAATCATTCACTGTAAATAAAGTAGCCTACATGTAAAACCTCCCTGCTGTATTCTTATCTAACTTTAAAAATGTAGATGAGACAGTAAATTATTTTGCTGTCTGATACAGGTCTATAAAGTTTTCTTCAGATTTCCATTCCACATCAGCGTAAAAGGAAGGCTTTACAAAGTTTGCTTGCTCCTTTCTCCCAGAAAAGAAGGAAAAAAAAAAGGAGGAGAAAAGAAACTTAAGCCAGGATAACATACAGCTTGGTGACCTCAGGCATTCGTGTGGGGAACAGAGGATTTTATTTTTATTCTTGTACTGCCAGATTTTACATTCCACACGAGTGCTCTATTCCTTTGCTGAAATAATTAATTGTGCTCTGGGAGTCGGAAGACTGACTCAAGCACTGTGTTTAAGATGGGGAGAGGACAACAAACCTTAACTCATTTCTGCAAAGTGGAACAGCTCCGACTGGTGAGACTGAGACCCAGACCCACTTTGAATCACTCAGAGAAGAGTCTTGAGCTCCTGTCCCACATCTACAAGTGAAAGCAGTGACTGCCAGCTCCTGACTGTTCTAAGAGTTTTTTGTTGGTTTTGATCGTGAACTACACTAGGAGGCTGAGAAATTTTTCATATTGAACTTGCTGTTTTCTTCCTCTCTCCTCTCTGCCATTTCTCAAAGGTTTGGTTTTGATGAACTGATATTTTTTAAAGGTCAGAAAACTCCCTGCCTAGGCTCCCTCTTGATTGGATAGATATGTAGTTCTGGGGCTGGAGAGACTTCAAATACATGCAATTTTACTTGTGAATTCATTACAGAGCTTTTCATATGCTTACGCAGAAAAACAAAGCAAACAAAATTTATTTTCCTGTACTGTAGACTTGCAGATGAAATGTCTTAGTACCTTTGCCACCTGAAAGATACAGGTATCTCTTATCTGACCTTATATACTGACCATGACAGGTCATGAAACTACACCACGAAGAATAGGTCCAGACACTGCACAAAGACAAGTTTATAATGAATGACAACACAAAGAATCTCTTTAATTTCTCTACCAGAGTCTATACCAACTTCATTATGCTACTGAGTCTTCTACTCTTCTTCCATGGTGAAGAGCATGATATTAAAATTTTGTATCCAATATTGTTCAAAAGATATCAAAATATGGATTTTGGGTATCTCCATTTTCTGCATCTTCTGCAAGACATACCCAAAAGGCTTGATCCTCTCTGAAGTTTGTGTAACATCACTCAAAAAACCTCAGTGCTATGTAAAATACCTCTAGTTGACTAACCCTAAATTAAAGAACTTTGAAGGCACTGAAAAGCATGGGACATTGATTATGTATAGAGTTGGCTTTCTTCATGAACCTACATCCTGTGGGCTGTTCTAAATTATTTTGTCATGAATGTAGGAGGAAGCAAAGAGAATGCAAAAAGTTACATTTTCTTTTCTGTGCATTGCTTAAAAGATATCTATACAATACCATTAAATATAAAATGTAAAAGTATGCAGGCCATGGAAGAAAAGATAAAGCTTCTTTCTATTTAATGTGAGAGCAGTGGTCCTCTAACTGTTGTGCTTACAATACTAATCATGACATGCATCTCAGTTCAAACTGCAACAATATATTATGTCATCAGGGTCAATACAAATTCTGTATCAAAGGAAACTACTGAGAGTAGAAATCATGATTTCTACTAACTCTGTGATTGTCAAAACAAATTAATCATTTAAAACATGAATAAGCAGACTTTTTAATGAAATTATGCTCTCTCTAAACAAGTTTGAGATCTTCCTCTCTAGAAGTCACTGAAAGCTGCTTAGTTGTCTGAATAACAGTACTGATTTCAGTTTTACATAATAAATATAATATACATAATTATATATATAATATACATTATATATATATAAAAATATACATAAATATAATACTATATAATTTATCACAAGTGATTTTTGCAGTTTCTTGTTTGTGAAGCAAATCTCACGATTTGAAGCTGTCATGGCCCCTTCTCTCATAAGTTTGTTATAATCTACTAAAAACATCATAGCAACTCTGTGACTAGAGTCCTGCCTTCAAATAATAGCAGCAAAAGACTCACTTTGGTTAACCATCCATGTGGAGGCCAGAGATACCAAAAATTCTTCCATGTTTGAACCTCTTCAATTAGATTTATTAAAGCAGCTTAGTCCTTCCTGTGCACACAAGGCTTCTTGTCCTCAAAGAGAATTCAATAGAACAGAAGATAGGATATGTCACAGCTACTGCCTTTTCTTGGGCTTGTTGTACACGAAAGAGAACAGCCTTAATTTTCAAATCTGTGAACAAGAAACTACTGCAGGAAGGCACTGAGTCCATGTAGGATGCTACAACTTTTCCCTCCTTACTCATTTGAGCTGTAGCTCCCATATCATAAGGGCAACTCCCAAGAGCTTTGCTACTCTAATCAGGGTCTCCCTGTCTCAGAAGTCTCTACTGACAGACAGAGGCGCTTTGTTTCTGCAAAGCTTTTTAGAACATAAAGAGTTTGGTTATCTTCTTGCTATAGTGAAGTTGGTAAATTATAAGTCACGTCAAACAGGAAATATCAAAGAAGTGCTTTTATAAAAATCCCCTAAATGTAAGTGGTAGATACAGCTCAGCTGTGGCAGACTTTCCTCCTCAACACCTTGCTACTATACCTATTTTGCTTACAGCACTGATGGAGTTGGAAAGCAGTAAGGATCATGCAAGACTGAATGCTTGTGGTATGGGCTTTCCGGTTTGTCTTTGAAGGAGACATTAGATAATCTATGTTCTAAAGGAAGTGGCTCAAAGCCAGCAGTTTTCCCAGAAAAAAACTTTCAGAGAGCAAAGTGTGTAATGGCCTCTTCTGGGTAATTTGCTCTCAGAGACAACAACCTTAAATAATGATCTAGCCAAACAGAACTAGCTATGTTAACATTATTTAAAAGCCCCAAATTGTACGATACAGGAAACATGAAATAAAGGCAGAATACATAGATACCACATCATTATGATGGTCTAAAGCAATAGCTCATATGAATGGATAATGTTTTGTTACAACTATAAAGAGATACTTAGTGGAAATTACAATATCCATACTTAGAGTTATGGCTTACCCAGGAGATGCCAGCATTGTTCACGTTTATGATAAAAGCCCAGGAGGAACTTCATGGATTCCCTCTGCTTAATCTCCTTATCTCTGTATAAAAAATAAAAGGAAGTTCTTTTGCACCTTCTCCCAGTAATGATGGTAAATTTACTTAAATACTATAGATACAACAGCTATGAATAACTGGTGTCAACATATGCTTGAAAATCATATAGCTGTCCTGATATGCAAAGAACAAATACCCTATCATTTTTGTATTAAAAATAAAAAATATAGGTAGTGAACATAGGGACAAGCTGTACATCATAGAGATCTAAATTTATGCTCTAATCAGACTGTGAAACCAGTCATTTCACAAAATGACTGAAAATAGTAGAGAGACATTACATGAAGTGTTAGTTGCCAGTTATTGCTAAAGGTATACAGTATGCAAAACAATTTTTGCTTGTATATTTTTATAAACTAGACTGTTTTATATTTATTTCTAAAAATTATCAGCAATAAACTTAGTTTTCCAAAACTAATGCTTATTTTTGCAATTAAGACTACCCTGATACTGGCTATTATACTTCAGCTCTATTTTGCAACATTATATATACTTATTTTACATACCTTTCCACAGTCATTAGATTTTTCTAAAATCCTGATCTGCATCCACAGAAAACTTGATAAAGATCTCTCATAGCAAAGGGCACAAGACAAAACAATCCCCAAAGTATTTCCATAGCATGATTCCACCTTTCACTAAAACAGTAAACTGGTTATTCTCAATTCTTTTTACAATGATGTGCTTCGTAGATCACTTCTGATGCAGTTAATCCATAGGGATATGGGTCAGACATGTTGCCTCCAAGGCTTACCTTAGTTGTGTTTTACAGGATCCTTTCTGTAAAACTTTCGCTGTGATGTCTTCCCTGTATTGTTCACAGGATGCTGGTATGGATGATTTAAATCTTCTGGGGAATAAAAAAAAGTGGTAGTTACCTGGCCAAGGGCTTTAGCAGTGAGAGACTTCTTGGCTCTAGAGGGCTGGTCAGGGTGCAGGGTCCTGGTCTTCTGGATGAATCTGCACAGACATTGGATCTGGAAAAGAGTTTATGACAGTTTGAGTTGTTAGTGACAGTGGTTACCTAAAGCAGATCTGTTGATGCAAGAGAGTTGGAAGGAGATGCATAGGGCCCCAGAAGCATCCACACTGTGTGGGCAGCTGATAGTCATCAATAAAAAAGAGCGTGCCATCAGTGTGCCACAGAGCTGTGTAGTATACATGACTCCTTCCAACATGATAACTCCCTTGGTAGACAAAGAAAACATGCAGGTTCGGTCACATGAGTATCATTTCCCACCTATGCTACGGGACTATGTTCAGTATTGCTGTTGGTATCTTTCTCTGACATGATCCTTTAAGGACACCTTGATTTTTTTCCATGGACCAGGATGAACTAAGGCCATAAAGGTTTTCTGAGATTATTTCTGTGTTAAATTCAGATCCCTTTATATTTTCAACATGGGAAGCAATTAAAAAGGAGGAAAATAAGCAGCTGAAATACCACTTGTTGCATCTCTTGGATGTACAGAACTGAGAATGCAAGATGTGGGAATGTTCATGGTATCTGTTACAGGGAAGCGAGAGAAATTGTGAATTGTGTAGAAAGAGAAGATAATACTGGAGACCTGGTATCTGATTCAGGTTCCGTGTGACACAGAGACCTTAGGCTACCAAAATAGGGGAAGTTCCCATTGAACAGAGTAGCTTTTCTCCTCCCTCTATGAGAGGCTGAATAAAATAAACAGAAAAGAAAAATAAAAAAGGGTAAAACTTTTATTCAGATAGCAGAAAGGTATGGTGGACTTCAGAGGGGAAAAGAGCTTCTATACAGTGTCAAATATTTTCACTTCCTTGGAATAATCCCTTAGACAACCACTTTAAAAAAAGAACAGAAAAGTGAAGTTACGAGTCAGTTCTTCAGATGCCTAAATGACAGTTAAATGCCCCACTGTCATGGCAAGTATATGATAACTGGACACCTGTTTAGCTTATATGCTTTAGATATCCCTAAAGTTAAAAAAAAAAAAAATCCATATTTAAACACTTGGCTAATTTTCACAAATGCCAGAAACCACTGGCTGAACTTGATGGTGATTGAGTACCATTCAACCAGAATGATAAAAGAGATCCTAAACATTTATAAACACACACATATGTGTTGATATATATATCTCAAAGTCCACTGTGGTGTGAAATTAAAAATAGATTGTTAGTATAGTTAGATATTACTTGGGCACATTAGAGACAAAAGAATTATGACCTTTTTGCTTGTACAGGGTTATGCTCATTTTTCATATCTGTAATAAGGGCCTAAATTTTCATGCCTATTATACTTCATCATCATAATTAACAAAGTTTCCTTATCATCTTCATCTTCTGGAATTCATAATGGAATACAGAATCATCTGAAGCTCTAATTCACTCATTCAGATGCTCACCTGGTCAGCTAAAACCATCTAATTGATGTTCTGTAGCTTATGTGAACTGAATGTTGATGAAATTCAGATATATTGCTTAATTTCTAGACAGTGTCAACATTTGAATGGCATAAAAAATTGTTAAAAATTCTTATTAAAACATTAGTCAAGTCTCTATTTTTTGAGCCAATCTTTTCTTCTCTTTGAAATATCTGATCAATAGGTCTAAGCCTTTCCCAAGGGTCTTTGATTTCTTCTCTGTCTTAAGTAGAGAAGCTACCAGCTACCTTCCTTGCAATTTGCAGTCCATTACTTTTGAAGAGTAATGACAATTAAAGGGAGCACCAATAATACCCTTGCTGTACCCTGGAGTCTCACAATATTTGATACTTTTTTCTTAGAGCCCTTGCTTATGTAGTCATGTAATTACTGAATTATTTTGATTTTATTTTCCTAAAGAAGCCTCTAGTCCTCCGCTAGAAAAATGCAAGCAGTACTGCAAACTGCCAGGACCTGATTTTCCTTCTTATTTTTAAATCTCATATTTTGGAGCTTAACACTTATTCCATGTGTGGGATCCACAAAGCCTGCACAAAAGCAGTCTAGGCAGCACCAGGATGCCCCACTGCAGTAACAGAGTATGTGGATCTAGGGGAAAGTGCTGTCGTTTACTTAGCATAAATAAAGGAGAGCTGAGAACAGGACTCCATCAGCCCTGGCTCTCTGGGAGTTTTCCAACAACAGCTTCATTTGTGCACTTCCATTAGAATTACCCTAACAATAGTGCATTCACTTCGGATAACCACAGAGCGACAATATAAAGATGAAAGCATTGCACTGTAGGAGCTGGTAAGGACAAATCAAGCTGGTGGATCTGGCACTACTAGGATCTCCAGGCATGTCTCCCCATGCAACAGAATTGCTACATGGATAGCTTCAGTGGGGTCATAGCTTCTACACCTACAGCTAGGCTGGACTTTTCTGATAAACAGAGGTTTCATCACAAAAATGACAATTCATCAGAGCCAAAATGCTTCAAAGCAGAACGTAAGTTTCAACACATTTATAAAACCTCTCTTAACATCAAGCTCTTATTCCATTTATAAAACCAGTCTTCCCCAAGAGCCACAAATCCTGAAGCAGGCAATCCTCTGTCAAGAGGCTCTGTTAGATTCATACCTGGTTTTGTCAGCTCCCTGCTAACTTTTGAAGACCCTACAGTGCAAATTACTGCAGTGCTAGGGGCTTTACAGGCCTAGGGCCTGTGGCTGCAGAGTAGGCAATAAACCGCCCAAGTGCTCAGGACCCCCAGAAGGCTAAAAGGCCTCATAACCTTGGCTCCTGTCAATGCTCAGCATAGCTCCTGGTTCTTCATCGGGGCTATTGAAAACTCTAGGGTTATACCCAACCCAGAAGTTTCTGGAGCTTGAGGTTCAGGCATTCCTAGCTTAATTTTATTTCAAAGCTTTTCAAGGCAGATGTTTTGATTATTTTAAAACAAAACCAATAAAAACAATCCCAAAAGATTATTTTCTGGAACCTCTTTAAATTGACCAGGAATAGCAATTCTGAATTTTGAGAAGCTCAACCAGTAACCTGAAGCTGTAAGATTTAGCCCTCCATCTTGAAACACCTATTTAAGGTAAAATTTTCAGACATAGCTAGGTTGCCTAGGACACTATATTTTATAATTATTATTTTTAGTCTTTGTAGAGTCAGCAACATCTGTTGAGAGTATACAGCTGTAAACATTGTAACATTTTATAATAGGAATGAACTAAAGGTACTATTTGTGTAAAATAATGAACTATTTAATACTTACCCTATCTGTACCCTATTTTTCCTGAGTTTATATATTTAGATACTCAAATAAAATATATGGTATTCTACATAAGGCTTGGCCAACTATGGTTAAAGTTACCTGACATAACCCACTGTTTTACTGTAATTCAGTTGCTTATAATAAATTTTAACCATTTTGGCTGAAATCTTTCAGGCTGGTTCTTTGCCTCAGGATAGAACTTTATATAAAGTATCTGCCAAAATAATATAACTATTTTTCATGAGGCTGGGGAATGTATATTATTTTATATTGTTGAAGCATTCTGGCAATGCTTTCTCTGAGAAGCATTGGTGCCTTGAAGCAGGAGATGGGAATTGTGAGCTGGTGGGACAAGAAATTAATTGGTGGCAGAGAAGGGAATACTGAAATTAAATGAAAGCTGGAGAGAGACGGGATGACAGAGGTGGGATGGATGAGAGGACAGCAAACAGTAAGTGAAAACTTATACAGGTGAATGAATGTGAGCTGAAGCGGGGAGAGAGCTGAGTAGACAACTGGATATGGCTGGTTGAGGACAGTTGGGGCAAGGTCATGTGAGAGAGAACTGAGGCTGACTGAGGAAAAAAGACTGGGATTAGGTGAGAGCTGGACTCAAAGGAAGAGCCCAAAGCAAAGAATATGCTACACAGACAGGGAAATGGAGACCATTATGAAAGAGATGAGATAGTTTGGTGGTAACAAGAAGGAGGAGGACAGCCATGTCCCCTCCAAAAAGACAACGACACCAACAGTCTTGCATCCCTTTTTGGGCTGTTTGAGTTAGAGGGTAATCACATACCATTGCTGTCAGTTATTTTGTCAACAAAAGGTATAAATCTGTGAGCTCTAAAATTTCCACTCCTGCTACTGAATTATAAAGATACATGAAAAGATACATGGAGAGACAGAATTTCTAGGTTTTCAGTTTGATTTTTTAGAAGTCTAAAAAATTGAATAAAAATCCATATAAAAACATCATGATCACAAATTCATGCATGGAGAAGTTAAGAAATATCAGTATTAAGGTTGTTTATGCAATTGTAACTCATCTGGCCTCTAGGTATAACTGATGATATAATCTTTAATTGTATAACTATATACCCTTTTCTTCCCCACTCCAAGAACTATAGCTTTCTTGGTTTATGAGAAGAAGGGATTTGCTCCAAGGATGAAACAAGATGCTGTATTGAAAAAAGTTGCTATCACTAGGACTCTTCTATCTTGTAAAGGTATGAAGGCCTGCGTGAATGAGATAGAAGACACTTATCAAGTACATTACTCGTGTGTAAAAGAAATTATTGGAATAGCTGGAGTGTTTTAAACAGACATGACTGCACATTTCTAAGAATAACAGTAGAAATAATTTTGTTTTTTAAAGCATTTCTTTAAACAAGAACCCTGCACAAATATGTTTAGCAATGTCAATGAAAATTCCTTGCCACCTCAGAATATGGGAGGGAAGTTATTAAATATTTTACTGGAAAGTGTGATTTTGAAATACAATGGGCCCACCTCACTCTGTATGAACTTTGAGAAAAACATGTATCAAACAGCCCATATAATCATTAACCCATTAGTTTTGCTGAAGATTAAGGAACTGCAGATATGATGGTCTTGTACAAGTTGCTTATGTACAGTCTCTTATTTTACCAGCATTCCTTCTGAAATTAGTGAAAATCTGTGCAGCAAGTCCCTATGGACTCCAGTAGGGAAGGGGAAACTATCCAAATTGTAGTTTAACCTAGAACGTAGAACTAGAAGTTCTGTGAAATGAGCTTGTCCTATCACAGGCAAACATGTCACTTAACATTATTTTCACTTTATCTTATGAAAAAGGCTGGAGCTTCTACCTTCATCTTTTTTCAGTGCTTTGGTATTTTACAAAAAGTCTTCATACCAACAGGGCGGAAACCAAATATTCTCCACACATACCCCAAGGTTCTATTACCAAGACCTAAAAAGGTCTATTCCTATAGCTTACGCTGATGAATTTAAAACAATGCAACCCCCTTTCTATTTCGCAGTAATTAAAATGTTAATTTGCAAAGAAGTTTTGCCACTTTTCTTGAAAGCTTTAAATTTCAACATGTAAATATCAGATTTTGAAAGCCAGCAGCCTCACAGTGGGATACAAAATCTGTGAGCTTGGATAATGCCTTTAAAACACTTAGAAGCAACAACAAAATATGTTTTTGGACATGCCAGAAGGAGTTAACCATGATTAATTGCTTTTTACTCCAATTCATTTTACGATTAAGATTTCTGACTCAAGGAATTGTCAGTATAAAACAATATATCAAAGTTTAAATATCAGTAATAAAACAGTACAGGAAGATATTCTGTGACTACTTAGAACTGAAAGCATTTTATTGAAAAAGGCCTTGTTTTATTTGGCAGCCTTCCATGACCTCCTACTGTTGACAAAACTAGCAGCAATTCCTATTTGAAGTGTACCAGAAGATGATCCTGCTCAGCAGAAGCTGCTGCTTTAGAGCATTTACAGGATTTATCTTTAAATTAATATTTTCATCGAACACTCTCACTATACACCTTACATAATCTTTAAATTATAGGAAAACGCTAGAAGGGTGTTCTGAGAGTTGGTTGCTGAAGTAATGCTAGAGATTTATAGCTCTCTGAAGTCGACATTTGTGACTGGCCTACAGCGCACCAGGGCTGCTATTTCCCTTTCCTGATTCATGATAAGTGCAGCTGTCTCCAAATAAGCCTCCAGAGCCCATTAATGCCCAGTTCATTCCCTCATGGTAAATATGCACATCTCTAGCTTCCCTTTTTAATGCTCTGTTGCTGTTAAGTTGAATAGAAAATTAGATTTTCTATTTTTTTCTCCTTTAAAATAAGATTTTCAAGTATCAAGGTAGGGCAAACTTGAAAGATTCCAGTACGTACATTTATGTTTCTCTCTGAACAGGTATTAAAAAAAAGTAGCTTCTTGTACACTAAAAACTGCAAAACTGTATTTCACTTGGTTGATGGATTTTTAATCGCTGTTAGTGTGGTCCCCTAGCTTCCTTGCATTTGTTGTGAGAAGCATACACAAGATGCAACTAATTAACAAAATCATTTGCAGGATGATATGAAGGTAAATATTAAAAGGAAAGAGAACACACAGTTTTTAAATGTCAAAAAAGCCAGCATGCTTGTCATTCCTGCCTCAATTTGTTTTTCATTAATAAAATATACATTGTTTTCCATTTGGAAAATTTATTAGCAGCAACACATCCAGCACAAAGCATTATCTCTTTAGAGATGAAGTCTTTGTTTAAACATCAGCGATGGGGTTTTTGTGCCATTGTCTAGTCTGTCAGATTAGACGAGCGTGTGTATTTGGGGGTGCAAGGACGTGCTGCCACACCTGCTGTGCAAAGCTGCGAACTCGCAACTCTTCTGATGATTAAAATGTGTTGTGCTTGGAGCACTTTTGTTGTAATGGAACTGTTGGTGGTTGCGTGTTTCACATGTCACAAGTGTCAGGCCTCATTACAGTCATAACAGTCACTCTACAATAACCTCTTATTTTGACCATTTAAYATTGATGGATAGGAAATTAAAGGCTAGATACCCTAATAGATTTGTGATGTTCAATTGATTGTTCTTTGGGACTTGGTAACACAAAACAAAAATTAAAAGGTCTGCTAATAGAATAACGGCCATTGTTCAGCTCAAACACATTTGTCTGAGCACAGTTTTTAAAATGACACCAGTAACACCATGCAAACAGATAACAAGCCATTTGGAAGCCATTTTAGCAAGTGATCAATTTCTTTTATGGAATTATTTCTTTAGTTATAGGACATGCAATATTTAACAAAGTAAAAATGATACCTTAAGTTTTTGTTTTTATTCTTTTTCCACATTAATGTTACCAACTCCTTAGTCTTCAGTGTTCCGCATAGAAACAAGATGGGCTTAGCTTACCTTGTTTACATTCAAAAGAAAAAAAAAGCCTTTATGAGTATTTGGACCATAGTTTTTATATCAGCTGATTACAGAAACAACAGCTATAACACCTGGTCCAGATTATTTCCAATTTCTCCAGAGCTAAGAGAGTTCAAAACCAGAGTTTTAGTTTGGGGCATCTCTGTATAACAGCTATATTATCTTTCAGTCACTAAAGCTATTTGAGTTTTACAGATAATCTTATCCACACAAGTGAAAAGGTACTGACTTCTTCAGTAGGAAGCTGGAAATGTGTGGAGAATACAGAAGTATCAAATCTGTCAATAATTCAAATATTTGAAGGGATTTATATTTTACTTGAATCTACAGGGCATGTTGAATTCTTCTTCTTAACACATTTGCTCTCTATAAATCATATCTTTGACTTTTATTTTTCTTCACAAAATTACCTCTCAGAAGATATTAAATGTGGATTAATAATTTTGGAGAATTTTTTACTGTAGTCAAGATATGGGTGATCACCACTAAATAAAGAGTACAGAAAGAATATAGAAAATTGATGATCTTTATAAAATTATGCTTTAACAAAACATACATCTGTTGTCACTTTTATAATGTGCAGCCCACCACAGGATTAATCGATTCTAATCTAGGTGGGTCTTTTTAGGGACCTTAGACCTATATGGCCTCATTAATTCAGATGGTACGTGACAGTTCAGAGGTTTCTTAAACCAGCCATAACCTGCATAAACAGACTTTTGTTCCAGTCTGGGATGCACACTGTTATCAGAGCAGAATTTCTATCTTCCACCTGAAGTAGTTAGATATAGCAAAATTAAAATGCATAAACTCTGTTGTCTTCTCGGAACTTTAGGAAATTGCATACAACGTCACATTTTTAGAACAGATCAGAGCACAGGAAAACTTACAGGATTATCTCTATAATTGCTCCAGTACCATCCAAAATACATCAGGTACTGTAGAAACACATAAGAAAAGATACAAATTGCAAAAATTAAGAAGAAAAAATAATTATCATCTAAACGGGGTAGCTGAGGTGTACACTGGCTCATGCTTGACCCAGTACAATTTTGCTATATACCACATCTGTGAGCTCCCAACACAGAATTGCCACGCTACACAGGCAACGTTAGTTCCCTTTTTTCCCTTCCTCTCTCTGATCTATTACTATTTGCTGTTTGTCTTAGGTCCAGTCCTCCTTTTTTTTTTTCTCCTTTCCTTTTTCTGCTTTTTTTTCTAGAACATGCTATAACATAAATAGGCAGTTATAGATAGTACCAGACTTTCTCATTACTACTGGAACTGCGCATTTAAGAGGAAAAGGTTGAAATTACAGCGCAGCTGTGAAAGAGGAATAATTTTCTACCTCTCCGAGTTTGTGGTCACTGCAGAGAGCAAAAGAGGCAAGATGGTTTCCAGTAAACAAGGGTTTGCCCAAATGAATAGGAAAGAAGCAGGACCAGTTCCCAGAAACCTCTGGTATTTGTGGAGGGCTAGTGAGGGAGGCACAGATTATCCCRAGTGTGAACAGCCAAATGGCTAGGAGCTGATCCAGCTCTGTTAAACGGCACTTTTACCACTGATTTAGAAGAAACAGGACTGGATTCTTCCTAGACAACCCAAAAAACAGCATCTCTTCAGTAAATTAATATTTAGCAGTAGAAATGAAACAATATCAGGCCATTAAAAAAAACAACTGGATCTAATACAGTCATATGATAAAATTTTGACCAAATTCAGTGTGGCTGTGATTTCACCTCTAATCTGAAATTTTTTGTGGTAAAATGTTTCTTTCAATATTACCAGTTCGCAGCATTTTGTACTTCTGAATGATAATGGATAATTAAGAATGTTACTATCAACTTCTGCCACCCTAAAAGAACGAACAAGCCTGCTTATTTTGTGGTAACACTCATCTCCCCATCGACAAAATGCAAGTCTTCTGTAGCTTTTTGTTTACTGATATAAAACAACAGTATGGATTTTAAGAGTCAGATGGTTAATCTGCTTGGGCATTTCAGAGCTTGATATTGAATACAAACTGAAAATATATCCTGAAAATAGGTTATCGGTTAATAATAGAAGTCCACAAAAAGCATTTGTGTGGGCTCAAATTTGAAAATAAGATGAAAGTTTTGGCTATCTAGACCAAAGTTCCTATTACTTCTCTAGAAAAAAAATTATGCATTTTGAAACTCAAACTATGAAAAAAAAAAGCTACTAGTACACTATTGCAAATTATAGAAACATAAGGAAAAACAACACCAACCGCCCCCACAACTTCTGTAGGAATTATATATAACGTGGACACTGTTTACCTCTTTTTCTTTTTCGAAAAATATTTCCTCCAGTGAACTCTTCATTACCTCTTTACTGATTTCCAAGTTGAATAAACTTACAACACTTCTGAAGAATCGGGGTATACCCAAAACAGAACATGCACATATGACTCCTCTGAAATCAAAGAGTCTACAATAACCTGTGACCTGGGAACTGAATTAAGGCTTCCCTGTTTAAAACACATTGAAAATGTTATTACTTTTGAAACAATGCTAAGAAACCATTCTATTTTCTACAACCTAGCAGGTTTAACTTTTTTAGGTTGAAAAAATTAATTTAGGGATGCAATGTTGATGTTGCAAGGGAACCTTTAAATCCAAATGAAGAAAATGATGTTTTTTCAAGACATATTTACTAAAAGTATTTTTATTCAATTTACTTTGAAAAAGTCTTCATTCTAAAATCTAAATTTGGGGGACCAAGCTATCTAGGAATCTATCTTCTTTAATGACGTAAAAGCATGTAAAGTAGACTGTTCTCRTAATTCTGTTTTCTGGCTTTCATGACCAGTGCACAATTCATATCAGCAGTAAGCTGACCCATTTGAAAACTTCTGAACACATATTATATTTTACAAAAGAGATAAGAAAGATGATTGTTTTGTTTTGCATGAAGTTAGTGAAAAGCCACTCTAAACAACAATCCTTAAAAAAGAAAATGTGTTGTTTCTATGGAAGATATCAACAGTTCCTAAAGACTATTATATCTGTGATAAATATATCTAGATCAGCTAGTACAAATCAATATTCTGACTTACATTTTTATGTGCCAGATTAGTCTTTATATTTGTTTTGATAGAAAAGCAGGCAACAGCCTATTTCATGGACAATAAATCCAAGATAGTAATGAGGAGATAGTATTGCCTCGGCTAACTGCACACAGATTGGAGGGTCACATATTTGACATAGATCTAGTATGGCCCTTAATGAATCTATATACTTGATTAGAGTTACTGTCTTTTATAGCACTAAATAGCTTTGCACAGAAAACTAGCTCATTTCAAGTAGGGTTGAGAGAGTCATTCTGTTCTAAAGGAAATAACCTTTAGAAATTTTCAAAAAAGTTCTAGATTTCTTGTGAATTACTTCAAATAACTTCCTATGGAAAAAGCTCAGAGAGATTCTTCAGTTCTGGGTTTAGAGATATATGCTGTTTCCAGATACGAATATCTCCATCTTGATTTCATACGCCAGTTGTCAGTTTTCCATTTCAAGATCTTGTTTCCTTTTCCAATGTAGTTGTCTCCATCTTCCAGTTCCACTTTTTTATTCTTTCTCTTCTATTTTCAGTTGCCTATACAGTAAATGTAATTTTATATCAGGAAATGTAACTCTCATCTTCTCTATTGGCTTTTATAAGAGATCATGTTAAATAGAATCCAGTTCTATAGGTGAAAATTTGGCTCCACAAAGATCAATAGCAGAACCTTTCCTCAGTCAGTATTTCATCCTAGAATTGTAGGTAGTATCATCAACAATTTTAACCTACAAAATAAGATTGGACTAATAATTCAGAAAAATGCATTCCTGCCTAATATAAAAGATCACAAATGACTCATGCCCTAATCCAAGCCATTTCCCAATCAAATTGCATGAGTAGCAATCCATGCATGTCACATATGGAATCTGCATAAAATAAGAATAATAGGGTGCAATTTGTAATTCTTTACAGAGGAATTATCCAACATGTAAAGAGCAATTTCCAGCTGAGACAAGCTTAGCTTGGCTAGGAAGATAAACCTGTTCTGGCTCAATCTACTAGAGCTGCTGTCTATGCATGAAGAGAGTCCCATTTTGAGCTTCCGCTGTTGCAGCATAGAGAGCACACACAAGATGTACAGAATATTGCACACAGTTTGGGATAAAAAACAATTACAATGTCTAACCTCAAATTACAACAGAGATATTTTAACCCCAAATTCCATCTGTCTTGTAACAGAGCCACAGGACAGATTACAACCAAATTTCAAAAGATCATGTAGGAACATGCTTCTCTTGATGTTATCTAATCTAATTCCTTGGGGAATATCCATTTGTTTATACATCTTGGGATAAATTGCTCTTTTGCCATATAGATCATCTCTGTCACTGATCCTAATTGGTAGATGCCTGAGAATTAGCCAGTTTACCATTAAGACTGGATAGAGCAAGACCAGTCATATGTTTTGCTTTTGCTCTGTGTCCTGGGTAAAGATAAAGATTTGCTGTGCCATTGCACATCCTGGGAGCTCTACTTCCAGGCCAGCTGTATGAATATGAACAGTTGGAATATGATTTATTTTTCATTGTATCACCTTGGCAATGAGTTAAGGATGAGTGTTTGCTATTAAAAGATATGGCCCTTCTGCATCTCACTCTTACAACTTTACAGTATTATGCAACAATGCTACTCACAGATTTTTTTTCTTTTAATTCTGGGTTACCTTTAACACTTGTCTTTTTGGTTTCTCTTCATTTCTTTTTGCAGGGTATCAATATAGAAAACACAATCACAAAACAGCTGGCATGGCTTCTACCCTCTGTCTCTGTTTCTCAGACACAAAGATGGTGTTTTTCTTGGTGGTTGATTATGCAGGCCTTTTATGTGCAGAGCAATGGTCCTTATTTCATTCACTAGCAGTATTTCTACTTTAATATAGGATAACAGAAGTATTAGGAGGAAAAAAACAAAACAAAAAGATGCTTTCAGAGYATCTCAAGAGAAAGATATATAGCACATACATATTTGGACTCCAAAATTCAAACATGAGGATGGACACTGATTTAGAAATGTTACTGGACTCTTCTACTGTTGGACCAGAAAGCTTGAACTTTTCAGCAAGTAGCCGGAGTTACAGAATAGCCCATTATATATTTGATAGTAGTTTAACTTTTAAAACTCGCTTCCCATTTTATAACCTGTCATAAAGAGATGGAATTCTCAAAACACATGCTTTTAGAATGCATGGGTTATTTCTCTACCAAGTATTCAGAAGCCCAGCAACAACCAGATGAGCTGTGCAAAATTGGAAACAAGATTTTTAAGAAATGGTCGTATCAATTTGGACTCAAGAGTAACACTGAATGCTGGGCTTAACCTTTCTCTTCCAAGGTAATTTTTCTGACACATGCCAACTGTAATCACCCTTTTCTTACTGTTTCTAACAAAGCTTCATTGTGGAAAACTAACTCCAATGAAGATAACTGATTTAGAATCATAGAATCATTTCCACTAACTCTTTACACCTATCATATAAAGTGCAGAACATGATACGGGTAAAATGCTGTTGCCTGCTCTGCACAAGTTAACATTTCTAGCCCATGCTACAAAACAGTAGGAAAATGTTGAATGTAGCTGCAAAGTTCAGTTTTTTACCAGTTCTTCACTGCAATAAATTCTTGTATTCAATATCCTGCATTTTTTTCTTCAAGAGAATAAAGCATTACTCTCTGCGAGTGATATTAATCTATTTTTCTGTCCTAGCAGGGATACATTAACCAGGAAGCACTCTGCACACGTTTATATTTCTTAGCATAGAAAAGACAACCAGACATACCTCATTAAAATATATCAATGAAAAATAACATCTTCCTTTAAATTAACTAATATCTACGTTTAATGAAGCTCAGTTTATAGTGATTTTCTGGATGAAGTGCTCTTCTTTCAGCCTAATTATGTGCACAGCTTTCCGACAACAAGGAGTGTCTTTAACATTAGATAAGAACCTAGGCTTTTATCTCAATCAATAGTCTTTAGCCTTTGAACTCATGTCAGTGGAAGACCAGTCCGTCACATTCAGTTCTACCTGACCTCTTTCTTCTTAATGCACACTGCCATTTACAGAAGAAAAACACACAGATATGCAGCATATAAGCAAGTAAACTATTTAGGGCATTTTGTGTACTGAGGGATGGGATTCTTTATGGCTGTAAAAATGTGTGACTGTAATGATGATGTTAAAATTTTCTTGTTTCCTTTCACTGGGCTTTGTGTATCTCAAAGGAGCCCCATATGGTGCTCTTTGTCCGTGTCATTACCTCGTTACAGCCTCTGTCTGCCAGCCAAAGGTAGAACACTGCAGCTGTAGACAGCGATACAACTGGAATTGTCTAAGGTCAACAGTGCCGTAATTACTTTAAAATGTCAGCGTACAATAAAATACAACAGTTCATCTGGCAGAAAGCAAATTAGCTTTGACCATAGCGTAATTACCCTTTTCTCAGCACCATTAGAAGAGATCAAATCTCCACATTCAGTGTTTGAGGAAAGGCCATCAGAGTACACTCTACCTGACAAGGATGCACATTTGCCATTTTGAGATGTAATTAATTGTCCCTATAATAGAAATTTTTATATTTGACTCTGGAATTGAAATGTGTAATAACCTGACTTTTTCATATTTAACCATTTCCACTCTGAATAGATATGCTTTGCAAAATGAAACCAGGTGATATGAACACAATAAAAATGTGTTAACCACTTGATCAGTCAGTAAAAGACTAAAGCAAAGTTATTTTTATTAATTAGCTTAAGCACAATTGGTCAGCCTCTGATCTCACCAACACGGGTGTAAATCTGGAATAACTTTACTGATGCAAGTAACACTACTTTGGGTTTATATAGGTTGCTATGACTTTGGAAGCCAGTTCATTATGTTGTATGGATTATAAAGTTTTATCCAAAGGAGAAAAATTAAGAATCCAAAAGCACTGCACACTGTAAATAAATAAATTTCCAAACTGCTTCTCTGCATTTCTCTTTTCAGCCTCATCACATTAATTTAAATTGAAACCACACCAGCACTTATTAGAGGCCAATTTCAGCTCCTGGTTGTGAACTGAACTTCTGCCATAATCTCTTACAGTGGGGTAGAGCTGATAAAGATCTCCTTATCTGGAATCCTGGGATTAATGCCCCATCTTGAACCAACTACTACTTCTTGTCATTAACAGCATGTTCCAATATACCTTCACTGGAGATGTAGTAATCTGGTTAAATGGGAAACAAATGGTGAGAAGCTGACCAATGACTACTGTCCCTGTGGGGCACAGCAAGGTGCATGGCATGCATGTTTGATTTCTTTACTGTTTAAGGGTTCTGAAGAAGCTCTAAGATGATTTAAGGTGACTTAAAGTGTTTCAGCAGTATTCTGCTGTATGTCTGGGTGTGGATCCCCATGAAATAGCTATTTCATGTCAGAAGTCCCTTCAGGGAATCCCATCAATGCGAGGACATTCATGGTTTCTTCACGTTTTACTCATTGTTCTGTGTATTTTATTTTGTCTTTGTAGAATCGCAGATTGCAGCATGTTCTTGAAGCTTCAGAACCAACAAGGAAGTTTTGATTAACCTAAAGAATTGCTGAATATGGCCAGTAAGAAAGACAAAAATGTTACAGCGGATGCTAGAAATATTGAAAAGCATACAAAAACCATGGCTTTTAAATACCACTTCTTTTGAAAACACATATATGCTTGAAAACACTTATACACATTTTAAGTGTGATTCAGCAAATAACACCTTGAAAGCTAAAAGAATACATAGACCTAGTTGTTAACTCACATTGCAATACCCTGACAGGTTCTAACTAGCTCATTTCCTTACAGTGTTTGCCCTCTCTCAAGTGTCACTTGTAAGTCCTTGGATCATAATTATAAAATGATATTTAGACACACAATGTGAATGCAAACAAAGCCTGTTCCCACTGAAATGAATTCTCAAGCAGGACTGGGCAGAGAATCACAAACTGGTAAAAGCCTGAATTTTTGCTTTGCAAAAAAACCCAACAACAACAACAACAACAAAAAAAACGAATGGGGGGGGGAACAGAAATGCAATTCTTTTCTGTAGCTTTGCCTGCTTTGAGCCCACAGCCAAAGTAAATGTGCCTGCATATACATGTGCATGTTTGAGGGTGTTACTGAAGATCTAATTTAGCTTTCCACATCACTGGATCTGTAGCTCAATCTTACTCATCAGTACCCACACTTAGAATGGAAAGTTAATGGAAACTCAGTGCAGTCAAGAGGGAATGGGGAGGAAAACACAAAAATAAATAAAGCCAAGTCACCAAAACCATGTCAGCTCTTTATCTCATTTTAAAAGTCTATGTAGAGATTGACGTATAGACAATAAGAAAAAAACAAACCTGCTTCTATGAAATAAATAGCAAAATGACTCAAAGAGTCAAAATACAATCCTAAAACTGGGGACAGCAAAAATATAGTGATAAAAATATCACAAAAAATACAACAATGCTAGGAAAAAGAGAGAGAGGAAAAAAGATGATAAGAGCCAAACATGCTCAATAATTTTTACCAATTTTCCTCTGCAAAATAACAAATATTAGTATCATTTGAATTGGTTAGGATTTTTCTACTAACTGCAGGATGACCTGGATTTGGCTGTAACAGCGCAAAGGGAAAAGAAAAAACAGAAACCAGCAAATGCTACAGCAGCACAAATAGCAGAAAGGAAAGAGACAAAAATGCCAACAGTACCATCCCCAGCCTCAACACTTGTGCCTAAAAAATCCATTTAGGAGTGTACATCAACCAAAAGAAGACCCACTGAACCTCGCTTTGATCTCACATATGTATACCACTATCATAAAATCTGTTTAAATCCAACAAGCTCAAATTATATACACATTGAAAATGAAATGCAAACCAAACATTCAATAATAACAGCTTGAGGAACACTGACATCAGGTGTAACATAGGACCACAATACAGAGTACCTGTCCTGTTCTGAGACTGACTGAAAAGTAGCGTGGCTTTGAATTAGCAAAGATTTTGCTTTGCCACTGACCTTTACACACATTCCTCGAGTAACTCTCAAAACTTGCCCTTGCCTAGGTTTTGTAAGAGGAAAAAACTTTTTTTTTTTTTAAACTCTTAAGATTTGTCCATGGAATAAGAGCACACTTATTTAACTCTCTGCCATCAGATACACTTATAGGAGGATTTACCCTTGTAAGGGAAACAAACGCTGGCAACTTTACAGAAAGAACTGGCAACTTTATAGAAAGAAGGAAATTGAGGTGCATGTATTCCTCACAGACAGTCTGGCAGGACTGTCGTGATTTAGTTATCTGAATTACACAGAGACCACATGGAGAGGCATAGACTGGAACAGAAATAGTTGCCTTAGTCTTTTCCCTGAGGTTGTGGGTTCTATCCTGCCGGGACTCTCAGTCATGTTACAAACGGTTTCACAAAGTTATATGTAGAGTGTTATAGGACTTCCCAATTTCAAATAAAATAGCATATTTTCTATAGGGCTTTAAATCACCGTATAGAAGTATTTGAAATTATTTTAAGGAATGGTCAAAGTATTAGCACACACCATAATCACTTTAATAATTTCATATATATCTGTGCATGTGTGTATACATACGCACACACACGTGTATATGCACACATGCATTAGAAATAATTGTGGTTGTTTAAAAGTGAAATAATTAGCCTACCACCACTGATGGCAAAAAAAGGCTGCATTTTACTCCGTGTCTCACTCACAAAATGTCCCTCTGCAATGAAACTGAGACCCAGCAACTGATGATCCAAACTGGCCTGGCTTATATCCAATGATCAAATATACTTCAAATTGCTAACATATAATATTGCAGAAAGGAAGGGAAAAGATAATGTTGAAGAAAGGTTTTTGGCTGATATGAAAGTGATTGAAATTCAAAAATTTTGTTCAGGCTCATAGTTTGCCAGCTTTGAGAGAAAGAGGAGAAACAGTTCAGAGGTTACTGCATGGTTATGCACAGTGTAAGCATCTCCTGATACACAGTATCTGATACCAGATATTAAATACTCTCATTTTTCTATTTGAGGAGATAGATGGATAATTACTGAAAACAAAACATGACATGCAATTTCATGATGTTCACTATGGCCCTCACTCTGCATTCATAGCAGTGCTTTGGTTACATAAAAAAGTCCATAAGTTTCTGGAGAAATCCTGTCACATACAACATTAAACATTATTTACATTTAATTAGGCAAAATCAAATCCTGCAAGTCAGTTCATTAGAGTTCTCCAAGGCCAGTTGTTTATGTAAGCACTGAATCATTAATATGCAGCTACTTCCATAATTATAAGGCTGTCAGATAAGAAACCTGCTGTCTAGGACGGATAAAGAAACTTGGAGATAGTCACAGATATACACCCTGATTCACTGTGCTACAGTGTTTGGAAAAGCCTAGCCTGAAAATGCAGAATCACTTTCAGACGCAAACCAGCGACACAACGGAACAGTGAATCCCACATTAAGGAAATTTAGACATGGAAGAGAGGAGAAAATAAAATAATGACTGCAAATCCTCAGTGCATTTTTTGGAAAGAAGAAAAAGTCCAAGAAGTTGAGTTACAGTGCTACATATAATTCTAAATTTATAACGGTGGTGAAACCATATTTTCTTCTTTGCCAGGCAAGATTTTTCTTTTTTGATGGATCTTTATTTAGGCAGCAGCCTCTCTGAATGATATGGTGAAATTCAAGGGGGGCCAGTATGTTCCTACATAGTACAATCCAGGATCCTTGGCAAAGTTTCTTAAGAGGAGAAAGATAGATATCACATTCTCTCATGTTTTTTTTTTCCCTCTATATTTCATCATACCTTAACACTTCCCACAACTACCAGATATGCATGATGTGGTCTACAGTGGACTCCAAGGATTACTCTAACTTGGTAGAAGGATCTTTCTTCAGAAGGTACAACTTTATTTTTTCCTTACTCTATCATAGGTTTCATGGCAAACCTATGGCAAACAAAGGCATGGCAAAGGCTAAACTTTGAATTAAAGTGATCTCCCAGGGCATAATTCCCAGCTGAACTTTTTTTTTTTTTTTAAAGTACTTTATCCTCAATTCTTAAGCATACACAGAATAAAAACGTTCATTTCTTGAGGGTGAAGCACTGGATTGACACAAGAAAGGAAAAATCTGGCTCGTTTGAAAATCCTTCAAGCTAAGGACAGGTGCTGAGTGGGCCATTAAAACACCTGCCCTTTTAGAGGAGGACTGTACCGACACGGAGAAACTCTTCTGTTGCTCTTATTATATCCCCAGATTACCCCCTTATCTACTCCTAACCTCTGCTACTGTGGTATCTTTCCAGGTCAAGCAGCAAAAAACATATTAGGCACCATTTAAACCTTTCAGAAAATACAGCTGGAAAGCTAGGCAGTCACAGAAAGCCATTTTGCTGAAATTCTTTAAGTTTTACATGACCATGCTGGTATATTCATTAGTTTGACAAAATCAGAGTTTTACATATGTATTCCTTACCTAAAGCAACTCAGTTTCAGCAGTTTCACTGCTTCCTTATATTCACACCAATGTAGTAGATGAAGTTATGTTTATATCCCATGCATGATCTATTGGCCCTTTTCACATTTTAAGCATAGTAAGCACTCTTCCATCAGAAAAATACTGGCTAAATCAGTGGAAACTTTTGTTCAATAGCTAATGGTCTTCACAAATGTAAATCAGGTGATGCTACATAAGGAATGAAATATAAAATAAAAGGAAAGTTCTGTGGAAAATGATGTATTCACATGTAGCATATTTTGCTTGGTGATGATCACTCTCTCTAAGGCATGATTTAGAGGTAGGCCAAGAAAAGCTCACCAATTCACCTAAGGTTGTAATAAAAATTTTCCTCTATGGTATTACTTGCGCCACCTCAGGCACATTATATGGAACATTGCATGAAAGAGGATGAGGACCCAACTGAACTACTCATTTGGAGTCTGTAGCAATTCTTGTATCACTTTTTATTCACTAGGATGTCTTCCCTCCTTCCTCCACCCCCAGCCTCAGAAATGTACAATTACAACTTGTCTCCTGGTGCTGCTCAGGCACAGCTAAAAGCTGAGTAATTCCTTCTGGAAAGGGGTTAAATGACTAATAAATACTTTGAAAGCAGAATAACTAGACAAACCGACTATCAAGTGCAGTGGCAGAATAAATTCAAAGCTAGCCACATGTTCCGTAAAACAAAGGGGCATGTTCAAATTTTTTATGTTTACAGAAACCAGCTTAGTGCAAGTGCAGGAAAGGTCTGTCATCTGAATTCTTCTAAGAGCAAACCACTTGGTAGAGATCTGAGCTCTGGTAAATAATACCTTCTGAGCTCACCACTGTTTGCCCATTGGCTTTCAGTGACAAATGAGTCAGAGTATAACTCTAAGTCATTGAGCTGCAAGGAATATTTAAAACTTGCTCCAGGCATGAGAAGCTGTGGAAAGATTTAAACCAGAAGGTATCGTTCAATGCAAGATCATTGCCTGATGATCTCATCTGGAATGTGAATACTTGCGTAAGATCCCAAATGTCAGATAGAAGGGAGGAGAATCAGGAATCCAAAAGTCATTTTTACATAGCTCCATTGAAGCACTGAAGAAACAGATAGACATTTTCAATGGAAGTCTTTCAAACTTCCCACCCTTCCAAACTCCATACGACCTGTTTTGTTTGTTTGTTTTTAAACCAAAAGAACTTGCTTACCATGGGGATTCTTTCCTCTTCCTCACTGCCCCCAAGCTCTTACAACTCTGTTATTCTTGCATTACACAGAGAAAGTTAACCTATGTCTTTAAAAGTAGCAATCAGAATAAGATTAGTGTGTCTTTAACACAGTAATAATACATGTCAGCCACTACAAAATCTCTACACTTACCCATCAAGTTCTGTTATTACAAACCCACAAGTACTGTTTTCCTAAAAGCACCTTTCAAGTAATCTGCCTTTTACTGAAATGTGTCTGCTACTGTGTACTGTTTTAAAAATGGCTTGACAGAATTGCTAATGTTCTCATTCCTTCAGGATATTTCCTAATACTTGTAGCCTTTTCATGTTTCTAATTAGGCCAGTAATGGTCCCTGAAGTTAAACCAATTAAAATTATTTACTGTGACACATAGTGTGGAGATAATTATCTGATATCTGAATCCAACTTCTGCTTACTTCGCAACATTGTTTAATAGAAAACAGGGAAACTGATGCCCGTGCTTTCATTTCACTTGTCTACCAAATGTGTTTGCCCTATAGCATACTGCTTAAATAAAGCATTAAAATCATTGTGGTGCTAATCCAAATGTTTAAAATCCACTCACACTTCCTTTCTAGTTCTGAGAAGCATATAAAACTCTTGCGCATTACCTTTTACATTATAGCTGCTGACCAATGTAGTATTACACCCCCATTGTACACAGATAATGCAGCTTATGCAGTTTCTAAAACCAGTTGTTAGAACCATTTTCAGGTTTTTGTTTCTCTTGAAAACACATATACAAGAGAATAGACTTGAAATTTTTAGGTTTACAAACACAGTAAGGTTACTTTCTCTAGTGAAAATGTTTAGTCTACCTATATGAATTAGGTTCCTTGTTACATTTGCCTTGGTTGAATTTTTCCAGGAAAGGGAGGAATTGAGATGAGAGGATTTTCAGATGGACACTGTTCCATAAGTAAGGATTTTACATTTAGCCAGAATCCACATAGAACTTACTAATTTTGAAACCTTGTGGAAGGACGGGGAAGATGCATAACAAAAAAAAGTAAAAATAATTCATGGTATAGATAGTGTTTTTCATTAAAGTCTAGCCACTAGCAGAACATCTCCCCCGGGTGGAAAAAAAAAACCCCAAACCCCAAAACAACCCGAAAGCAGATTCTGAATTTAGAAACAATTTGGCCTGTTTGCAAAGTAGAAGTGGTTGAAGTCTTCACACAGAAACTTGAACCAGTAAGAGAATTTCTATTTTTGCTTAAATCTGTCAAATGCTGCAAATTGCAATAATCTAGAAAGGTGTTCAGCAAACTACAGGATAAGCCAAGACTACTTCCACACTACAGGATATCACTTCCATAGCACAGACATTGGGAAGATGCTGTGTTTGCTTTGCCAAGTTCTCTGAGCTTTGTGGCAAACCTGAAACCTAAATGGAGTGTTTATGGGTTTGCCTATTTCAAATTTAACATTGTGTTTTTTCACTTCTCTCTTAACTGAAAATATATACATGAACTTAGCGTGCAAGAAATTTGCTCTACTTACAGCCTCAGAGAACCAAATCTGCTGGAACACATGCAAAATAAGCAGCAACACAGCATGTTTCCCTCTAGGCTCCAGGGATGTGACAACCAGGCCGGGAGGAATAACTTTGGGGGGATAAAGGTAAATCAGAGCTCCCTGATCACTTCGTCACTGGCCTCTGTGAAAAGTCAGCTGGGCTCCAAACTGCGATTTCTCACATCTGGCCCAGCACTGTTAAATCTCCACCCTACCATTTTAGTCATTACCAGCTAGACTGGGGTTTGTGTACGAAGCCCAAGAGTAAATGTTATTGAGCCCTGAAACTTTTTGTTGTTGCTAGTTTTTAGTTCATTGAAAAGAGTAAAATATGAAGAATCTTCATTTAGGGGTTAACCCCCCCCCCACCCAAATAGCCCAGTCTAAATTCTCATAGATTTGAAAGCAGTGATTTAAATTGAAATATATAATGAATACACATTCCTATGTTATCATTATCTAATTCCTTCTACTTCCTTCAATTTAGTATAGATCACAGTCTTTAATGTGCCTTCAAGTTGCGCTTAAATGAATAAAACAATTGTGCATGCTGTTAGACACTGCTATTGCAGAGAGATAATTTCATATTTTGGAAAAGTTCTCAATTTAATAAGTGGGTTCAAGTTAGCTTTTGGACAGTAACTACTGTGTACATCTTAATTTACTTAATATTTCTTTCACCCTCTTGTCATTGCTAACTCAGTCAGATACTTGCATTCTTTTATCTTACTGATCACCAAAGCTAATTAATTCTTGTCTGCTCATGGTGCTATTGAGAGCAATGGAATGTGCGCCAATTCTTGTCACCAAGGAGTTAAAAACTCCTCAGCCTTCACTCTGGAAGGTTTGCTCCTATGCCCTTTTAGACAATGACAAGCTGTTAAGTGTGAAACTAATTAACATTTCAAAAACTAGTTAATCAGTAGTACTCAGATTCATTGGGAGCCCTGTTCTGCAGAGTTTTTCCACTTGTTCTTTTTATACCATAACTTCCAAATTATTGTACTAATTTTAGCTATTGTTTAATGCATTGAAAACAGCGAAACATTACAAGACTAATACCACTAGAAATACATCGCTGTTATGTTTTTTAGTATCTCTCCTAAAATCCGGTCTTTACTCTGCTGTTCCTTCTCTGACCCTCCCCCACCACTCTTTTGAGTAGCAGACCTAATTCTCAAGTCATTATTATTGTTGTATTAAAGGATGTGTTATATTTAAGATTGCAAGTGATCAGCATAGGCCATAAGAAGAATGCGGGTGAAATCTAAATTAGTTCTCCTGTGAAAGGAGAGCTGTCACTATGATTTTTTTAATGTTAAAAAGAATAACAAAGTTTTTTATATTTGTAATTTAGATTTTGAAAGCATAATAATATGCATGATCATAATAATAATTTCACCATATAGAAATCAGAGGTTATTTTCTGTTTTAAAGGAACAATAATGAGGTTACTTAGGTCTACTGATGAATACAAGCTCTAATATGCTTTTGGACATGATCAAGACACTGAAATACTTTAGGCCCTGCTGAAACAGACAGTAGTTGAGAACTATCAAACTAACCAAACCTTATAAACACAAAGCAGCATTCTCATGATCAAGATGATAATGGCAGACTGGAGAGCTATACATTAGTGGAAAATGAAGAAAGTGGTAAAGCTGGTGGAGTCTTCAAAACTACATGCATTTGGATGATGCATCCTTCTTGCATTACGTGCACTAAAAGAGCAGATGTCAACATAGCTGACTTACATGGTCTGCTTTTACTAACTTGAAGATGGAAAGAGTGAAGCATGTGATTATTGCATTGCTATTGACAAAAAACTACTGGGGAAAAAGATCTTTTATTTTCTCATGTTTCAGCAATTCATAGGTAAAACTTAAAAAATGATGACTGATTTTTTCTAAAGCATTGTTGTTACCAACTGCATAGTAAATAAAATGCTGAAATTTATAATGAATAGAAGCAAGGTTTAAAACAATAGGACTGAGATAACTTTGAAGACAGAATGAAGCTGTCAAATCACTTAAAATCAGAATTACTAAGATTCAGAGGTAGCTTCGCTGCATCTTTAAGAGGAACAGGATGGAGAAGTGGAGAGAAAATACAGATTAGAGGAGCTGCCTCCAAAATCAGTAATCTCCTATAGAATCTACTTCTCTGTCTCCACCCACATGCCCCTCCTGCAGCAGCTAATGGATGCATTCCCTGAAGTGCTGAAATTCCCACTGCTGCACAGAGGAAACAGAGGCTTACCTCATCACCAGAGTAATAGGGAAGCAGTGAGCAAACCTACTTCAGATGTTATCCAGTCTCTCAATTAAAACCAGCCCACGTGTGGCAGGGGCAAGTAGTCTTTTGGTGTGCCCACAAAATTTTCCCCACCCTACAATGTCAGGGCTAAGCTAAGGAAGGTATAGATACTTCAGACAGGCACGTGCAAGCATTCTGCAGACACAACACCTTCCTTCAGCAAAGCAATTCTATCAGGATTTTTCTGAGAGGTGGCATATTTCTCCGGTATATAGTCCTGGTTATTCCACGGACACAGGGAGAGACTTAGTGTGAGGACATTTCCAGGTGTGCTTCTCTGCCTTGGCCAGGTCCCTGAAAAATACTCTTCCCTCCCAGTCCTGCCCCCTGCTCTTGGGAAGCCTTCTTTGTGACAAGGCTTCTGGGAAGGAGACTTTTCCACATTCTCAGACATACATAGAAGCTGGACTAGGATACAGCAAGATGGATGTAATGGGCCTTTGTGAATAGCAGACACTTATAATTTGATGGGGAAGAGTATCTTTCTGTGGTAGAGCCAGAGAAGGCACAAACATTGGACTATGCTCTCCTAAGGGTGTCCCAGACTTTTTTTGAACTATGTTTCTGAGATGCCCATGGGCTGAGAGAACCAAAGCTCTATGTGGGAGTAGAGCAGCCTCATAAAGATTACATAGGACCAAGGACCACTTTACACCCTTACAGCATGCTGGCTTTGTGACCTGTGGCCAGGAGAGAGATGCACACAGGCAAAAAGAGTAACCTTGGAGACCATGCTCATCACACTGGCTTAAACTTAGCCTAATAATTGTCTTAGTTGCTCTAAATACTGACTTTCACCTCAGACATAGTCATGCCATTTGCATGCTTTCCATTAACCTTAAAGTCTTTTAAACTTGTATCTTTAATCTCTATTGCATCCTGTCTGCATAATGGTCAAAGAAAGAAATGCTACTGCATAGACAGGATGCCTAAACAGAGACTAGTATTTATAGGTACATGGGATGAAAAAAAAAGTCTTGCTCATTTAATTTGGTTTGCCTATTTATTTTTAATTTGGCAGCTGTATAATATCATATTGAACTCTATCATATCACTGATTCAACTGTACCATAAGCCAGGCTCTTAGCAGCTTTGTGGAAGCATCAATGTAACACTCGTCAAAAGGCAAATTCAGTACATGTCATTTTAGTATCCACTTCTTTTTGTCTATTATTTGCTATTAAAACTCTTCTTTCAAAGGAAGTAATAGCATTATAAATGCATCCCAGTCCTAAATTATTTTTATAAAACAAAGAAATTCAATCACCAGGCACTAGCAGACACTGTACTTAAAGACAACTTCATAATCACTGCTTGGATAGTATAGATATATCCTATTTTCAGGACCTGGGCTTCTTAAATTACACTGGGTGATAACAGGTACTTGTTACTTGTACTTTTCAGAACCAGGCCTTCAGCCTCAAGGAGAATACTCTGAACTTGAAGTCTAAACCCTTTGATACCCATCTCTCCTCTACAGTTATTAGTTTTGATATAGCTCATTTTAGTCTTATAAAATTTACTAGGTCAACAGGTATACAAGTGCTAGTGAAAACTTCTGTTTTGCTATCATAATATGATGTCATAATTTGATCAAATTGAATTTATCACTTCACCTTCAGCTAACTTAAAGAGGAACTGCTTGAGGAATTGCTTAATCTCTATAAAATTCAGGTGGCAAGGGATTTTAAGGCTGTTTCCTCAAGAGGCATATTGCAACAAGGTTTTCAACCTTCAGCTTCTTTCATAATTCCTGTAGAACTGTGCTTTAGTTTTAATCTAAATGCACATCTAGATGATCATGGGTTTTGTGCATATGTTTGCTGAAATAGTAATTTAAAGAAAGAAACAGAAAATAAAATACCTTGTAATACTGGCTCTGGTTTCCAGTTTTACAAGAATTCACATACAGGAAACTGTATATAAAACAATTACTTGAACATGCTGAAATTTAGTACTGGTGATTAATTCTGGTGCATTTACCTTTCCTTCTGTTCTGCAAAAAATGAAATATCACAGATATTTCTCTTCCATTAACATGTTTTGAATGGGTTAACTTAATGATTTTTTCCTGTATCTGAAAACAGTTTTCTTGCGTATCTGCCTTTGCTCTTTTTTGTCTTCAACTACAAGTGGGATCTTTATGGCCCATGAAGCCCTGAGCAAATGTAAAGAAAAGGGGCATTGTTGAGCARGCACCCTAAATGATGGTACAGAAATTTCTTTTCAGTGGATCACTGACTCCACTTCCGTCTCACAGAGATGCAAAAACATCTCAGATAGAAGAGTCATATTTGTTTTGCTCTTTACCATCTGTTTTTCTTTCATGCCACAAAAGTTAAGCTCAAATGTAACACTTCCCAGGAATGGTCTGCGTTATATCCTGAACGGCAGGGTCAGTTCAGAAGATCTTATAAGACTTATCTGCAGTTTCCAACATATTGGCAATCACTTGGATTAAAATTAATCCTCATTTTGGCCCTCTAGAAATCCATAGGAAAGTGAAAGTAACAAAGCAATCTAAAAAATGTTGCTGGTCTGAAATCCTGAATTATGTGCTAGGGGCACTTTTAGAGGATGATAAATACCTAAAAAGTTTTTGTTAAGGAAACACAAATAGAAAGCTGTCTATGGGCAACACTGTAATAATGATAAACCCAACATTTATCAATAAGTCTTCAAAGTTCTACAGTTTGCTTATCAGAATGTCACTCTTCAGGAATTTCAAAGCGTGCAAGCCATGGGTCTTTAAAAGAAAACATGCAGTGACTTTGCAAGAGAAGAAAAAAAGAAAAAAACCCCAAACCCCAAACCACCCCTTCCTGCTGCTAGAAACTTTCATGGCTCTGCTAAGTCCAGATTCAAATGATCAGTCTAGCAGTATGTGTAAACAGCAAGGGGGCTTCCTCATGATAACATCTCTGTTCTCCAAGCACAACTGCCACTCATTATACAAGGACTATCATAACACAGTTCTCCACAGAGATATCGGATTCCAGTAACAGATTCCAGTAAGTTGTTTCCTTCTAAAAACTCAGCGTTGAAGTACTTTGCACAAATGAAATACGAAAAAGTTCATGAATACAACAGTTCATTATATACAAGCTTCTTTAGACTTGTGCTTACTCTAAATATTAAGATGACATATCAGTTTTTAATTCCCTACACACAGTGCTACACAGTGCTTCATGAATAAGTGGCAAGCATTCACTGAAAACTCTTCAAGACACCCACATTTGTGCATCCATAGGAACAACAGAGGCAACAGATGGATGTTCATGCTACTTTAGAGGAAAGTCATATTTTTTCTCTACAACTATAGATGCATTTCAATACTATTAAAACAATGATTACTTATACTGCAGAAATATTCGAAACTTCTCTATAGCCCGTTTACACATTTAGGTTTATCCTTTTTCTTTCTCCTCCAAATAAAACTCTTATAATTGTTTCACAGTGAGTTTCATGAAAAAGAACTTTTATTCTTTTATTTGTTTCACAGGGATGAAATGAGGTATATGGTAGACATTTTGAGTTAATATATATATTTTTTCTTTACAAGTGAAAAACGATACATCTATCCTGCATTTTGAGATATATTTCATTAATGGGGATATGTAAACCACAGTATCTTGAAGTCTTTGCTAGACATCATTTTTTAAAGAAGAAATCTGTGAAGTATATCAACAACTTGACTTAAGCCATTTTTATCCTCTCACTCCAAATAAAAAGGACAATCCTTCCCAGTACCCAAGCCAACCCATTTGCTCAAAGAAGTTAGAAAAATCATCCATGATGAGCAAAGTACACTACAGTTGTCCATTATTCTCACACTTTCCTCTGAAACATCTGGTACTGGCCACTGTTAGAGTACTCTGGAGCCTGTGTTTTCCAGATTCCTAAACTTCTAGCTCTTAGAAGGTGACACTGTTGGATCTACTTACAACTATTAGATCTCAGTCATTAAACAGATATTTCTTGCTTAACAAATCCGTAAGATTCTTGTTTATAAAAATACCAGCTTAAATTTATAAGTTCTAAATCTCACTGGCAGGTTCTGCAATTTTATTACTCACTTGGCGCTGGATCTCCTTCTTGTTAACTGTGTTGTTCAGCACATTCCATGTTGCCCATTCCCCTTCTGTCTGGTCCAGCATCTGAGCCAACCGCTGTGGGCACCCATGGGGTGAACTTGGCAGCTTTGTAACCCAGATGCTGAGCTGTAGTGTGTAACTTTCCAGCAGCAGCATCTGGGTGTTTGGTTGGCCTTTTATCTGGCTTGTGCTGGCTGTCATGGTGGCTGTAGAGAGTCTGTGAGGCTGGCAAAGGATTAGTCTGCTGGTCTGTCTAGTCCTTGTGAATGTCATTTTCTTATTTATTCACATTTAATTGTCATAAATTTATGCCCTCTATCTGTTTGAATAAAGGCCGGGACAAAATTGTGCTTTGTGATCTGTATACAGCATGGGACCTTTACCATAAGGTTTCTTTCCATGCTTGCTCTGCATACTCTTTGTGTTTGTCCTTCCTAGCCTTGATCTTGCACTTAACCCATTCTCTTCATGAATCAGGAGCAAAACTGTAATAAAATTATTCAGTGGTTAGCATATATATTCATAATACATTTCTTTATGAGGAGAGGCCCTTAGAGCTCTCCTGCTTATTTCAGTTTCAGGTTCGAATTTTAGATCCAGACCATCACAATCCAATTCATATCTCATATTCCATATTCATTGTTTGATTCAAAGAACAAGATTATTATAGTCAAACCAGTAAGGTTTTTGTCTTTTAATCAGAATATTAAGATGGCATAGATTTCTGTTTTTAATACAGCTCTCAGGAAATCAGAAATACCTATTTACTTTATGGCCTTTCCAAAACAAGACCATATGAAGTAGTTTGGAAAAGTTTTCATTTAATACTCATTCTTCCCTGTCCTAATTTCCCCTTCATGTTCTCCTCCAATAGCCCCAGAAATAAAACTTTGTGTTTATGTCTCTCATGTCCTCTTGTTGAAAAAGTTTAATATTTCTTCTGTCTGTTGCACGATTCTCTGTATGTTACTTGTGAGTATAATAAATAGGTATGAATGATAGCTCTGGTGTAGTCTTACAATGAAAACTGATAACATCTTTAAGCAAGACTTAAATTTAAAATGAGTAAAGCAGCAGATTATTCTGAAAATAGATGGAGAATTTCCCCCCCCCGCCCTTTGTTGATAGCTTTCTGATGTGAGCACAGAAAAGCATGTAAACATGTTGGATGTCCTTGCTATGCAAAATACAACTCCCTGTACAGTAAGATATGTGACACCTATCTCACAGACAGGAGCTTACAATCCTGTTCATTAATTTTATCACTAACATAAACTTTTAATATGCATATGATCAGTATATGGGACTTCCAGGGCAGCTTAAAATGACTGTAACCTGTAATTACTGCTCCTGTACTTGATTATAATAATCTGATTGCAATTATTCAGTGATTTTAATACAAGCCCCAAGCTACATAACAATAATTCAAGTGCAGTGATTGGGAACATGTTTCTGTTTGGCTGTGAAATGATGTTTTAATCCACACTGATTCAGGGATCTGGCTATAGTTCTATTCATGTAATTAAGGCACATTTATACAGTCAAGTAGAATAACTTTAGTTTGAAGTGAATTTAATTAATGCAGAGACTCTATATAAGTCAAAATGGATCATAAGCATGAATTCCTTAGATAGGAATAATAAAGCAAAGATAGCAGTACTTGACTGCTTTGGCCATTACAATGAGCTGGCTAATTTTTAGATAAAAATGAACAAGCTCATGGGAGGATGGGAGGAACCTGCTCACAGCAGCACTCTAAGATGCATTTTAGTGGAGGTCCAGAATTTTTACTGAATGTTTTATCATTTCCATGCTCTTGAGTGGGCCCCAAGTTTAAGCCTATGATCAGAAGCAAGACTTTAACTGGTGAAATATTCCTGTAAATGATTTTTCTGATGGAAGTTTTGAATGAACTTAAGTTTTAAATGAGAATAAGCTCTGAAAGCTATCTCCTCCACTGTGTCTCCTAGACTTTCAGTTAAAGGTCAAACTTGGTAGTTTCTGTAAAACCGTAATATCTCAAGTTCTACACAACAAAATCAAGGCCTCTAAATAGTGTATTTTGAAGACTTATGCCAACAGTATTTTTGAGCAAGAGAAACATCTTCATAACGTAGGAGACTGTACTGCTTTTTAAAAGTCTCTTTCTAAAGACGACAAAGACGATGCTGCAAAAATGCAAATATCCTGTGAACAGATGCTTTAAATGAATCCTACCTTAATATATAACATATAAATTAGATTATGTTTCATCTTTATCAAAAATGTATCTACTTAATAAGCCAATGCTTCTTAAACATAACTGGATTTTTGTTCGGACCAAAGAGGAAAACAAATGATTTAATTACAATACTTTCTTATCAGTTCTTTCATTTCTTACATGATATCAAGCAATACCACCAGTCAACCATATAGCCTTAGTCTTAATATCCAACATATATTTCTAAAATCAAGATTTAAACGGAACACAGCAAAGCCACAAAGTGAAACCAGTACAGCTTTTTTCATGATATAACTTAGCAAAGATACATTGTAAGATATTATTTCTATATGACAATTACAACTAATGTTACAGACTAACTGAAGATCTAATAATCAGTAGCGTACAACAGATCACCCTGCAAGGGTAAAAACTTTTGGCCAAAATGCAAATAGAACACACTCCTTGGTACAACCCATGATAGAATTATCTTGTAAAATGTCCAGCTAATTTTAAGGTCTGATTTCCAAGTAATCATTTTTCCAGATGATATTTACAGTGTCACTTCTGTTAATTATAGTTATGATATAATATCTGTAGGGATTAGAGAAAGGACATGAAAAGTAGTAAATATTTAAATATTATTACTACAGTGGTCCAATGAACAAAACAGAAAGACCTTGCTATTACACAAAAGAAGATGAAAATATGTGCTCATCCATGAGCATTTATGAATGAATTAAGATCACACTCACTTTTAACACAGTGGATTCCTAGGTTTTCCATATTCCTAATGGCTCTCTTGGGAATGAAAACATCTAAAGTAAAAGAAAACAGAAGACAATTWAAAAAAATCACATTAACATCACATCATGGAAAAAATCTTATACTGTGTTATTAATTTAGGGATACAGTTTTTTCCACTGTTACCATCCTCGAACAGAAGAGTATCTTTTATCTTACTGATATTAAACCCAGATGTATATAGTTTACTGACTGCCAGTGAATTATGTGCTGCTCATAAACCAATAAACCACTTCGATTCTGATTTGGTTTTAACTGTGAGAATTGAGTGGTTTTTCCCTGTGACACTTCACAATATCAGAGAAAAAAAAATATCTACTTCAGAAAGTAATTCTTGAAGTTGATGAGGTTCTTGCACCAGGTTCATCAACACTGTTTTTTAGGTACTTCCAAAACCACATCTGTCATAATATTATGATATTTGATCTTCTGCCCCAARAGAGAACCATGGTTTAGTGAAATATCTAGTTTTGGAATAGACCTTATTTAGAAGAAAATGAAGGGTATTTTTTATTTTTTAAAGAATATATGTGCCATTACTATTTATACTAAAGTAAACAGGAAAAGAGACTGGTTATATACAAAAATCAATCAATTTTAACCTTCTGAAAGTTGGTACCATAAGGAATATTCTTGAGAGGCTTCATTAATAGTGAACAGAGGCCAAAAAGCATCAGACTGCAGAGCTAGGTGTTAACAGTCACTCTCATCCCTGCACAATCACTGAAGAAGTTGATGTGTTACCATTATGTGCTATACCTGCTAGTACCTCTGGCCGAGAGGCAAACAAGTCTTCCCTAACATAAACAAGTTGCATCTACTTATACCAACAAACATTCTGGGCTCCCCAGTACAAGAGAGACGTGGAGCTACTGGAGCGAGTCTAGTGTAGGGCTACAAAGATGATTAGGGGACTGGAGCATCTCTCCTATGAGGAAAGACTGAGAGAGCTGGGCCTGTTTAGCTTGGAGAAGAGAAGACTGAAAGGGGATCTTATCAAAGTATACAAATATCTAAATGGCGGGTGTCAGTGGTGCCCAGCGACAGGACGTGAGGCAACAGGCACAAACTAAAACACAGACAATTCCATCTGAACATGAGGAAAAACTTCTTCACTGTGAGGGTGACAGAGCACTGGAACAGGTTGCCCGGAGAGGTTGTGGAGTCTCCTTCTCTGGAGATATTCAAAACTGCGATCCTGTGCAACGTGCTCTAGGTGACCTTGCTTGAGTAGGGGGATTGGACTAGATGATCTCCTGCGGTCCCTTCCAACCTCAACCATTCTGTGATTCTGTGAAACACGGTGTTACAGTGATAGAAAAACTAATTTTTAACTTCTTGAGACGCTGAGTATACCACAGTCACATATGCTTTGCCAATCAAATTTTGCTATTTTTTTAATATTTGCAAAAAGTCCACAAACAAAATGGGTTCCAGTAGCAAACTTGATGTGACACACACTCTGAACAATTTACAAGAGGCAAATCTGGTATCATTTCATTTTTATGCTTCGTTCTTGCTAGAATTTAGAGCAGTTTCAGGACTTTTTTTTTTTTTTTAAATACGCGCTGACAGTTTCTGAGTTCTCTCTCTTTTTTTTTTTTCTCCTGATGAAAATGATCCTATTGGGGTAGCCTTGAAAGCTCAGCACAAGGCAATGATGCAGCTGCAGAACTGCGGACTGGCTACGTCATAGCTAGAGGCTCTTCCCTAAGCCATCTGTGTTCAAGCAGACTTGCATTGCAATAATTGACTGCAATAAGGAATCTTTGCTTCTTGTCATGTGGCTGCAAGTGTGAAGTTTCTCTACAGAGTGAACTCCTGATATTGTTACATTTGCTTTTGCAAACTTCAACATCTTTTTCCTTCATAGTACACCTCAACATATCTTAAAAATACCTTCCCTGCCTTTTCCTGCTTCTAAGCATTTTAAATCAGCACTTTCTTAGTGTCTAGGCAAGTACAGTCAGCAGTATACTCACATTCATTTATAAAAATAATGCTCCTTAAACATTTTGGCTACCAAACTCAAACATTTAATAATTTGCAGGGCAGTAAACAAGCAAACATGAACCAAAATTTACCAATGAACCTTAATTCAAACATAGTTGCATTACTGGAATTTACACAGACCTCTGCAAGAATCCCCTCTTCCTCCAGCATGACTCCAGCTTCAGCAACTGTAAATCCAGGTCTAAAAATGAACTTTAGGATCTATCTTTTCTTTATGGCAATGTTCTGAAAGACAATACTAACATCTATCACGGTGCAAAGCATGTAGGCACCTTTTAAGACATGGTATGATTTATTTGGATACTGAATGTTCACTTGACACTTTCCTTTATGTCAAACACCCAATTACCAGCAAGAATCATATTTTAGAAGGACTTTAAAGGGTTAAGTTACTGTATTTCTACTATGAATTACCATTTGGATTGTATAAAACATACGGACACAAACAACTATATAAATAACAAGTGACTGAAATACATAACAGACATACTTTTCTAAAAGTAAAGCAGAAGATGGATGACAAATTCCTTTCTCCTCCCCTGTTTCATGGAAGGATGATATCATCTCTTTTTGCCAGCTCAGTAGGTATCCAGTTCAGTTTAGATTACTGGCAGGGCAAAGGTTTGAACTCAACTTCAAAATATTTGTCAAACCTGACTTTCTACCCAGTAATGATCACAAGAAGTGTGATCCAATAACAGGGTGTTATCCAAGAAGCAGGCCCATACCAAGAATCAGTAATTAAGGATTTGAAAAGTATTACGCTTTTTTTCATTTATTAACTCAGGTTGTGTGATGTGGGAAACAATTTTTTTCAAATCTTTTTTAGAACTGATGAGCACATTTCAAGAGATTACTACCCCATCCTCACTTAACCAACTTCTCAGCCACTGCTCCAAGGGAATCACATGAGTACTTGACCTCTGTAAGATTTTAAGAAGAAAAACAAACTTCATAAAACTTAATCACATTAGTTAAAGCTGGAAGGATGTTTTAATGCCCCTCCTAAGCCACCAAGTTCCATCACCTGAAACCCATCAACATAATCCTTCCTTAGGAAGAAAGGAATGAATCAAATTGAAAAGATTTGTAATTGAATTATCCTCAGTCTCGGGGCAATTAGAACCATTTTTTATTGGAACACCTCGATATAACCTTGACTGCTTCTAATTAGTCCATCAACTCAGATAATAAGAAAATGCAGGAACAATTTTACAGTGTTGTAAAAATTGAAATGAGTTCAATATTGTTGTATGTGTACTATAGGAAGGCATAGTGAGAGAACCTGAACCAAACAGAATATAAAACTCTGATACAAAATACGCAGTTCAAGGAGTAACAGCGAACTTCTGTTCCTATAAGTTACACATTTGTTGTTTTAATTATGCACTTCTTTTAGCAACTTACCATTTTTTATTTTCAGGTTATGTATTTAAGTCAATAAATTATCAGAAAAATCATTACTGGAAAAGCTTAAAAATATTATGTTTGCAAAAGTTCTGAATTATGATCTACTAAAATAATATTTCAGTGTAGTTTTGTTTAGTGTCAGTTTTAATGGAATTTTGAATTTCACATATGAGAGTCAAAGGCAAATGCAGGAGTAATAGAGTTCACTAAAGCAGCAAGTAAACACAATAAGATAAAATCCTCCATTTTCTGCTCCATCTTCTTGTTATGTTTAAGAATGTTAAATTTTCTCTTGCAGTTTTATTCTATTGCTTTCACATCAGAAAAGCACACTAACTTCAGAAGATGAGGTGCTATGGAATTAGATTTTCTTGGAGCTGTTTCTCTGTTGTTATTTGAGTGTGGGTGGTTATTTTTATGTTTTTTTGTGAATATAGCTATAGAGTATGGAAAATGCTTCAAAAAGCAGATCTTCCATATCTTTGCATTTGCTCTGTTGTTAATTTTATATATATATATACTTTAAAAAAAGGTCTCTTGGATAGGAAAAAATATCATTAGCTGTCACAGAGGGATAGTGTAATGTGTTGTCCCTAATGACAATGTGCATTTAAATGTGTTGAAAGATACCTACTCCTTCAAATGAAAATTCTTACCCTGAGCATAAATTAATTTTTACAGTGAAGTTTAAACGTAAACTTAACACTTTCACGCAATCTTTTTACAATTTATTTTAAGCTGTTTAAAGGACACACACACTGCAAACAACTTTGAAAGGTGTACTTCTGTCTACCTTTTCCTTAGAGACCAGTCTTGTCTTCTCCTTTGTAACTATAATGTACTATAGCCATAGCAGAACCCAGAATAGGAAAATTAGCTATGAACTCTCAACTCCACTGAGAATAAACAGTGGAGCTTTATTCTGCATATTGGCAAATTTCATTCTTTTAACCCCAAATCTTACCATGTAAAAAGTTTTTCAAAGGTGCCAGCTATTTGGACCATGTGATTGTTCAAACTATCAACCTTTTTATCTAACAGAAGCAATTTTAGGACAAACCTTTTAAATGTAGAAACATGACTTCTATATACATAAATCTCACTATTTATCAGCTAACGAGCTCTCTTGGTTGCCCCTGGCCAGAGGGAGTTGGGGCCTTTGATCCTGGTGGCCCTTGATTAGGGTGGGTCAAGCACCCCCTTAGCCAGTGCTAGGGAGAGGCCTATATAAGAGCCAGGCCTAGAGCGCAGTGAACAGARGCAGCAGTTTGTGCAGAAGGGTGCATGAAGGTRCCTTYGTTTCTGATCCCTGTGGTGTACGCTTCCTCAAGTATGGTCGTGACACGCTGCACAGCGCGTTCCCCAGCGGCTGTTGGAGTTGCTGTGTCAGAGGCTGGGACCCAGACCGACCCTCTGACAGCAGATGCGGCTCTRCAGGTCTSAGGCTGCAGGGAGTGCTTGGGGCCTCTCCGGGAGGCCYKSGCTGGCAGCCAGCTCTCCTGCAGGAGGTGTGCTGCTGTTGATGAGTTGTGTCGTCAGGTAAGGGAGTTACAGGAGGAAGTTAGTAGGCTGTGCAGCATCTGAGAAGCGGAGCAAGAGATAGACAGGGTATTCTCGGAGACTGTGCAGCTTCGGGAGTCCCAGCCCCCCGCAGCAGTGGAGTTGCCAGAGGGCTCTGTGCCRTGTGAMAYGGTACATCATAACATCGTAGAAGAAGGCTGGAAACTGGTCACTGCTTGTGGGAGGAGAAAGGCTCCTACTCCTCC
>NW_020451199.1:0-274050 GCF_003343035.1 Apteryx rowi
AGTGGTTGTCAATTTGTCGCGTTTACCCATAACAGAAACAATGGAAAGAGAGAAGGTTAAATTTGGGGATAATGCCTGAGAAGGCACAGCTGCTAAGGTTTCTCTGCATTACCAAGATGCTGCATCATCTGGTAGACAAGAAGCAAGACAACCCAGACTGTTTTAATTTTATTTTATAGCAACCTGCTGATGAGATGAGGAAAAAAGGACACTGCTATAACAAGAGGAGGTCGAGAAAAGATGGTGGTTTGTTTAAAGTGAAGGAAAATGATGTAGAGAGAGAAACTCCTTAAAGAATTTCATCTTTCTAGTACTCCCTTATTTCTTTGGGGTTCAGCTTCAAAGGAGAGATGAAAAGGGCAGCCCTTTGCATATGATACATATGTTGGAGATATGTTTGGAGTGGAAGACTTGTCTTTTGGAGATGATTAGTACAGATCAGGCTTTTTATTGTCTAGCAAAAAGAAAATCTGATTTGTGTTTCTTTATCTCTGGGATACTAAATTTCAAGTCCTCTCTTTCTTGCTAAAAGTCAGCAGGAATATGCACAAAATCTTTCCATGGTCCAGGACAGCAAGTCATCAGGTGTTAATCACTCAATCTTCCCTGTCAGAGCTCTTCCATTTGGCATAAATTACTTCAACACTAATTGAGACAGAGAGAAAGAGAATCAGAACAACTTAATGGCTTTGGAATGCCTCTAATGTTTTGTAGGTACTGAAGTGACACTTCTGAAATGGTTTTCTTCTCTTTTGTGTGTGTCTAATTTGATCAACCAAAACTATATATTTTTGAATAACTAAATTATTGACTGACCAAATTTACCCATCCTCAGTGAAAAAATAATCACATTATCACACTGTTTTTTTTGGTTTTTGTTTTTAAAGAGGGGAGATCATGTTCCCCTAAGATTTAAATGTCCACCATTCATAACAGAAGCACAAAGGTCATCACACAGAAGTTAAGAGCATATATATGACTTCTCTGCAAAGCTAATCTTGTTTCTGGTAGAGCCTTAATCCAGATCTCCCCTTTCCTTGCCTTTCCTATGCTACTTGTCACTAACTGCACATAAACTCCTTTTATCTGAAGTAGGAGAGATTTTATTTTAGGATGGATTACTCAGCTAGGCATATAACAAAATATACTTGTGGGATGCTGTGATAGTCTCAGGTTCTTTGCCAGCTAACTGGACAGTAATATATTTCCACATAGGCTTGTGGAGAAACAATAAGCATGTTGGTATGACTGCATGTATTTTGCTTGCACTAGAAGCTAAACTAATTTTGGTTTTCAGAAAAGGATTCTGGTTTCTCAGACTAGCTAGAGACTAGGCAAACTCTACCTGCACCTTATTTTCTCTGTGCTGAATATTTCAATATGTAAGGCATCTGAACATCAGTGTCAGTATTATTGAAGTAAAASTGATAGAGCATGTTACAAAGAGATAAATAACAGGATCTTTTGGAGTTCAGTTGTTCAGGACCTTTCTAGCCGCATTGTTGCCACTACTTTAAAATAAAAGGCTGGCTACTGAGTGAAAAGTTTACAGTTGTTATGGATACATTTAAAAACAAAGAGAAGAGTTTCAGACCTTGAAAATCTGATAGGTAGTTCTGTTTTGAGTCTTCAGAATAAAATGTGGGAAAATGATAATAAAATTTTAATGAATCAGTCCTGTAAGAAGCATAAATCACATACTGAATGGGCTTCATGAGTGAAGAAAGTCTCTGCATAGTAGATAAACCCTGATAATCCAAGCCCTTGTAATGGATCCAAATGATCTTGTTGATTTGCAGTGGATTCAAACACCAAGCTTTAAGTAGCGAGAAGTGAATCAATATGCATGTTACACATAAACTGACAAAGATGAATTAAGCTGTTTCATCTATCAAAACCTTCTCTGGATTATTCATACATTACCTTCACCATGTCTCATGCAGTAGGAGTAAATCAAGTTTTCTATACCATTGTGCCTGTCATCCTGTCACATTTTAATGTCAACACTGTGTTTGTTAGGGACATTCTGCCCAGGGGTATTTTCATTTTTGTCTTTCAGTCAGTGAAGAGCGAATATACCACTGTGTCCCTGTATTTTTGCATAACATCACACCAACATAGCAAGTTGGTGACTAACTGTGCTGCCATAATAAGCATCAAGGCTTTATCAAATATGTTCTGTCGAAATTTATAATTTTGTGTTTTCATTGTTTAATGACTTTCCGTTTTTATTCCCAGTGCTTCAGATGGTACAACTACAAGACTGCAAGCAAGTGACGGCTGAATGAACCACCAAATCATTATGGTGGCCAAAAGTTCCTGAAAATTTTTCTCCTGTTAAGGAAGGAGGGATAAAATAAACAAAACATCAGAGAAGCAAGCCAGTGCACTGACATGACAGTCATGACACCTCCAGTTAGAAGCTGAAGGTCAACTGTGCATGTTATGTAAAAACACACTCATAATTACTGAAGAGAGTCAAACATTTTCTGTTGTGGCCATGAATCTATTTACTGAGACACATCTTATTAAGCAAGATCTCTAATATGGTTACTATATGATTATTTTAATCAACTTTTCTTTTCTAGMACCTTGCCATAGTTGGAATTGTAGCTTTTCAGCAAAGTGATATCCATTTTAAGAGGGAACATTCCAAAAGGTCAAGACAAAACATAAAAAGTGTAAAATATGTGTGTGCCTTGTGAAACTATAAGCTGGTTTTCAGAGGTACAGGTCAGGTATTTGCTTGTATCTTTTATTTTCCTCAGCAACGGCCCTTTCCAGCGACTTATTTACRCTTGAGTCTGGGGTTAAAATATTCACAAAGCAGTTTTGCTAAACTGAATCTATGGGCAGCAGAACTCAATAAAATTGCTCATCCTAATAAAAAGAAACAAATCTTGCAAGATTATGTCCTTTATTATTTAAAAAATGTTCTATCTACATGACTGCAAGCTCTAGTAACAGCATAAAACACTTTTTCTTGCCACTTCATCCTCAAATATAGGAACTGAAAATAGTAAGATTTGCTTAGATGACTTTTTAACTTTTTGTTGTTTTATTTATTTTAATAATATACATTTATGCATAGAAACTAACTTGTTTGAGCAYAAATCCCTCATCTTGCTGTCAGGAGGGGACAGGAACTGCAACATAAACAAAGAAACAAAATCAGCGAGCATCCACCCACATGGAAGGAATCGCAGGATCAAGCTATGTAAGGACTAGAATAAAGGAGCCCATATTTGAAAGATTGAGCCACTTATTTACTCTGCTGTTTGGAGGGGAATCCCTAAGTCACTTTATGTTCCTTAAAGAGGACTTAAGAAGAATTTAAGTACCAGAATTCACTATTGTTACAGAGATTTCCTTTCCAGTTCTTCACAGACATGGAGCCTCAGAGGTGCTGGCTTCTTTGAACTATGAAGTTCTGGTCATGACTAAAGTCAGATTGCTGTCCCTGTAACGAAGCACAGGGATCTGAGCATGGWCACCTTAATTCTGCTCCAGAAGCTCTTTTATTTGTTTCTAAGGACTAGACTGAAAAAAGTGTGCAAAGATCTGTGGGAATTCTGAAAATGTTGGCTGTTTACATGACTCTGCTTATTGGGACATCCAGTTGTAAACAGGAAACATCAGAAGAGATGGCAACAAATGAAACATTTTTCAATGAAACTAGAAAATTTGAACAGATATAAGAGTAAGAAATTTTTCAACTAGTTAAGAGGAATGGAGTGGAATAGTACCTTTATGAATAATTGTGATTATTTGTTCCTGTGTACACTAATGAAGAAATCGGATTACAAGATATATTCATTGTAACATGGGTAACGAGAAAGCAGGGTGAAATTAAAACTGGAGGACATAGTACCAGGCTATCCTTGAAAAAACTAATTCATGGAGAAGTCAGGGCTCTCTAGAGAGAAATGCTAAGAATTAAGAGCCTTTCATAAGAAAAAAAAATTAAAGATTTGTTAATCACTGACAGGTAGATTTGTGTGTAGTGAATGCCATATTGCTCTTTGCATTCTCTCGTGTGAAATGTTGCTGTCTTTTAAGCAGACTGTAGTTTTTTTAAGCTTGCTTCTAGTTCATCAAAATCAGGTGTCCGTAGAACAGGAAAGAATAAGCAGTAAAGTTGATATATTTGAATCTAACTTTAAAATTCAACAATAATCCTTCACTTTTTGAGTGTGCCTCTATTTTATTAAGTATTTCAATGCAATATAATTAATTTATTAGTAGCAATTAATGTACTSGTAGGAATATCCTTGAACAAGGACTATTACTCAAGAGATCATGCTTACTAAAAAAAAAAAAGAAAAGAAAAAGCCAACGCTGTGCTTCTAGTGGCTCCCTCATAAAGGGAGACTTGATACCCAATATTYGAAAGTCCATATGGAATGAAAATGTATTTTTCAGGAACAAGAACAAAACTTATTAYGAGCCTAGCATTTTGTATTATAAAGGGCTGCTATAGCATATTCATAGTATAAGCTGATGAGAGAATTTATCAAGTCTTTGATTTTTTTTTTTTTCCTAATAAACCACTTATAAGCATGCAGAGTCCCTTTGTCTTCTTTGTGACAATCTGTCACAGCTTGGGAAAGAAATTTCATTGTTCATTAGAGAAATGCCACCCAGAGGCTCCTTTCAAAAAGCTTTGTGTATTTCAATCAGAAAAAAAAGAAGTCTGAATGTTTTCCACAGCCCTACACTTCAGTTCTGATATACTGTCATTACCAGCATTGCAGAAAAAATGCGGTATTTCTTACTGTGCTGGCTTGTAGACCAGTGTCACTTGGGAAATATCACAGCCAGCTTTACAGGCAACTGTCCTATTTTATATGTAGGTATATCATAAAGAGCTTTATATCTGACAGGCTTTCTTGAGGTGCATTAGTTTCCACTCAGGTAAGAGTTTTCTTTTATTTCTCCTATATGATAAAATGTATCCCCTATTGGCCATTTGTAGTTTAATAGCATCTTTACTCTCTCTAGTTTTAAAAAATCTAACAGTGTCTTCTCAGGGCATTGGTCATTGCCCTCCATTTTCTTTTTACCGTTAAACCTGCACAATTAACTTCTGTCACCTTAAAAGCCTTCCACACAACACATTGCTCCAGTTGTTGAAGCATATGTAATTACATCCAACAGAACCTGTCCTGGGGCAAGCTGGTTTCATACAACTTTTATACCACCTTTTTTCATTATTTAAACAGAGCAAAATCTTTAGGACAGTGTGATTAAATTGAAATTGGAACTATTCAAGGTATGGTACTCTGAGAAAAGGCAGACTCCTGCCATCCTTAAAATGAGTTAATATTTTTTCTTTTTGGTAAGTAAGAAAAATTTCAGTCCTCTTGGCACAGATATTGGCCACATATCCAGGACTGTCATCATTATGATTTTTCATGAGTCCATATTAGGGTTCATTAGTACTTTATGGCTTGGGTTGTAGCTTAATTCAGTGAAAATAGAGCCAGTGATTAATATCACATTACAAGCCTATCTAAAAATCTTTTCTGATGTTGCTAGAGAAATTCTGTAAAGACAAATTTGAGAAGTTAAAATGAGTCGGTCAAATGTTATGCAAACAATTCCAGTGAGGTGTTTCTTCAGTCTTAAGAACTCATAACTGCCAGCACAGAATACATGGATAAATGTTGTAAACTGATTACTAAAGCTTGCTGAGACAGGAATTTCTGCTTCATGGGACATTTCAGATTGGATGGGAACAAAATACCAACATTGCAGCCTCCTGCTTTGCAGAACAAACTATTTTGGGCCCATAACCTCATCCATGACCAGGCAAACTGGGCAGCCTGCCAGTTAGCCGAAGAGCTGGGCAGTAGGTAAATCACTCAGCAGGCAAAGTAAGGACTGGGCAGACAGACAGCCAGGCAGCTTGCAAGTCCATCTGTCAGTCAGGCAGCCAAAGAGCTGGCAAGCTAAGCTGGTGGTTGTCTCCCCGACTGCTCAATGGGACAGGCTGGAAGCTGGTCAGCCAAGCAATCCACTTGCCTGCCAGGGCAACAACCAGGGTAGCCCTGCTGCCCACTGGTTTCCATCAATGACTCCCAAGGAATGCATGTATTTTGGGGGGAAGTGTCAATTCTAATCTTCTGACATGAAACTGTTCCAGGAGAATATGTTTCAACCAGCTCTACTTCTTACAAAAACTATGTGCATTTCATATATTCAGTAGATAACTACAATGATAGGCTTAGTTGTCTACAGAAAGACTCAGATTAAGTTTAGGACACTCGGTTTACAGTAATGAAATCTGTCTTACCTGCTGCTCAGTTGCGTGTAACTCACCATTCAAGTTCATATTTTCAAGGTGTTCTGTTTTCGTGCATTTGCAGAACTACTCCATGTTCAGCACCTTGCCACCTTCCACCACCTAATTCCACGAGGGATCAAAGAATTAGACATTTCTCTGCCTAAAGTCTCTGATTAAATTTTACCTGGTGAGTGTTCTTAGAGTATATTTAGATGATCCTAGAATACACATAGATGTACAGTATACTGATGCTGTAAAAAAGTTGCTACTTAGAAAAATAGTTATTCCATTTACTAAAGACAGGACAGACCTGGCACCTCCTCCTAGAAAGTAGAAAATACTTGCCTGCCTTGTGGGAGTGACATAGTGGGGCAAAAATATTCGAGATCAGAGAGACAGAGCACAGAAAGATTCTGGCGTTCACTTCTGCTGGGAGGCCTGTGTTCTCATTCTTATTTCAGATCTATTTCTATATTTTATAGTAAGGAGTCACTGGATAAAAATGAGGAGTGCTGAAAGCAGGGGCTTGAACCCTATCTGCCTGTCACACCGGGTTAATATAATTATTCATATTTACCTTTTTTTCTTGAAATATTTAATTTCTTTTGAGCACCCCAGCCTCGATGGTTGGAGTAGAAAATACCAAATCCACCATATTCTATAACCTAGGGTAAGGACACTCCTTCCAAATCATAGATGTTGATTTTAACACCAGCCTCTCACAACTGTTCTATTCATCTAAAAGGCGAGTGATGCTGTCCCTGCCTGGTGTGCTTTAAAAGACTGAACTCCTCTCAGAAAAAAAGTCTGTGACCTCATGCTCAGGAGAGGAGGCTGGTAGTCCTTGTGCCCTGAGTAAAATGCCTCAGCTCCATTTGAAGGCAGTACTAGAGACACGTCTGGGGTCATTTGATTAATCCTTCATCCAGCGGTCAATAACCCCAGGACTCTGTGACCCCTTTCCCTCACTTCCCAAACTGTTACATCCATGCTACTCTTGGGACTATATTCCAGGGTYAAGAGGGCATAGCAGTGGCGTGTCCCCAAATTTTGTATTTGTTTTGTGTGTGCAAGTGCATGTGGGCACATGTCTGTATATGGGGAGGGACCAGGATTATACAAGATACCATATTTCAGGACAATCAGAAAAATACTCTAAATGCTACAAAGTTCAAGGTTTATTAGCATATTTAACTGGTCTTGTATCTTAATTCGGTAGCACACTGTGAAGATGTGTGACCTGGGATCTTGCTCATATTGCTCTGAGCAAGGTCTGGAATCTGGCTTTGTACTGACTAAACTAGACTGGCTCTCGTGTCTGTGTATGAAGGACTCAGTATTTTTTGATTATACACAAGGTCAAAACCAGGAAAGAATAGGATGAAGTAGGAGGAATCCTGCTGTTTTTTGACTTCAAACAGGAATTGTAGAAAAGTCAAGAGACTGACATATGAGAAGGGCATAGGAAGACAAAAGAAGAGGAAACAAGTGAGAAGTAAAGAGAATTGAAAACATAAAAAGAGTTTAAAACTTTAAAGAGGAGAAAGTTTAGGATTCATGGGAGTCATACACGTAAGAGAAATTTTTCCTTTTCTTGCATCTGTTCAGGCAAAAAAGGCAGTCAAATACCAAATAGCATTACCAAACTGAGAATCTAGCTAAGATTCTTATAAAATATGTAATAAGTCAACAATATATGCTTTTAGGGTACTATTAGAAAGCAATATGAATACTGACTGCAAAAAGGCAGATACCAGGTCAGAAGTCTCATGGATGAAGGAAGGCTTTTATGGGAACTCAGAAAGCAACTTCCTTCATACAGTGCTTAACCTGAAGATTGTCACTGCTTGATAAACATGTTCATCCAGCATGTTCATCCAGTGTGTCTGTACTTAGAAAGTACTGGCAAGAAAGGATTCTTTTCCTTATTATCCCCTGCTACCTAGCCAACTAGGAGGACTGTTGGAGAGTCCTGGGATCTCGCCTTGGACTTAATATTCTCAACTGGAATGCCCATTTTGGAGGAAGAAGTTTGACGCAGCAGTCTGGGAGCCCATTTCTGTCTCTCCCAACCCTACAGAAGACTTTCCTCAGCCTCAGTGACTTCCATCCCATGATCCACACATTTCCCATGACTCTGCAAATGAGTCACCTCTCCTTTTCTCAGTGCTTTAATAGCAATGAAAGAAGCAAATGACCCAGTCAGGCCCTGCAGGGGTCAAAGGTAATAATGAAGATATCATGATAATGTCATTGTATAATTATTTGATATGATTTGGTGTTGGTTACTTTAGAATCACTGTATTACCATGACATTATATGTTGCCCATTGCTCCTTTGTACCACTTACTTACCTAGTACAAAGGGAGTTAACCTCACTTCTCCTGCTGGGAATTTCCCCAACACAAAAACAATCCCTGTCAATGGGAAGACCAGGTAGCCAGTTCTTCTCAGCAGCCCTGGAGAAAAAAAGAACTATAGATCTGCTACAAGAGATAATCATTGTACTCAAACCTACTAATATGTGACAAAAAAAGACAATATTGACAGAAATAAAAAAAAACCATAAAAAGTACAACTTCCATCTACTCATGGGATTTAATTGCATCTTTTCAGCTATATGGTAATTTCCAGCTTGTAGTGTATGGGCAACTAAAGCAGTGAGAGATTTGCAAGAGCTAGCTAAAACCCAAACCTATTATGGGAAGCATAAACACACCACGCAGGAGTGTTTGCCTCCACTATGAAATTTTCAGCAGTTCACAGACTAGAAGACAGTCAAATCTTCTGACTCGCAACAACAAAACTTTGCAGCACAAACATTCACAAATGTGACACGGAAGAGGTGGAAGTAGTCTCTAAATGGAGAATGGTGGTGAGCACAATATGGAAGTAGCTAAAAAAACACTGCAAAAACAGTACAACCACAGAAACAACACATTTTTGTCAAGTTCTACCTCATTGCGACAGGATTCTTGGTGTGTTTTTTTCAATTTTAAAGCTGAATCTATTTTAGCATTAATTTGATCTCTTGATGATGGTTTGATGAAGCAGAATGTTGGATATACGTTCCCTCTTTTGCGATTTTAGCATTTTGTCATTTACAAGTTTTTTCTTTACTTAATTAAACATACGTATTCTTTTGGACTTATTTCCTACCTCCTACCTTGTGGAGAAGAGGACAAAGAAAAGGCTGAAGTTAACACCTTTCTTTATGAGCAGTAGTTGTGATATTAGATATTATAACACCCAAGCAGGACGTGATATTGATCTTGTACTTTTATTCTGTGGCAAACATAATTATAGCTGTTTTGTTTGCACTGCTCAGGAACATTATCGGGCCTGACAGTTGTATGAGCATCTCGGAAGAAAAAAGAAACTTGTGAAAAGATTGTTCAGACTAAGCTTTTGCAAAGAATATGCATTTTTTGTACCTTGCTTTGTACTGCAGCTAAATTCATTGTGCAAATTCACATCTCAGCTTATTTACAAATCAGTAATATTCTACCTACATATACCAGATCTGAATATAAATTATAATCTCCTGCTGAAGTTTAAAAACAAACAGAGGAACTATTTTTAAATGAGGTAACATGCTCAGAAGACTGGAAAGAGAAGGCTTGGATTCTCTTCCTGACTACCACTATCTGCTTTCACGACCCTAAGAAAGTCATTTCATCTTCACCCCTATTTTCTCTGTGGTCCTTTGTTTGCTTATCTAGTCATGCTGTAAACTTTTCTGGGACAGAGTCTCCTTCCCCCTCTCCCTGAGAAGTGACTAATACCATAGTGGCTGGAATGTCTTAAGTACCAATATACATAAAGCTAATAGACACTTATGCCAATACATTTGCCAATATAAATTATTCTGAATAAGACAGACAGTTTGTATTAATTAATGAGAGGACTGTGACTTTAAATTTTGTGTTTCAGAAAGCTGAGGATTAAAGCTAAAACATCAATTCTTCTGCATTAAGGCAGAAAATCTGAACCATGGTTGCTTCTGCACACCATATGCTGTATAATGCTTACCATAGATGTGCTTTTCTTCCCTGAGAGAATTGTGCCAATTCTAACGTTCTTTAAAAATGAGAGAGTGCAGGGAAGGCACTTATTCTGTGAAAGAGAGCTGACATTGTAGACTTTAATATTACAAGCTTCTGCTATGAAAYAGTTTGTTATGTTTTTAAAGTCTCTCTGTTAGGGTGTCAAAGGTCTTGGTTTCAGCACTGCAGTTAAACACAGGCTTGAATCAGTGTCAGTACATATGTAATCCACTTACATCAAAGGAACTGCTTTTTGTTGCTAAAAAGTTAAGCATAATGGTATTATGTTTCCTTGGTGGGAGTTCTGTGAATGAGTCCAATACATTTGAATTAAATATTTACCTTACACCTTTCTCTTTTCAATATTACAGCCACTGGAGGTCAGAACGCCTACCAGGAAATAAAGCCCCAACCCTGGTCCCATTGATGGTGCCACTGGTGTATTCTGTGACATGATCATGCCATTTAAACTCTCAGTATTTCTGTTTATCTGTTAACAAAAGATTAAGACTTAACCATATCACCTAACAGAACATTTAAATAATTGATTAGAAAGAACAAGATCACTGAATGAAATTATTGTTTAAATTGCCTGCTACAGCACATACCTATTGTACTGTTACCGCAGGTGCATAAATTGAGTTCTGTCATTGGAAGGTGGCTATTCTTAAAGTATTGAATGAACTTCAGTTTCATGGACAAGACAGAAATCTGACTATTAGATATTAGACTGTTAGGGATTAATTAGAAATAAGATTTCTGTATTTATTGTTCCAAAGGTTTTATCAAATGTTTTTTTTCCACATATAGCCTGTTCTTATATTAATGATTAATTTAAGCAGAAGCTGAATTGATGGAAAAAAAGAGGATTTGATTCTTGTGGAGTCTCTTATCTTCTTTGATACATGCAATTTATGAATATAATCCCGTAGTGCTTGCTCCCTGGTTCACAATCGCAGGGTGGAGGACTGAACCTTCAGGTAATCATTTAAGGTTTGAGAGGTGGCAGATGCATTGATATCAGCACATTAAAAATATAAATGCTGCTGTACATAGAGAAAAGAGTTGAAGAGAGACTGGAGCAAGAATGGTCCAGTTAAGAAATATCTGAAATGTGAGCAACTTTATAAATAGCGAAGAAATGGAATAAATCTAAAATATTTCAATTCATATTGATAATATTACTCTCAATATTTTTGACAAGATAAGGTGTCTTGGGGTAATTTCCAATATGTCTTTATTATTTGACAAGCACTCCACTGACTTGATGACTTCCCTGGCATTTGAAATGGGTCTATGCAAACATAATAAATGAGACTTAGATTTTGCAGAAAGAAAAATTATTTTACTAGTCATGGAACCTAACTCTTTTTCCTATGGTTGCATATATAGTCCTTCAAATAGCTTATTGACTAACCTCTAGAGAAGATCATAAAAAGCTTTTCATTTCATGCTGAATTATGATCATACTGGTTCACTCCTGCACCTGTTAAACAAATTAATTTTGGTGAGCCATCAGAGGAGATGTCAAAGTTCAAACCAAAAGCTTTTTTTTTTTTTTTTCTGAGAACAATATTAAAGCATAATGGCTAGCTTGTATTTAAGATATATTTCAGGCACCAAAAAATCAGTGTGTGATTTAAGAAGACCCAATTACTATTTTAAAGTACTCTGGATAAAAGCAATAAGCAAACAGAGCAGAGGGTGTGCACTTACAGAAGTATTGTAAAAGCATGAAGAGATACCTGGGTGTGTAACAAGATAACGTAAAATAAGGAAGACACAGACGAAATAAAAGAGAGTAGATATTTATTTGCTTTGATCCTTTCAGTGTACTAATTCTTTTTTTTCTTGGGTCATGACTCAGATGACTGTTTTTGCCTTTTTAATTTGATTTGGATTTTAGCTTGCTTTCTGTTTTCTATATCAATACATCATAAAAACACTTTATAAAGTCACAGGATTTGAAAAACTCATATGGTCATTCTTGGCTGAAGGCAGGATCATTTGTGCCTATATCATCCCTTAGAGAGATTTTTTCTAACCTCCACTGATGGTTACTTTGCAAAGCACTTGGACAATCCTTTCTTAGGCTTTACAATGCTCACAGTTAGCATTTTCCCTAATGTTTAATCTGAAACTGAAACTGCTCRGAATTTATCAGCTGCTTCTCTTAAGTATGTTGAGATGAACTTCAGCTCATCAGTTCCAGCAGATTTGAAAATATGTCTCTTACTCAAGTGGTCTCTCACCTGCTTCTATAGCAGACTGAGACCATAATCCCATGTCCCTGATACTGGTTGTGATAGCTGCCTGATGACAGCTAGCCGTTCTGACAGAGTGTTGTGAAGAACTTAAACACTTTTTTTCTTTGCAGCATCATTTGTCAATAGTTTCTCTTGTCCACTGAAGAATGGACAACCTTTTTCCAAGGTGATCTTATTATTACTACTGAATTTATAGACTGATTTGAGTTGTTCTGGCTGTCCTCAGACTTTATTGCTGTCCACACACCCCCTTTAACATTAATGCATCTTTTTTTTTTTTGTACTTAGAAACCTAACCTTCCTCAATGCTTCTTTTCTATGTCTGTGGCCAATGAATATTTAGTCCAGATGTTCTCCTAGTAGTCAGGTTTTTACCTTTTCATCTGTAATGAGATACTTGAAATTTGCACCTTATGACTCTTTTGGAACTATCAGATATTCAACCGCATGAGCAACATGTCAATGATATTTAAGAATTCTGAATTTACTGAAGTTGCTTTCCTGAAATCTTTTGTTTTTATTTTGCGTCCTAGTCCAGTGAATCATAAACTCAATCATTTCATGGACACTTTCATTCACATTATTATTCATATTGACATTTTTAACCAGATCCTTTGGATTCGTTTAAATCAAATTTAAAAGAAATTTCTGTTCAGTAAAAAGATCAAATCCATACCACCTGGCTCTTCCTTTAACAGTCTTTTAACAATGCTGAGAATCAGACCTGTTCTGAGGCCTTTGTCAAGACTTGCTTGTACTTAGTTCTGTTATGTTCTCCCATTATAATAAGTTTAATGCCCTCCCATTCAGTTGGCAACTCATTGGGAGAGTATGGCCCTTTACTTTTGAGGTGCGGGCCATCCTTGTTTGACTTTCACAGCATGTCATCTCTTTATCAAGTGAGCTAAGTCTATTTGATAACAACATTTATACTAAAAACTTTGCCTCTGGAATACACCTGTCCCTGACCCTCCAGTGAAAGGACTGACAACAGCACTACCTGAATTCTTCTACGTGGGCTCACAGACCTCAAAAGTCACTTCTGATTTCACATTCCCCATAATATTCCTAGTGTTCACATGTAAGAGGCACATGGGGCAGCAGTCATTTTGGCAGATGAGCCACCCCAAACCTTCAGTAGTTTCTTGAATTTTTGCTCCTGGAGAGCAACTTTGCTTTCAAAATGCCTGATCCATTCATTAGGTATATGGRTACCTCTCTCTCCTTTTCATCTTCTTACCTCCTCTGCGGTACTCTGCTTTTCCTTTTCCTTCCAGCTTTACCTGCTTGTCTGGAGAGCATAACTCTTCCTCATCTCAAAGGGTGACTATTGGGAGATGGAATACAGCTAGTTTTGGTTACTTACTGTGTTATTTAACTGTTTTTAACATGTTGTTTAAAATCTTATGACATAATCTAATCCAGGAACATGGCTTTAAATCATCGTTATTTTTCAAATAAATCATAAATAAAATGTTAGTATGATACAAGTCATGTCATGCAATAATGGAACACCTGAGTCAAAATCCTATTGACTTTTTGAAATTCTCTCATGTTCTGTAAAAAGCAGCCCCTTCTCTTCATGCTGATTCAGCTACTGTATCTATTTACAAGACAAAGATAAAGATTTCTTCACAGGGAAATTATCCTTTAGGAAGTTAGTTATATCTATAGAACATCCATTTCTTCTTTGTAATAGTCTACCAGATGGTTGCACTCTACAGCTACAGTATTTTGTGGATTGTTGCTAATTGAAACATCAACACTCATCTTCAAGGAGTCTACACTGGTGCCCCCTTCAACAGCTCTAAAGCTGTGGATTTACATGGTAGTGCACTATGTGCAGATCTTAAAATAAATAAATAAATAAATAAATAAAAAATAACAATGCTGGCAAAACTTCTAGGAAGCACTGCTTAGCAAAGGAAGATGGAGAAAGAAGAGCTGTTTCTATTTGCTTCACAGTTTTAAGTAAAATGTTTCCTATTATTTTCCTTCAATATGCAAGGAGACACTTATTACTGAAAATTAAATATATAAATATAAAAAAAGTCAGGAATGAGAATACACACTCACCATCAATCAGCAGCATTCAAACCCAAAGATATCCTTAAACAGGGCATTTATAAAATGTTAAATTTGTAACTTGAGGTTTCCTGTGTTGTTACAAAGATCTAGAGCATTTGAGGAATTACATTAAATCAGACTGAATCATATCTGAATTTAACATGAAAAAGAACTGTCTATGAAAGTAATCGCTAAAAGCATAGTTCAAGAACCCAGACAGGATCAAGAATCCAATAGCAAGCAAGGGAACATATAAAAGGATGACAGAACTGATGAAGCTGAATTTGGTGTATAACAGAAGAATGAACCCTGAAGACTATCAGCTAAGGTGACCCTTGCTTCTTATCAATGGGTTGCAATCTCTACCAACAGATAAATTCTATTTCACAATTCCTGAAAAATATCAGATAAGATGATCACCAAATCCAGAACTGGGAGGAAAATTTTGTACACACCAAATGGTACTGGCAGATGGTAATTTAGAAAATTTAGTCAGCAGGCAGAGGAAGACTTGAATGAGACTGCTTTTTTTGTTGTTGTTATTATTATAGGCATATTTAGGCAATATTTTTGTTATGCATAGAATAACAGAAGCCTTGCTTTTGGATAGAGGACAACTATATTGGAAAGTCTGTTCTTATTTTGTAGCTCCACTTGCTAAAGAATTTGTTTTGGAGGAATTCAAGTCAAGAATCTTAGTTTCCGAGGATTGTCTTCCATGGAAAGTTGTATGTCAGATGCAATGCAAAAGGCTACTTTATTTCAGGCTGTATTTTTACGCCAGGAAACTCTAGCAACAACATGTTCCTTGTGGCCCCAAAACATAGTTAAGGCAAGCAAAGTTAAATTATTTTATTTTAATTTTCTCCTCCCAGAACACTTGCTAGGTCTGCTTTCTCATTTACATCTTGCTCAAAATGCAGTGCCGCAACTGCTCACTGGTTTAATCTATAAATGACTTCCCRTACTGGGCCTCTTATGCATTCCTCACATTCCTTTCCCTGGCTATGAAGAGGAAGATTGATTTTCAATTCTTTCTCCCAATTTTTCAGATCACCTAACTTAATAGTGTTGGCCCTGCTTACATTTAAGACCTGTTCCTGGAGCCTTAAGCTGAATGACACACACCACATTCATTTTTAGAATCCCACTGTTGTGTCTAATCTCAGATAACTGAACTCCTACAGAAGTGAATCGTGAAATCCATTACATTTTGTATTTCCTCACTTCTAAAAAGTATTTTACAGGTCCTCCCCTCCTCTTCTCCCCCCCAAAAAATATTTTCAGAATGACTGTTGATAGCTTTTGTGTTCATTTCTTCCTTTCTGAAAAGTTTCTTATTTTGTCTTTATATGTTTGTATTTTACAGGCACACCATTTTATTAGATTTGCATTGTGGCTATTTGCATCCTCCCTTGGGTAAGGGAGGAACCTTCATCTGTAATAGTTCTTTTTTTTGCCTGAAAGTCACCAGACATATTTTAAAGGAAAAGTAGAAGTTCTCTGTGAGTTTGAAAGAAAGTATAAACTATTTTTGTGGAATTGCAGATCAATACAAGATTTCCATGATTTAAAATATTTACTTATGGTGCTTGTAGAATAGACTTTTCACTATCCTTTTATACTTACTRTATGATTATGTCAACTTAAGAATCCTTCTCTCAACTCTTTGCAGAAAATAGACTTTAGTTTTGTGGAGAATGACTGATTTCTATGTATTTATTTAAAAAATAATAATTCTGAACCTCAGTTTACCTCAGATATTATCCTGTCTAAACACATAGTGATAAATCAAAGCACAAGGGTGAAGGAGGAAAATCCACAGGAAACAAAATAGCAGAAAAGTGAGTGAAGGTGCTGTCAAACAGGATAATGAAGGATTTTTTGAGGAAAGGTATTGATTGATGACTATTTCCTGCCTGGTAGTGCAAAATCTGGCAAACTGTACATTTCCCAATCCACATTTAGAATCATGAAGAGTGCCCATCCCTTAAGGATGCTGGCTTGAGGAACAGGGAGAGGATATCAGTGTCTCAGGAATCAGTGTATCTGTGTCTCRGGAGTGACTGCATCAGGAAATACCGTCACAGAGGCAAGGCTACATACCAGCTGAGTGAGAAACAAACTGCTTCCCTCAGCGAGACTCTAAAATATTAACTCTGGAAAGATGAAAATGCTGGTGGGGACAAAAATGCATACAAACCTTTATTGTTTTTACCCATTGTTCTGTGTGCTATCTACTTTGAGATGAATAAGTTATACCCTGTCTTGAAGAAGATATTTTTGATCTGCTTTGATCTGCTTCTGTCATGAGCTTCCATAGTCAAGAATGAGAGGATATATGGGTACTAAATTAACTTATTGAGGTATGAACCTTAGGGTCTGATGTCATAGCAGGCCCCATAATCAGGAATATGAATGTGAAAATTATTTTAAAACAGCTACATAAATGGTGACTGAAAACAGTACATTTGATATTTCTTGTTAGGTTATATCTTTGTGGGTTGTAAGAATATTAAAGCTGTGTATATGTGTGTGGTAAGGTTAACTTGGTAACATAGACTTGAAGAGCCAGTAAACATGTCTGATTCATTGCCCAATCACTGTACAATATTTCTTGTTTCCCATCTGTAGGTACTCTATACAACACCATAAACTATATTTAATTAAATAATATCTCACTATCTGGAGAAAGACAGACCTATGCAATGACTGTCTCTTCTCTTCCTGATGAAAATGCAAATTAAACCATTAATAGTTTATAAATGAGGCTTAGCTAGAAACAAGCTAATGTGCATCCTGCTTTAAGATGAATAAAAGAAAAAATTGTTCCATAAAATTCATTGATGTAAACTCCCAAATCATTTTAAATTTTGGAAATATATCTTTAATTATTCGTCTTTCTCTGGGCTTTCACTTAGGGAAAGAGCAATACTTTGTGCCCTACTGTTATGCCACCTGAAAAGCAAACCTTAAAATAACTGGCAGTGATTTTTTTTTTTTTGCTGCAAAATCTTAAAGTTATGCAGTGAATTGAAAACACTCATATCACAATCTAACCTTTTATCTCAGAAAGAGAATGCAACATAAAGAAGATATTGAATACTGCTGCAATGCAGAACTGCTTATTTAGATTCTATGCAGGAGAAAAATTGTGTTGCTGCAAGACCATGTGATGGAAAAAATTAAATACCTGTCTTTCCTGTAGCTTACAAAACAAATAAAAACCTCAGAGTTTGCACTTTGCTTAGTGTATTAACCTATGGACCTCAATATTGTAAAGTGAAAATATGGATCAACTCCGACACTTAATTTTCATCGGGCAAATAGAGTTTGGATTAAATATTTCTCAGGAATCTGAGGGAAATCAATAGTGTTTACAGAACTAGTAAAGCATAGTTTGGATGCTAAATCTTAAACCTTTTGTTTATAAGTTCTTATAAGTAAAGCCTTTAAGGTAGGCTTTCTTCTTAGAGTTTTGATCTTGTCTGGGTGACTCTAATTCTGAACGTAACAAGACTTGAGGAAAGAAAAAAAAAAGAAGTGGAACTGAAACTGGCTTAATGTGTTTTATAGATTTTCTGTCACCATATTATTATTAGTGGTCTCCTGTTGATGCTATTGCACAAAGATGTCTTAAATGCAACTTCCAACCATTTGATTGAGATTTTTCTATAACAAAGTTAAGCCCCCAGGTAATTGTCAGGCACCTCCCTGGAATACTGAGAGACTCTAAGAGACAAGAAAACACAAACATCTAATGATCTGAACTGAAAATAGATCTTCCCTGCTCTGAAACAATCAAACACAACCCTACAAACACTTACATGCATAGACTGTACAGGAGGACTCATATGAAATAATGGTTTAATATTTAAGATAGATGGGCAATATATAAAGATCTAGGACATTATTAAAATTAAATTTTAGAGGGGAATCAATGATTGATACTGTGGCATAAATAATGGAATTAAACACTTGTCTGCTTTTCATAGTGTTATGTGATTATTTTCTTTTTAAAGTTCTTCCTCTGAACCACTCACTTGGAAGGAAAGAAGAGCATTGAAGTGAGAAATGACTTCATTTACATGCTTGCAGAACTCYGCTGTATGGTGATAGTGTTGTACACTGTAATCAACTGCAAAAACATCACAGATCAAGGGATGACCTTATAGGTCATGAACCTACCGAAAAATGTCACAATTCTTTGCCTGTTTGTGAAACCACCTGCCTGATACTAGACACAATGAGCTAGAACAACAGCAGATGTGGAAGGTTTCTCCAAAGTAATAAAAGCCTTATAAGCTAATGGCAACAGATGTCCTTCAGAATGATTAAAAAATGTGTTTTTGAAGTAGGGATTTCAATATGGTTTTCATCTAATTTGCTAGAAGTTTTAGGACTGGGCTATAGTTTACTACTCAGTATTTTTAATGTTAATAAACCATATAGCCACACTGTGGGACTGCTGGATAGGAATGGGTGTGTACATCTATTCCAGAGGAAAACAGATGTTTGCTGCCTGTGGATGATGTCATGTAGATGATATTTTGCTTTTAAAGCTTAGGTCGTCCATGCTGCTGCATTGCTTTGTTTCTTGGAATAGGCTGATGACTTGTCCCACACATGGCAGAGTGGAACGTACTGCTCTGTGGACATGTCTGTCTCTTTTCATTGATGTGAAAAGGAGCCTGAAAAAACAGAGCAGATTAGAAAACTATCTTTTAGGCAATTACAATTAAGTAAGGAGAATTGTTCCATGCATGCATAGAAATTATCCCTCCACCAATTAACTGTCAATGTCTCATTGATATATATGGGAAAGCAGTCAGAGAAGAAGAAGAAAAAAAAAAGAGGTATTGGTAAACTCAAGACCTATCAACTGAGAGGCATACTGGAAGGATACTCACATGATGTGTAAAGTTCTGTCTAAAACGCATCTCCAATTTGTTTTGGCATCATAGCTGGGATTCATATAATCTGATTTCAAATATCATCTAATTATAGATAGTTACAGTGCAGATATCTGTGTTTAAACTAGTCACCCAGGACTCCCCATAGGGGAGAAAAGGAGGTACATTTACAATGGGGCTGTTCTGGCATATTTAGGTCACACTTGAGAATGGATGAACCACTCACTAAAAGTACATGTCTCTCATCAGCAATGATGAGCCAATAACTGGACAGTTCAGATGCAGATAACTACAGTTGGTCACATGAATTCCAAATGCCYATTGCACCCCTGTAAGGAAAACACAATTCATATTGTCCTTTAGTGCTGAAACTTTGCTGACCAGACAAATCATAAAATATTCCMTGTTAAAAAGACATTATATGAATGTCTTTCCTGGTATGCCTATTCAAGAAAATACCGGGCCTATGARAAAATACTAGTTTATTGTCCTGTAAATTCAGCTAATCCACTCTTACATCATTTTACAAGAGTGAAGGAAGAGCTCTATCTATGGCTTCATTTAACTTCTTAAAAAATTATGTTCCAAAATGCCAAGATGAATAGAGAATCTTTCTTGCATCATAACTCCAGTTAGATCTGTCCTTATGACTTTGAGAGCTGAATTTTTGCGTTGGCGATGCTCCAAAGATAGAGACTCTGAGACTGGGAGTCCATGAAGGATAAGTGGCAGATACGAAATTATTAAGTGCCTAGCTGTAACCCACACAGTGTGTAATGCTGACTAAAATGGGACGCGGCTCAAGTGAAAACTTTACTGATTTAGTATTTTCCCTTAGCAGGCTCCACCAACCAATTAAAGCTAACTGCTCATCTACAGAAAAAACTTGAAGGAGTCAAGTATCACTTTTTGGGCTTTTTTGCCATCTCTGTTAAAAATCAGAGAAGCCATCTGAGACGCAGACATATAAGTGCATCAGCTTAATTTATAATAGAACATTCTATGAAATAATTAAAATAGACTTTTACTATCAGAGGGGAAAACAAGTTGTAAGTGATTAATAATTCTTTAATAAGAAAAAAATATCCTGGTTTACTAGAAGCTTTTGTGTGGTTAATTAAGGCTCTAATTTTCAACAGACAGTAATCTCTTAGAAAGTGGATTCTTCTTTGTGTAATGCAARCAAGACTGGGAAACAGTGAAATAATAATGGTTTAGCGGATGGAGATAAGTGGTGGAGACTATAGAGGTTATAAAAATCATCTTGTCTATGCTATGCTATCTCACTAGTTCTTGTATGGGTCTCCAAGAAAAGGATTTGGTCAAATGAAAGAGATGATACTTCAGAGATATCATGCAGAAGAACACCAGACTATGAAATTCACAGAGGACCTCTTCTCAACAACAGACTCCGGACGTCAAGCATGAAGAAAAGGACCACTGGGTCACAGTTTCCAGAATGTTCCATTTAGGGGAAAAAAAAAAATCCTTTCTTGTTCCTGTTCACACATTATTAATCCATTTTATATAATGCTTGCCATATTATATGGACTTAAAAGTTACTTAAACTGCTTGGATGGACATTTGCTCTTGCCTGGCCAGTTCTCCCAAAGTCCTATTTATGGCCAGGAAAGAAATTGTTTAGTGAGCAACTTGCATCAGTGGCAGAGAACTATAATAACTGAAGTGCTTTTCTGGATACCATCATTTAACCATATCTATTCACTTTATCTTGGCTACAGTTTCTGTTACATTGAGGCCAACAGTACCATTTGAATCCAGGCTGAAAAGAGTTGCAGCCAGCTATGGAACAGCAGCGCTAGGAGGATCTGTAATAAAATAAATGGTAGAAAATAATACAAATGTTGAGGGCATGGGGGAATGAAACAAAGTAGGCAAACATTCAGAAACTCAGATCATAGAAAAATGGAGAATAAAACTAGATTCTGCATTTGAAAATAAATTTTGTATGTGTGTGTGTGTGCGCGCATGTATAAGCTATGTCTAAATACATAATACATATTCTATATATTATACACATCTTTCTGTGTATATGTATATTTTGCTATGGTATACATACGTATTTTGGCAGCAAATAGACTATAGCATTAACCTAACTCATAGTAGTTTGAATAATGGAGCTGAACAAAACTCATACATCTAGGCATCCAGAAACTTTGGAAAATTTGAAAATTTAAAACTGTTATGTAACCATCACTCCAGTTTTCTGTGACAACTTTGTTTTCCAGCAGACAATAGCTGAAATAGCATGCAGAACTCCAGCTCACCCTGCTTGCAGTGTGGACCCCCTTCTTCAGTGGAGTCACGTGCTTGTTCTTTTGTTGCTACAGAAGCTTTAATCCTCACGAACAACGACAGGAGAAGAAGAAACTATACATGCATCAAAGGAAACTGGTTTAAACATGTTCTACTCTCCTGCCGCATAGTCATGGTTTGGATTAGGAAATAATAGGCTGTAGGCAGCCAGGAGTCAGAAACTGAGTAAATTTTTAAAATCTTTAAAAGGAAGGCAGAAAGCTTAGGAGCTGTGCATAATTTATATCCATCTATCATCTTCCATCTCTCCATAACCCAGAACTGTGAACCTGGGAACTAAAGAAACTGCTTAAAAACATCTTTGCAGGTCTCTGTCTGCTAACTTGTATTTATTTAAATAATTTCAATTTGTTTTATTCTAATCTCGAATCATAAAGAAACAACATCCAAAATATTTTTATATGGGATTGACAGTATAACTTTTAAGTGGAATAAACACTTTTAACAGTTTCTCAATATGACATTAATCTTTTTCCAGGATATTCTAAGGGTTGACAGCTTTTCATTATTATGCTTATCATATAGTGTACACTGAACTAAGCTGTAAAGTAACTACAGGCAGGCCTGAGTCACAAATTTAAAATCAGACATTTGCTATAGTTTGTTGCTGCCTGGATACAGGGATTTTGTTCATATTCTTTACTGAAAATAAGAGAGAGTAGAAAATAATCCATTATATAGTAAAAAGAAAAAAAAWTTGAATTATTTCAATTCCGATTTGCTTTACATTTTTGTACTGTGTTGTACAGATATTTTTGGTTACCTATAAAGATAGTGTAAACTAAACAGAACTGTGAGCATTATGTTATATATATATTATATAAAATTTAACAACAACAAAAAAAGTGTTCTGGCTTCAGTTTAGCTTTATTATTTTATTTATTTATTTAATCCATCTTTTACTGAATTCCAGAAGGACTTCATTTATAAATGTCAGTGGTTGAAATGTTAAGATAGAATTTGAGCTGTATTGTTAAGGGAAATTGAACTATACAAAAATTAAAAAAAATGGTCAAGCACCCATAAAAATTGAAATTACTGGGATCTACCATATGCTAAAACATGCTTTCCTAACCTCAGAAAAAACACACTATCATTTGTGTATATTCTTTGAATCAAGTTTATTTATCACTTCTGGTGAAACTGCTTTTTCCATTCCAGAATATTTGCTAGTGTCTTGGCAAGGCATTATACCACTATTTATTTGGGGATTACAGAATTGAAAAAAAATATTATGATAATTCATCAGCAATAAAAGCAAAATTTTACCTTCAAAGTCTTTTTTGTAATCAGTTTTATTTCTAGATAAGTTTAAATGATTGTTAAAATATGTGTTTTTAATGTATAATTTCTAAGAAATACCCCATCAAAGCCTGCACCYGCATGTACAGATATGGAATCTGGAGGAAAAGGACAGGTGCAGAGAGAGGAGTTCAGAGGTGGCAGCAGGATCTTATTACATAGAGACTGAATACTGTTTCAACACCTTTCAACAGTCCACTTAATAAAAAGCCAGTTTGTTCTTACCACAGAATCTTATCATGCTATTATTCAGTGTATAGTACTTGATATACTTTTCATAGAATTTGCATGAATCATTTAAAGGGTTCTTTTTCTGCTAAAATGGTACTGATTTACTACACAAATCATAACTGTCATGTTTTTCAGCAGCATCYTGCTTATTTTTAAGCTATAGACACAATCCAGATAGAGTGAATGAAAATGACCTATCAAAAAAACCAGACTGTCTTCCTCTGTTATTCATGTCATAGCTTAGAGGAAATAGTAAAACCAATGCAGTGTTAATTATTGTAACATTGCTCAGCCTCACTGCTAAGGATGGTATTGACAACAGCTCTTTAGGAGTAAATTTATTATATCCTCCATCATAGAGAGTTTTTATCTCCATGGGATTAAGGCTTTCGGATGGTTACACATTTCCTTTCTGGAGTTCTGCTCACAAAAAGCTGCTGAGCTATTCACAGGAAGACCAGGTTCATATTACMCCCCCGCCAATTTCACTATCTCATCAAAAATTTTACCATACAAAATTGCCTATCAACAGAAAAGAATAGTTTTGGCAGTATTTCCTATTGTGACAGACACTTAATAATCATGCCTTCCTGGTTTGTGTTCAGTAGAGTTCCTCCTGTCAAGAGCTATGAGAGGTTCAGCTGAAATCCATTTGGCAGTGAGGCCTGCCAAAGGAGCAATTTTAAAACAATGAGTTGCCAAGTGACAGTAAAAAAAATGGTAAATTGTAATTTTATTTAATAAATAGGTACTGAAAGATAGGTCCAAGAAGAACAGATGGCTTAGGGGACTGGACATCATTTGTTAAATAACTGAATATAATGTAATGCAGTTTACGAGGTGCTAGTGATTGGGGCACCCACATGCAAGGACCCAGAAGTCTTAGAAGTAAGAACACTCTCTTCTTATTTTTATTTGGTTTGATATTGATAGCCTGAGTTTTAATTTTCCATCCTGACCTTGATTAGGACTGATGCCTGAGTGATGCCAAAGTGATGCAACTCTTATGATTACTTATAAGAAGGGGAAAATGATTGGTTTGCTTCTAGTTCTATTAGTATGATCCCTTTGTTGATGCCTACACTCCATTCTGGGATGTAGCCTTTATCAACCCAAATGCAGTTTGCTGTCCATGCAGAAAATTAATCTGGAAATGTGGTCTTACGTGCAGCCAGACACTGCCTACCAGCATGCATGGGATCCTGCCTGCCAAAATACATCTTTGGCATTTTCATGCACTGTTAGGTGGCTTAGCATAACATCAGTCCTGGCCCAAAACTCTGCAGAGAGTCATCAAAGCAACTGCATGGAGTGAAAAAGGTGAATCTGTCAGTAGATATTATGCATGGCCGCTCTCAAAATTGGTCTTTAAAGCCTGAGTTTCCATTAGGACCAATGACATATTTAAGCAGTGGTGCAAGAGCTGAAGTAGTCTGGTCCCCTAATTCTAGTGTTTCAAGACTGCACAGTGAAAATCTTAAACTGAATACAGAAGTGAAAAAAGTGGRAAAAAAAAGTGAAATAAAAATCTTATTTAAAATCATTATCTGTTTTCAGGCATTAAAGGCTAGTTTGTCTGCCCTCTGATGAAAGCTCACACCCTTTTGATAACTGCTCAGCTGGGGCCTATAAYGGAGTGCATGTCTTGGTACAAGTTTTTCAAATATTCCCAGTAACATCACTTTTGTTATGTTTCAGCCATCTGTTTTGTACCTAGGGAGACTGGTTGAACCTTGCAGAATGCTACATACGGTGACTACTAAAGAGCAATGTGGAGGGTCATGACAGGGTTAAACTGGTGGAAAGTTGCAAGTAGCAAGCAACAGGAGCCTCAGACAAACGTACCCAAGGACACCAGTGCAGGTGGGAATGATACATCCTGAGAAAGTACAGATAAACTAGCAGAAGCCAGTGGGAACCAAGGTTAAGGGCAAGACAGCTTTTCTAAACAAGTAGCAAGGTACAAGGCATGACCGCTGCGTGCGTGATCGGTGCAATGATTGGCTACTTGTGACATAATCTGCATGATGATTGGCCTAGCAAAGTGTGTCTGTGAAACCGCTGAAGCAGCTAACTTTTTAAATATGCTCAGAAATAAACAATAAATGTCTCAGGACGCAAACCCTCCTGAGTCCGTGCCATTCATCCGCCACAAGCAACTGCAGAACCATCCTTCTATTTTCCAAAGAGGGAGTTTTGGAACTAGTTTTGTCCTCTGCCAGTCATACAACACAGCTCACATTTGTGATCAGAAGCAAAATGAACAGGAAAGTTAGTTCCACTGACTGTCCTGGAGTGCACATTCAGCACCAGAACTATAGGCCACAATAATATTTATATCAGCATTATTTGCTAAAGATTCAGGACAGAGCTCATTCTAGAATTTCTCCATTTTTAATGTTTCATGATGGGGAGAAGAAGAAGGTGATAACACTAATCCAAAGAAATTGCTTTGACTAGTTAGTCACTTCAGAAGCAATGGACCATCCTGTGCTGATGGCAGGACCATACATCCCCTCAAGTTGCCTTTAACAATCTGATCAGTGGTAGTCCCAGCTATCGCTCACTGCACTGGCCTGGGCTTATTGAACCATGAGCCACAGCAAAGCAGTGATTATACAGAGGGCTTCACTTTTTGCTGGGTTTCAAATGTTTGGACAGTGTCTTAAGTCTAGAAATGACAGTGGAGTCACATCTTGGTCTTAGACTTTCAGTCAGCACTGGTTATGTTATGCAACTTATTCATGGCTAAAGTTGGTGCTGGCCTCTGTAAAAAAGATGAGTTTATTTTTTAGTGAAAACATGCCAGTTATACTGTAATTAGTAACGAGTGACCTATAAATAAAGAGCCATCTGAAAATCGTGCTATTTTGGGATCTCCCAATTTACAGTGACTGCAGTCCAAAGTGTCAGAAAAATACGGCTAAATATAGGGAATTTAAAGTACCGTAAGAATGACAACATTTTACATCACAGAAATTATGATATGAGCAGAGGTATTGACTATAATTTTAGCATAGCATGAGGAATGAACAACTTGAAGATGCAGGGCCTCTACAAATGAGTTAAATCTTAATGCAGATACGATTACTTTAAAATAAAAGGTGCTTGTTTTTTTCTTGGCATAGCTTCTTCCTGGAAGAAGAGGTGMAAATGGGGTATTTACATAAGGCACTCATCTACTAACGTATATCAGTAGAATGTATCCATATTAGAGCTGTGTTATCTTATTAAAAATACTACCCCTTAACCAGGGTTGTTCAGGGCTACAAAAGCTGGATGAAAAATTCTACTCTGGCAGCAGGAAAGAAACATCACTTGTATGCTGAGAAGAAGCCTCTGCTGTCCTTTCCTGTTTTTCTGGAAATAAATAAAGATGTTAGATTTTTGCTTTAATCCAGCACCTCTCCCCCCCCCCCCCCCCCCCCCCCAAAAAAAAAAAAGAGAAGAAAAGAATCACCCACTGTGACCAAACACATTCTTCTTGATCAAGTATGCTTTGTTCCTTTAAATTGAATTTTTCTGATGGTTAATGTATTGAATGTTCTATTTATGCAGTTAATAAAAATAATGATTCTTTTTCCTATATAGATAATTAAACCTAAATGTGGATACTAAAATCTCAGGAGGAAAGCTAACACTTTAAAAGATCCCCCAAACCATATGAAATAAATAGCGCACCAAATTCTATGTTCTTTAAGTACAATGTTAAATAGTGTACAGTTCATGAAATTCTATTTAGGAATAAAGCCACATATATTGTATAAAAGCTGAGCTATTTATACAGCACAACCACAAGGAAATATGAAGATGACATTGTTYACTTTATACCATCCATCAGTAAGATAGAAGGCTATTTCATGTAAACATAAAGCAAAAGAGTATTGTAAATCTGCATGTTAGACTTCACTATATTTAGCAGAGAATGTTGAATATTGCTTCAAGCTTATTTAGTGATAATATTTAATTATATATTACCATGACTAAAAGGTTTTTATCAAATGCCTCTGAAACTCAAGTAACCATATATATATTGCTGATAAGAAAATATTATCTACAATTAATATTTTAAACTCCTAATATTAATATTTCAGTTTTAAACCTCTTGAATTTTTTTAGGACGTGGCTTATAAATAAAGTGATCTTAAAGTTAACTATGAAAATATTCAACAAGTTAAGTTACTATTAAGTTTCTTTACTGCAGTTCACTGAAGCTTCTGATTAAATTAAATAAAATATAGCCCCAGATGAAATGCAACGTAGTAATCCAGAATGATGAAGATGTGTGACAGTAACCTGGTCTGCGTTTAGAAGAAATAATTTCTTAGTTATCTGTAGATGGAGAAATTGCTATTAGTCAGCAGCCTTTTCTCATGTTTCCAGTAGCAAATAAAAGTCCAGATTTGCTAGCTTGGTTAATCAGAGCTAAGCACAAACCTTCAAACCTGCTATTTTTTCTTACGGATTTCTCTATGCAATGTTGTTCCAGTTCCACTGATCATTCCCAGCTTTCCCCTGAGCTTAGCCCTTTGCAGAGACCAAGTAATGAAACAGCAGTTCCAGTGTCAGGAGTGGTGCAATCTTGACGTACTGCAGACATTGAAGCTCAGTCACGCTTCTTAACTCTATCTATCCCTACACCTAGCCATCACACCTAGAGATGAACAGATTTGTAACACCTTGTATGAACAGCAGTCTTGGAGAAAAGAACAATCACTCAAAATCCTGAGACTGTTCAGTGGGAGAGGACAAGGATCACCTAAGCAGTCTCTAACCATAAGAGCTAGTTTGCCAATGAGCTACTGTCACTTCCTTGTCATCTGTTTCTCTGAAAGCTGACAAGGCTAACATTACGAAAGGGATTTCCTCACCAAACACCACTGAATCTTTCTTTCCTTCAGGATGCAAGCAGTCTGTTCACAGAAGTGTCTGGTTTTGGACTACATCTGACAAAAATTACACTTTGAAAATAAGAGTGTTGGGAAGCCTTTCTGAATACTGGTTTGGAAGTTTAATATTATGTACAATATTGCTTCTGTTCACATATCTCCTGGATGGTAGAAAAATGGCAGGATCAGTTCTAAAATAAAGTAAATAACATGTCATAACTGAAAGCTCAAAATGCGATTCAGTTCTTTAGCACTGATTTTCCCATAATTTTAGTTTTATGATACCACATTTTTGGTGTCAGTACTTTACAGTAATAAATACTGAGAGCATCAGATTTGTATAGGATGAGTGACATAACTTGTAATTGGATACAGCTGAGCACAGACCACAGCTAATCAGACGTATCATACTGAATATTGAATAGTGTGCTGAGAATTCTGTTATACGGTGACATGTATAATCTGGATTTTCCCAACTTTTGTTAAAGTGCAGTTTCCTTTTGATAYGTATTCCTCCATGCTACCCGCTGGATTGGCATTTGAAAATTTTCAGCTGGGCAGGAGTGTAAGAATTGAACATAATTGCTTGTTTTAATAGCTGTTTACTCCTACTGCCACTAATTACAGCTGCTTTGCAGTGTCTCACCCTGAAGGAACTGAGATGCATATGCCTAGTCACTCTTTTTCTAACATTTTTGAATCATTTGAAATAACTTCTTGACACTCCTGGGAATCAAAACCAGAAGTTATAGAAACAGTTATAGACCATGAGGGATGAAGATACATTTCAAAGCTGTCAACCCCTCCAGTTTTAGCAGTTTGGAAATGAATCAGCTATACTTGGAAAAAAATGTACTGTGTTTGCTGACCCAGACCTAAATCTGATTTTCTGTGAACAACAAAATCATTTCAGAAAAATATTAGAAGGAAGATAAGGGTATCTGCACAAATCCGTTTTTGCAACATTCTCACCAAAGCATGAAAATCAAATGAAATTAAATGAGTTCATTTCAGGCACAACCACTCAATTTTTATGTCATACTTATAGTCCAAAACTCAAAAATGTGAACCAAGAAACTATTTGTGCATTCATACTTTAGCATAAGATTAAGAGCTTCTGTATGTATATAATGTGGCCTTTTACTACATATCCTTTTACTTGGGAAGGAATAAGGATCTAGAATGCTTTAGGTGTTATTTCGCACTGACTGCAGTTTGGATTTTTAACCTTGAAAGTCATTACTTTGTCTTTCGGGTGTGTAAGTATGTCTGTGTGACGTACATAAAGCTTTTTGTTGCTGTAAATGTACTGCATTAGTGCAAGAAGTGTACATTAACATTAGAGACAATTAAAAAAWTTTACCTATGAATGATACAAAAAATCACTGTTTAAAAATTCTGTGGTTATAGCTTCTTTATTAAATAATTATAAACTATGAATCTACRGTTATGTAGATTCCACATTGGGTCTCACAGACATATAGTGTAAATAAAAACATGGGAAAATTCTCTTACTTTGCGATCCAGGATAGGTAGGGAGATTTAGGTAAATTCTCTATTGCCTATATTAAACTGAGTAYGTCCCTTTTGCCTGTGTGCTCATAACTATGCCACTGCACTAGAAAAAYGACTGTACCCTGATTTCTTCCCTGTCTTACACTCATTAGTTAGTCTCTACTTGATTTCCTTTCAGCACAAATTGCAGTTCACATTTCCTGCTTCTGATTTTCCCCCCCATTCATTTATTTTCTTTTCTAGCCTCTCTCTGATCTTCTGCTTTCCTTCGCATACTGCTGTTTTGCCATGTCTATTCCTATGCTTAGAAATCTTTCAAATTTCTTGTCCATGAAAACTCTGTCCCCTCCTTCTGAAGACCCAATTCTTTTATCAAGACTCCAGTGTTTATTTCTGTATGAAAGCTATTTTTAATCTCAGATGATAAAATGTATTAATTTATACATACTAAAATTGTAATTAATGTGTTTTAGTTATTTTCCTAGAAGATGTAAGAACCATAAGCCTTTTATGTGTATAAAAAGATAAGTTTACATACAACACTTTCATAAAAAGCTGGTGATTCATCTCAGTTCTTCCCAACACACACAGAAGCACACAGCTGTCTCACAAATGAACTGAAAATGGTGCCGACAGTAGACACCTCTCTGATTCACTTGGAATGAGATGATTGTTAGAATTTCATTCTGTAACATCATTTTTAAACCGAGAAAGATAGTTTCACACYTAGTATCACAGCAAAGTACTTATGCACTCGTAGATATTTACATAGATACTTATGGTATCTGTTGCTGGTAAGCTACAAGAGAACAAAAGGTATACATTGGGACTAGGCATTGGAATAAGTAACTGAAATATGAGTGAGAAAGAGTTGAAAAGAAGAGTGAAATGAGGCAGATGATAGATATATTAACGGTGATTGTGAGGATATAAACATTAAAAATAGGTTGACATGACTGTACTGGGACCCTAGAAATAGAAGTAGAAAAGAAAAAGGGAAAAGGTTGGAAAAGAATAGGAAAAAGCATGAAAGAAGTCTAAAAAACATGAAGAGATGAGGAGTATGAAGTTTGGACAAAATGTCAGGGAGAGCTGATTTTTTGAAGGCAGGCTTTTAAAAGGCCCTTGGAACAAAGTTGCCATCATTTAAAAACTGGTTATTTCTTACTCCATATGAAACAAAGTTGGTAGGAAGTACWAGGAAGAAGTGCAAGAAGATGATAGCTTTATAGACTAGCTCTGTATTAATGAAGGTAGATGAGCTATAGGCCAAACAGTATCATCAATATTTGCTGGAAGAGTTTTACATTTGAGTCATATGAAAAGGCCAAAGTTACTGTTAGTGGCTGTTGGAYGTTCTGCATCTACTACCTGAAAATTTTTGTTTAATTTTTTCTTGAACTGAAGAATGTTGTGTTTTGCCACTATTCACATGCCTACTTTGACAATATTAACAGTCATTTTAGTGGGGGCTGCAGACTGATGTTCTGTGTCAAAGCTATGCCTCAGTTTGTGAAGAACATCTCTAAGATATAGACTCTTCTATCTGTTCAAACAGCTAAAACTTTGAACCTGATGTTACCATTTCACATCACAATTACTACAGCTGCCTTTTTCTGGCCTTGAGTAATGTGATCCTGTCAATACATGACTATGCAGAATATTGCTGAAAATATCAGCTTCCCTGATGTTTGGATGGTTTCTTTGTGCACCTCTCTTGGTTCCTTATCACAGCAAACATGACCTGCTTTTCAGTGCTGAAATCCTTCACAGGTTATCGCCATTCTACGATATGAAGGTAAGATTCTTGTCTCTGACTGACATTCCTTGTTCATTAGTTTTATGAAGAATCTCCTTTCTCTCATACTGTCTCACTTCTCACGGACATCTGTAAAGCTGTTTCCACAGTCCTTCTCCAAACCCTTCTAAATACTTTCCTTTTCTATGACAAGACCTGAAAAGAGTCATGCTGCTGGTATGCTGAGATTATGGCCAATGAGGATTAATATTTTAAACCTTCTGGGATTTGTACTCTTCCTTCTCATGTTTCGTGATAAACTAGTAATCTCTTTGGGGCAGAGGGAGATATTTTTCCCTTTTTCCTTTGTCCTTGTTCTGCACCATGACTGGAGTGCACAGACACTACAAAGGATGACAAATGAAAAAAGGAGCTATGGCATCACAGTTCTTCTCCATAGCCTGTTGCAAATAACCTAACCTGTTCATAACAAAGCCTACTTATATCAGAAACAGTGTTTATGTGAAACATGAAAGAAACAATGGAATGGAATCCAAAAAAGGCAAATCACAGATTTTGACTCAGATATTCCAAACGCTGCCTGTTTTTGTACTGGAGAAACCATATCCAGGACTTTTTGGTGCCATTACTGCAACTGTCTTTTATGAGGAAAATAAACCATAAAGGTAAGAAGAGCTTGCATCTGTTTTGGAGACAGGCAAATTGAAATATGAAGCAGCAAAGTTATTCATCAGAAGCAATAGAGTAATGGAACCTAAAAGGATCTTTAAACTTCTCTTTTATGTATGCACACAGATAGCTCTTCCTCTGACAAATTCCACTAAACTCCCATTTCAGTTCTTTAGGACCARTAAGGATGTGGTTGACAAACTGTAGCCATCTGAAAGCCAGGTATTTTTGAAATCTAGTTATTTAGGTTCCCTTCAATGAAGAGAAATAGATATTTTCAGAAGGTGTTTTCTTCTATCTAGAGATAGGCGTTGGTGGGAGTGGTGGGGAATTAATAGCACTCTCCCTTGACTGAAGGGTGAACCCACATTCTTAGGCCACACCAGACTACAGCTGTACTAGTAAATTAAATTGAGCCCTGGACCATTCTCTAGCACTTGAGACAAACCAGCACAGGTGGGTCATGTCTGTATTATTGTCCTCTCTTATTCTCCGAAATTGAAGCTTATACCCAGATTGATTCTTTGGAAGTGTCCTTGACTTGTGCTAAATCCAAAGCCAGACCTGGGAGTTGTTCAAAAGAGTTGTGGTTTGCCCAGAACAAGACCATGCCAAGGATCACTGTACCATTTTAACCCCACAGACAACTTCATTGCAGTGCACTATTTATAATTTCCTAATACAGATACAGCTTAGATATCCAACTTTAGGATGACTGAGCTTCCCTCATATCATTCCCACCTCAAGTTTTCACAGATTATGTGTAAAACCTGAGTTAAATAACAGTAATTGATTTTGCAAAGTGAAAAATTCTTTCAGATGTTGACTTATTAGACTACCCTGTGACAACACTGCGAGAAACTCTACACRAGCTGCCAAAATTTCTAACACCATTTCTTCCAAGCAAAAAATGAGCCAAMGCCATCTAACATGAAGATTTAATGATTTTAATTCTTGAAAACTATTTAAATCTCAAAGCATTTGGGAATACTAGTGGGTGATTAATGAAACTATTAATTGTTTGAAAAATTGGCTCTTCAGATCTTTCTGAGTCAAATGAAATATGTAAACAAAATGAACTGCAGTAGATGGAATTTGCAAGGGACTGAATGGAAACATCACTACAGCTTGTCCCAATAGAATAGATTTTTCCCCAAGATGTACTTCTCATAGGAGATAAGAGACTGCTCAAGAGTTTATTGATCATTCAGCTGGGCAGATGGAACCACGCTTTCTTATTTTATTGTCTTTAATTGAGTGCTCATACCACACTGTACTTGTACCACACTGAGAGCCACAAAAAATTCTACTGATCCACATTAAAACAGAAGAGTGGTCTTAAAGAATAAGAAACTGCAAGTACATTTCTGTCAACACCAGTCTGGGATGTATGTAAGTTATGTCAAAAGTGTCAACTATATCTACTGCCATTTATGAAACATTACATTTTGTAATAGCCATATTTGAAAATAGACATTCAATTTGTAATCTCCCTGTGTGCCACAAAAAAGTCTCCAGAGCTAGGAGAGTTTTTAGGTTTTAAATTTTGAAGTTATCTTGCTACAACTAGGCATGATATGCTCAAAATTTCTCACCAAGTATAAAATATTTTAGGATACGAAAAAAAAAAAGGTATCAGAACATTCACAGTTATCCAACCTGCCTTCAAAAAAAAAAAAAAGTGATATATGATATACATGCTATTTAAAGGTTAAATAATAAAACTACTTTCCTTGCTTTTATACATTACATTAATAGATTTCAAGAACAAATGAATGTGAATACAATTTCAGCAAGAGTCACCAGGCAGCCTTGCCTCATGATTTGGGCTGCATCCTTTTCAGTCTGGTCATTTAGGCAAATAAAACAAAAAGAAATTTAAGGATTTTCCATCAGAAAGAGCTTTATGCTATACGAACATCAATTTTAAATATAAGYATATGGTTAATAACTCCTATTAATGATTTTTCCAAAGAATCCCAACCTTCTGAGTAACATTTTTAGTATCAATCATCATGAAAAAAATATAGGGACCATTCTAGAGATGATGGCATCCGCACAAGGTTCATCTAAACTGCTGAGAAACTTCATCCGAATGGAGCATGATAGCTAAGCAATAGTCTGATCCAGTAAGTACATCATCCCATCTAGGCATAAATGTGGAAAATATATTTAATACCTGAAATGTRTGGAAGTTGGACTCAGGACTGAAGTATATAGAAATAATTGGTAATTCTAAGAGTCTCAAAGTTATGGTTTGCTTTGTTAAACAAATATACTTAATTTGAATAATACCATAGACATCTTCAAGATGTTTGCTTTTCCAGTCAACACATTCTGAATTTTGTGCAGGTCTAGTTTCTACTTGCCTTTTTTTAACCTGTTCATAATGGCTTCCTAGCTCTAGAATGGCTCCCAGATATYGTGAATGCTCAGTGATGATGACATATAGAGCAGTAGTCTGTCCTCATGTTGCTGATTTTTCAGTTTACAACATCACATGAAAACCTTCTTCCTCTACCTGAAGGTAAAGTAGAGCCATGGGGTCCATATGGGATTCTCTGTACAGGAGTTACTAATTTTTATAGGTTGCATGGATATAAACCTGTATTACGTTGCATTCTGGTTTACTTCCTGAGAGATATTTAAAGGTGGACCTCATAAATCCAATCAATATCCAGCAATAGGCCTTCTGTCCAAGGGCACCACTTCCTTATTGTTTCTCTTACTCTCAGTCCATTTCACTCTACAGTGTCCAAACTAAGTTTGTTTTAGTTATTACTTAACCTTCACTGAAAAAAAAATCTGTTTGATGCCAATTTTATCTTCTGATCGGTCAAATTTTTGGCTGTCAGGCTAAAACTGGTTTTCTGTATTTATTCATGCATTTTTAAAAAGCTTTTCTCTATACAAATACCAGTGGAAAAAACAAATAAAAGTAAAAATATTGACATACCTCAAAACATTCAGAATTAATTATCRTCACTAGATAATGTATGTTATTCACATAACATTTTCTGATCACACACTTTTATATTATTTCTTGCAAATAAACCTCAGGCAAGTTTTATACTTTGCACTGAAGAGTGCACTGTTCAAACACTAGCTCTCATTCAGCATATGATTTAGGTATAGCCAACATGATTCAGTTAGCATCAACTAGAAAATATAGTCTGGAGGATAAAACTTCTTAGAGGTAAATTCTTCAACAAGAATACAGGAGATGCACATACAGAGAAATCTTGTTAACAACAACAACGACAACAACAACAGAGATTTATGTTTGTAGAACCTGGGGTAAAGGTGGGGAGACTACTTTGATAATATATTGTACCCCATGGTCATATTTTTTTATACTCAAAAGAATTCTAATACCCCACAGAAAACAAGAACTATTCAGTACTTGAGGAGATCTTAGATACGAACTATCATTTTGTTTTAGAGATGACATATGTTTGTAAGATTTAAATTCATACTTCAGATTGTGGAGGATCTTGGGAAACTGCGTAGACAAAGATATTTGCATGAGAAGCGGTAGAGTAGGCATAGCGGAAGATCACGCGGTGTGACGCGCAGCCTAGGGGTGGAAACGAAATGCAACTGTATGTAAGCTTGAACGCAGCTCACAATAAACGCCATTTTAGCATCTCTCACATTGAGGTCTGTGCTTGCGGCCCTGCAGTAGAGGAGGCTGCAGTGCTCCCCTGGTGGCGCCATGGGACCGAGCGAGAGCACGGCAACACAGATTCAGTTTTCTGAGAGGTACATTAAGTCACTAGCCACCAATCGAGTATTTAACTACTGATGACTCTATTATGACCATCAGTTTGTCTGCATCAAGTGGAGCTGCCTTGTAGTGGTCTTTGTATTTATCACAGTGAAGTGAAACAGATAACACTTTCTTTGCACAAAGACGATATGTTTTTCAGTGTATTTGATTGCTTTTTGATGTTTTTTGTTTTGTTTTGTTTCGGTTTTAATAATTTAATTCCAGCTCTCCCAACTACGTAACTTGCTGTTACCTAGGGTGCTGCTACATACTTGCTTATTTGCTGCAAAGGGAAATATTAACTAATTAGGTAGAGAAACAATGTTTAAATGACTCACACCTTTCAGATTGCATGCATTTACTCTAATCAGACTGCTAGAAGTAAGTTTTATAATTGTCTCTTCAATGTTTTTCTCACAAATCCAAAGTAATGTATCATAAGCAAAATAAGTGCGTTTTAACAAGATTTGCTTGAACTATTCACTTTCCTATGCTGTGTGAACTGAAAATATAAGTGGAGAATATGATTTGCAAAAGAATAGTCTTCATAGACCCAACTTTTCTCAGTAAGGCAAAGGCTAAGACTAAGTATATTTGAAAATCCCATACAAAGTTATCAGGCTTTTTGAAATCTATCCCATAGGAAGATAGYCATTCTCTTAAGTGTAAGATGATTAAAATATAATATAACAATAAAATGGAGAGTTCATGTTTTCCCAGCTGAATACTTAGTCACAGAGGACTATATGCTGGTAACAGAATATTTTTATGTTTGATGATTACCTTGTATCTTCCATTAATGCATTTCTACAAAAAAAAATAAAATAAAATAAATCTTTTTTTGTTTAGATAAAATAGCTCAGGTTAGATGACATTTGTCTAAATTTAGCTGCCTAAATTGGCCTAAACTCATGTAAGCTAGATGTGCAGGCACTCTTAGTAGTCCACAAAGACARGTATCTCCAAATAGAGTCAGTCTAGTTAACTGGTTTGATCTAACTCTAAATGGCTTCAGTTAGGTGACCTTAATTCTCCTGTATGTCTTAATCCTCCCAACTGCAGGTGAAAGCCACTCATGTTATCTAAGGACACTCTGAAGCCTTACAAAGAAAACAGGTGAAATAGAAAGACTGTCCATTGAAAACTGCACTGCCTGTTTGGTCTGATCTGTCTTGTTGCCGTTGAGCGCGCCATGRCTTATCCTACCCACAGTGACCACTGGCAATGGTTGTTGTGCGTCTCTTCCCTATAAGGCAAACAGCAAATTGTTAACCTGCCTTCTGCCCTTGGACATGTCCCATCTCGGGCCATGCTACTAGTTTAAATTGCTTCCAACATGCAGATTGTAACTGTAAGGGGATATTAAGGAGAAAGTGAACAATAAGAAAATTTTGTATCAAAAAATTTCTTAAGATCTTCATCAGATGCTTACTTTTTATAAAGACAAAGGGAATGAAGTTGGACTGGAGTTGGTAAAGTATACAATGGTCATATCTCACGAGTAAACTAGTATTTTTTAGTGGAATTTGCTATGATACATTTGACCTCATACATATTGGTTTTGCTACACTGAGAAAAGGTGATTTATTGCAGCAGTTAGTTTCTAGTATTCGCTGTGGAAGGGGAAAAATGTGTCTTGTACTGACCTGATAATATGATTACAGTCTACTGTTACCGTATTATATCAGTAACTGAAGCCATGCTTATTCCATTAAATTCCTGTAGGATTTCACTCAGCTGAAGAAACAATGTTCCCTTCTTCAAAAAAAGAAACAGAAAAGAGAAAAAACAGCAAAACCCCTGCAAAATAAATGGCTATGTACGTATGGATTTTATTAAATTTGCCATTATGGGAGAGTAGGTTTCTAGCTGATACATTCTCAAATGTAGTTTCTTTTTTTCTGCTGTTACTGCTATGCTTTTACATACATTCAAACAATATAAAAATTGGAAAAAAACCCCAAACCCTATAGTTGTTTTACACTAATGCCCTAAAGTCAGGGAATATGTTCACATTTTTTACAAACATGAAATTCAAGCCTCTATCTTTGAAAACACTTGTAAAAAACTATTAATTTATTCATAACTATTAGGAATCTTTACTTTGCACTTATCTTAATTTTATAAATTGAAGACATGAGATTTAAACACTTTTCTCCAGAAGAAATTCCATAGCCTAGTAATGCCCTCTGAGCTAAGAAGGTTTTCAAGACCTTTGGCCTATACTTAGCTTCATCCCCTTCCTCTACATTGTAGATCCTTGAAGATCATTGTAGATTGAGTGTTAAATAATCCTTCTGATTGTTTTAAACAGTCATCATACCTTTTTTATCCTCGCCTTTTTAAAGTATCTTTAGTACTTCAACAGCAAAACTAGCAGGTAAAACTTTTTTTTTATTTTTCTATTGTTTTATTGTTTCCTAAGATCCCGCTCTTCTGATAATATTAAACAAACAAAAACTTTATATTAAGTCTTCAAATAGCTTTCTGGAGAATAATTGTCATAAATAATACCAGCTGTCAAATCTGAAACTCAAAATAGGCATTATATTATCATACTAGTTTGTTGCCCAGTGCCGTCTCAAATCTTCTGTTAGTATTTCTGGTTTCTGAGTTTCTTCTTTCTAATAACTTTGCATTTTTGGATTACTTTTGCAGATGTTTTCCTCTATTGTAATTAGTCTTTTTTCATCATCTTTTAGCTTGTTTGCAAGCCAATTTAAATAGATTTTTCTAATTAAGTTTTTGCATAATAATATTAAATACTGTATTAAAATCATTTCCAAACTGTTTCAATACCCTTTTTTATATTCTTAAAATTTTAGTCCATTTCTTCTACCCTGATTGCTCATTAAATCCATGATTTTATTAAAAACAAAAAGCAAATCAATGAGCACTACAAAAAACAAGTTAAATTCTATAAAACAAATAAAACTAATGTGTTTAAATCACATCTGCTGGGATCTCAGGAGGCATCTTTTAGCATTTGTCTGACTTCAGTGTTATAAACACAGATAGATAAGCTGGCCATTCAGAAATGACAAGCTAGAATTTTTCTTTAAATTCACTTCTCCATTTTTTAGGATTAAATATTAGCTGCCTTTTTATTTTCAATATTTTACTTTTAACTCATTTAATGCAATTTACTCTTTCTGTCTCTGTCTGTCTGTCTGTCTTTCTTTTTCTTTTTTTTTTGAAATGGTAGTTTATACTTTTCTACTAAGCTGCCTTAATTTTTTTTGGACAATTCTTTTCAGATGTACAGGTTGAATCTAAAATTAGTACAGGCACTGTTCAAAATAATACTACCACAGTTTTGTTATGTTTTTATGGTACTTATTATGCCAATAAGCGGCAGTAACAAAATATTTAAAATATTGATATCACATAATGGAGTTCATATCTTCAATAACTATACGCAATGGCATTATGTAGACATTGTAAGTCACTCTGGGCAAATTAATTACCAAAAGAACAAATCAGTCAAATTAATTATCAAAAGAACAAAACAATTAAATAGAATAAGATTCACAAACCTTATCAGATTAATTAGAAATGGGAGTATTTCTCATTATTTCCATATTTGCTGTGGAGAAATACTGTAAATAAACAGCTACTTCACACAAAATAGTTTTGAATTGAATGAGAGGATTTTCAGAATTTTAAAACTGATTTTTTTCTAGAAGGGAAAAAATACTAATAATTCTGAAGAAGCCTCATGTCTCTATTTCCTATTAAAGTTGACAGAAACTTCTGCTTTTCAATATCTCTTGTGTTTTTTCATGAGGCTCTTCACATGTGGCATAGGATGTATAAAGCACAAAGCTAAATAATAAGTCTGTTCCCAAGTTAGTAATAAAAGTAATAAACTTTGTGCACTAAATTTTGCAAGACCAATGAAATGTTCAAAACAACACATCTCTAACAACACTAACAACAAATGTCCAAAACAACTACATCTCTTCACAACATGTGTGCTATCATATCTCATTTACAGATGGGGAAGCGTAAACACTATATCTGGAGTGTTTTCTCCAGGTATAAAGAGACATATAGACAGAAAGTTGGAATTTTACTGAAATAGAATAAGGCCCCCTATTAAAAAACAACAAAGAAACAAAAACCTTAATCTCCAATAGTTATTAAAACCTGAAGTTTTATTCAAACGCTATCAATGTCAGCTTCTGAGCTAAGAATAGATTTGTACAGCTTTTGGATGAGGGGTCATCAATCTCATCAATAACAGATTGCAAATTAAAAATAGAATAACAAAACTTTGCTTCTTCTATATAGGTGACACTCTTTGCTTTCTAAATGACCATCCAGATACTAAAATTATTGATTGAATTTTTTTTCTAATACTAGAAAGTACACCATTCAGCGTCACATATATATTAACATTTTAAAGTCAGTTTTACATTTTAAAAGTTGGCCACTAATTTTAAAAAGCCATAATATGTAAAATTATGTTGTCTAAAATATTTCTAAAACTGCCCACTCCATTAAACATTGTATGCTTTGTTCCCTAAGGTACTAAAGCAGATTTTAGAAGTTATGTTGTCACATCTTGTATACGTTAAATTTCCTCATTTGCCAATACAGCAAACACTATGTAAATGATAAAATAAAATGTGAGATGCTTTGTGTCAAGATATTTATGAAACAAACAAACAAACAAACAAACACACTTTCTTATCTATTTTGACTACTTTATTTGCTAATCATTCCTTGCCATAGCTTATTGCTATATTTTATCCTCTAACATATATAACACATCTAAAACTGAATATACAGTAGCTTTCACAATTTCCAACAGGAATATATCCATTCTTAGGCAGCAACTCTTGAAAGGTTTCTATTAAGTATAAAGACATTTTAGACAGGTTACACAGTTCCACAAGCTGCAAATCTTTATTGATTATTGCTTAGAAAAATCTAAGTAACTATTGAACACCACTTCTTAAGACTTTCCTTAAAAGACTAATCCAATTTCCTTCTTTTATAGGCACCAGATGCAATTCACAAAAGCAGTAACTAGCTAAACAGGATTATTAAAGATTTAGCTTAATTCTCTTTGGCTTTTTTCTCCTATCCAGTTTCCTTTTCTACAGTAGTAATTTTAAAATAGACAAAGATAATAACAAGATGTTGAGAATTTTACAGATTCAGTATCAATCAGAAGGGTGTCACTTGTCACCTGCATCCCTTCTCTCCCGAGACTACTTTGAAGTATGTCTTCTTGGTTTATTCTACCCAAAGAATACCAGCATCTTTCATTCTCCTTCCTCTCTGATGATGCCTTCACTGCCAGACACACTCAGGGAATTTCAGCCCTCAGAATTTCTCACTTTAGAAAAAAGGAGGCTTGTTTTTGAATAGGGCTGGATAGACTTGGTCAGGCCCTCAGGGAAGCAAGTTCTGCTGCAAACTTTACAGGTGATCCTGCAGATATGGTGTAGCTGAAATCAGATTCTCATGCCTTATAGTTGCTTAGTATCTCCTACACAAGATACATAAATATTACATGCACTGTGACTAACAGAAGCAAACAGATTGAATCTGGAACAGCATTGTGTTAATACAAGATTCTGGTATCCTTAAGTATTTCAAATACTATTCTGCTATCCGTAGTATTCTCTAAGATAAAAGTTACTACTCAAACTTAAGAGCAACTTGCAGCAGAATCTGGCAATTTCTGTCTATATAGTTTATGAACTTGAGGTACATTGACTTTGTCTTTGATCTAGAAGTTCATTAAAGGAAAAGAAAAAATGAGTGCTGATCTATCATTTCACTCTTTACAACACTTTATAAATAAATTGACTTTCACTTCATGTTATCCTAAGCTAATCCACTCGCTGATGTAATTCAGGTATTTCAGAATGAGATGGCAGTATAAACTATTCTTTGAACCTCTTTATTTACCCAGGAAATACCAGAAAGTCAGTACAAAACAGGCACCAATGCAAACTGAGGAAAGACTTCCATACCACTTCAGTCAAGTGGTGAGAAAAAGCAGCAGAAAAGTGATGTGGGAGTAAAGGAGATTGCTTCCTCCGTGGCCCAAGCGAGAGCACACTGTGGCAAAGGCAGTTGCCTTGAGTGACATCCTGATTCCTGCTCTGCTTAAGGYTTGTGACAAAGTCAAATGTAGCCCCTCTGTTTAAAATTTCTGTCTTAGTTATAATGTTTCACTGTGTACTGATACTTCAGATATTCTAGGAAATCTCCTAGCACCTGCTATTGAATTTTTCTTTGATATGTGATGGCATTATATTCYGAAAAGTTAATCTCTGTTCAAATCAATTAGGAAAACAAACAAAGAAAAACAACCCAAATGGAACACCTCTGTAGCAACTTCTTCTTTGTGACAAAAATTCTCATTGTKCATACCATGAGGTTGTAGAGAAAATAAGCTATAATTAATCATGTATGTTGCATGTAAAATTACTTCAGTATTTGCTGGCTTTGTGCTCTTTGAATTATGGATTAAGAGAAATGTTTTCAGTATAGAAGATGCTAGACAAAGCTAAAATTAGCACACATAACCATGCATACACAGATGAGAATGATGGACAAAGCATTGGAGTAAAAAACAAAACAAAACAAAACAAAACAAATCCTTAAAATAAATTCTAGGCAAATTGGTTCAGATAAAATGAGAAACAACTAAAGTCTTATCTTTAAATTAATTTGAACCAGAGGTTTCTGAAGTTTAAAACAGTTCAGTTAATATATTTTGTGATTATTTTCATTTCAAACTTTTGAAGAAGGCTAAAAATAAAAGTACAGCTATTCCAGTGGCTTTTACAGCTGGGTCAGACAATATTACTCAGGTGCTACGTTTCTCAGAGCAATTAAGGACCCAAGACCCTTGGTTCATAGAAAGAAAATGTACTTCAAAATTTGTGTATTGAACAAGGTCTTCATTTTTTTCTCTTCTTGAATGAAGAAAGGTCAAATGTCAAAAAAAGAGGTCTTGAGAGAGTAAATTGGTTGCCATACTAATGCCAGACCCCTTTGTGGGGTAGACCCACAAAGGCTGTTCGATGCCTAACTCCCACTGAAATCACTGCGTGTGAGGCATTAAAATAATTTTATGCACATAATTATATTTTTTTTGTTTTAGATTTTTTAGTATCAGGGCTGCTTGCTCCCTCCATGCTGGCATAAGGAGAAAAGAAACCTACGCTTAAAAGATTGACATATTTTTTTTTTGCTTGGTGATGATAATAGTTACAGAGGAATTGATAACACTGGATTCTTGTAAATATCATGCAAATTTTCAGTCATGTAAACTGCAATATATAATCAGATTTCTTGACCTATATTACTTTGTTGCTTTAAATAATGTTATTAATTATTCCAGAATAAACAAGGGCTAAGGCCCAAGTATATAGACATACCAGAGGTCTTGAAAAGGTCATTTATGTTCATCAGTCCAAGCACTCTGTAAGGTTATTCTTGTTAGACCTATAGACAAACCAGTGTATAATAACAAATCTCTGCTTAAAACCAACATATTCATAGTATAATTTGAAGACAGATGAATATATTTCTTGCATTCCTTTACAGAAGTTTCAGTCTCTTAAAAAAAATCCACATTAAAATTATAAAACATTGGAAATAAAGTATGTATGCAGGGGGTGAGCTTTGGGAATGAAATTTTGAATTTTGAAAGAATGACAGCTGGAAATTTTCCATAGCAATGAAAACATTTTTTAACAAAAGTATGAAATGCTTTCATACAAAATGGCTCTTCTTGTTCTGTGTGATCACATATTTGATTCTGTACGGGTTACTGTAAAGAGATGCTGCAGTTTGGGAGAAGGATTAAAAAGGAGAAAATGAGTTTTGAAAAAAATGTATTTTTTTCAGAAAACTAACTCAACACTGAAAACTGGATAAAGTGTAGCAATGCCCGATTTTSTCTTCTTAAATATCAAGAGCATATACAGGTTAGAATTCAGGTAAGTCATTTTACTGAATATCTTTTGAGGAAAGCCACTACTGCGGTACAGTAGCTCAAGGGAAAAATCAGAAAATTTCCTGCCTCAAAGTTCACCCAGGACATTTTTCGCTATGAGATAGACATTATCATTATAGATTAATAGGAATAGATTTGTCTTTAAAACTTGATTGCTCAATGCTGCAAAGTACAGATCTTCCAACYACTAGCACAAAAATGTCTTGCTAATGCAGTATTTATTCTTTCCTTGCTGTGTAGATGTTTCCTCCCTGTCTATGGAAAACTGTTCCTCCCAGTACAAATGGTGCCAAATGACACTATAAAGACATTTTTTTCCCTTACCCTGACRATCCCATTTTTTAATTTTCTTCTTAGCAGCAGCAGAAGAAGATTTTTTGATGATTTCTTATATTTATTGTCTGCATCTTCATTCTATAAAGGGATAATATCCATTAATTACATTGTCATAAGATCTTATTTTCATTGTGCAGTAAGTGCTTTTTCACTTCCATGACTTCTGAAGTATGGTGACTGCTCTGCTGAATGACCTGAGAGTTAAATGGCAATACGGTATTAATCATTATGAGAGGTACGTTTGGAAATTCATAAATTCACAGGAGAAGACAGTTTTCAGGACAATTTACTATTCAGACCTCATATTCACGCTGTGAATGATTGTAATTACATGCTGTGACAATAACACATTCATAATACAGTACAGAAATGAACTCATATTTTTAGTTCATTATTTAGGGCAGCAATTCACAACCAGCCATAAAAATAGGACAATACACAGGAAATAATTTTACCATTCACTGCATGTTAGCAAAGGAGAAAAGTAATTCCATAAAGTTCCTGACCCTTGTTCTTGGAAAGGCTCTTTTGGTTTAGTCACAAATTTGTTTAAGTCTTCATCTCGTAAACAGTACTACTGATGCTCATAGACTACAGTATTCTGGAGAAATCTTTCTGCACTATACCATTATATTTGGAGACCTGAAAAAAAGTATGCCTCCTTTTGTCCTGGCATGTTTGAGAAAAAAATAATCTTTCTTAACAGGTTACATCTTCTATTTATTAGGATTTATTGCATAGATCCAGATTAATAAACAGAGACTCTTCTTTTGTGTTTACCTTGTGGTAAATTACATTGATTTGTCAGGATTATGAGAAAACAAAACCAGCTGATTTTAGGTGATGCTCACCTTTTTCCTAATACAAGCTATTATTTTGAACAGTCTAATGATTAATTACACCTGCTATGTTTTGTTTCTAAGACTGACTGCTCTGCCAGCTATTGCTGAGGTACAGAAAAAAAAAATCCTTACATTGTGAGATATTTAACAGTACAATTTACATGATCTCTAAAAGCACAGTTCTAATTGTTAAATTACTATTTATAAAATGCAAACTAGTTTATAGGTGGGCCATGGAATGCAACARTGTCTGTCTAAGCTGATCAGTGAAAGCAAGTGCTGCAGTTCGTATATTTTTAAAGATAAGAAACATCAGAATCTGGGGTGAGGGACCAAGGAAAGCACCTGTGGAGAACAGCTGAAACTCTTCATTAAGTGAGAAAGGCCAAGGTATGAGTATATGCGATATTAAATGGCAAATGTGTAGGCTATAGTTATACAGTGGAGATGCCATGTGGGGACAACATGAAGGGAACAACCCTTACCATCGCATCTCAGACATATCCCAAATGTAGAAGATGTTACTAAAGGGTACAGGGGGTAGCGAACCCAAAATCACATAAGGATTGAAAAGAATCCCACAACCAAATCCTATTTAATTTCACCTTTATTGAAGGAAATCAGCATGGAAAGAGCCAGGAAGAGTCAGAGGAGAAGATCTCACAGCTCTGGGGTCTTTTTGAAAAGTTATGACATACAGCTGAGAAGTGCACCCAGAACACTTCATGGGATGCTGGAAGAGCCAGAAGGACTACAACCTGAAATGCTAAAGGTAAGCATATGTTGAGATCTTTCTCTTACCGTGGAAAGACAGCATTATAAGGAATGTAGAGGGAAAGGAGGATGAGCGCACCTGCAGATCCAGACAACTTACCCCCATCAAAACCCTTCTGCCTCCACTGCCCCAGCTGTAGATCCTTTTGTCCTTTGCATTGGACATAATGTATTGAAACAGTAAAAGAGAGTAGCTGGTTAGTAAACAAGGCCATTCCTGAATAGAAAGACAGAAGAGAAGCCTTGATAACATTTGCAGTCAAGAGACATCCTGGCTTTATGTCCAAACCAACTGGCTGGCAGAGAGGAGGCAGAAACATGGGGAGAGTCCTGAATCAGGGCTCTCTCACCCAGCAGAAGGGATCATTAAATGGATGCCTTGACAGTTCTCCTTCCATACATGATCTCCTGGGTTTTGGTCATGAATTTTCTGCTTCTTGCCCAGTGTATGCAGATGGGACCACTTACAGTTCACTTTGCCTGAGGCAGTAGTAAGCCTGCTTATCTGAGCACCAGCATCATTGGTTAGTAATGGCATCAGGCTGCCTGGACAAGCATGAGTTCCTCAGCCAGTGATGGGCTTGGTCATGTCCCAAGAGAACATATATCAGTGTTAAGCAAAAATGTAAAGTATCATGAGGAATTGCACTGAACAGGGTCCAAAGACCACAGAGTGACCTGAAGATATCCATGATTCGCCTTATCATGAGTTTTCTCCCTGCCCAGGATAGGACAGATTTTCAGACTGAGATCAATACATCTCTAGATCATCTATATCAGTCTTCAGCTCCATCTGCTTATCGAGAAGTAATTCTCTATTCTAAGAGAAACAGGGCTAGTGGCTCTAAGTTAGGGAGTGATTGAAACTTGCTCACTAAGGCTATGTCTACACAGACAAATTACACAATGCCTGGATAAGGCACAGAAATATGATTTTACTACACTGTTAAATTGGTCCTTGACATGCTTTTGGTCCATGTCACCTGGCACTCTCTTAGATAATTCTCAGGTACGGTTTGGGAGACAGAGCATCTGAAAGATCTATCCTTTCCCATAGGTTGTTTGCCACAGGCCCTCAATTTTGGAGGCTGAGGAATTAGCCTAAATGTGGGCCATTTCATGCCAGTTGGCATTAGTGTCTGGAAATGTTCCCAGACATGTTTAATCTTCCAAAATAGGCAAAAGCTAAGATAATGAATGAATACTGAAGTGACAAAAATGGGAAATAGCAGTAAGGGGTGCCTTCATTTAAAGTCTTCATATTTATTTGAGTCCTACTGAAATATTTCAGTGGTACTCAGGATACTAAGTTATCTTTAAGAAGAATGCTTGTCCTCTTGTTTTTAAGTCATTTAGGAGAGGGACATTATTCTTGCATTTATTTTTATTGYTCTCAGCAAACTTTTGGAGTCTCATAGTAAAAAATTGTATTTCCACAGCTTAGAAATTAGATTGTTGTTGCTGTGATCAATTTATACTCTATTAATTTTATCCTGACCCAAGACCCTTCAAGTTACTGGAAAGACTTCAGATTCCTTCACTTGGGTTTATAGCAGTCTCCCTATAATGTTTCTGAAAGAAACATGAAGCAGGACAGTTTTGGCATTAGCAAAGCTGTGTTCATCCTCAACACAGTTCTCAGAAAACACTGAAAAACTTGCAAACAGGGTATTTCAGTTCTTACCATCATGATAGTCCTGTGATATATTATATCTCAATATCTTCTCTTTTCCTACTATTCAGGCAGTGCTCTGGTTTGTATCACATCTCCGTCAGGCCAGTATGAATTCTGGAGTGTTTATAAGAAGCCTCCACATCAGGAACTTTTTGTGCTGTCTCTGTTAGGCTGATAGGCTACCTTGTTTCCAGAAGCTTTACGTCTGGAACCATTTCAGGAAGGACATCACAGTATAATAGCATTATGTAGAGTTCATGAATCAATGTTGATCTGTGGAGAGCCAACTGGTCACCCAGAATTGTTTTCTCTTGTCCAGCTGAAAACCTGCATTAAATGTGTCCTTAAATCTTCCTTTCCATATAGAATTGCTCCCTTTACTCAAGCCATGAATGTTGAAAGGCTGTGAATTGATGGAATATGTGATTTGTGGTAGAGTGACTTGAAAAGTGACATCACGAAGACAATCTCTCTGTTCAGATGTATTCTCTCTCATGAAAAATGTAACGACTCTTATAATAAGGGAAAAGGTTACAGATTTGTGTTAATGATTGGGGTGAAAACAATTCAGTGGAAAGGCATGAGGATCAACACTGGAATACATCTGAATAACATAGAACATAATAGATGGCCCTGGAGTAAACACAAGGCTGTATTTCACTCAAGAACTCAGCTGCAGTCATAAACCATGAGAGGTTTATGAATGGCATTAGACCCTCAGGAACTAATTCAGCCTTGTATTCACAGTGAGGCCATATGTTGTTATTTATAATACTCACTTTATAATTGCTACTCTTAAACTATTTAATATTTGTAGTTGTAATATTTTAAAGATTAAATCATGAACTTGAAATGCAGCACTTCCTTTAGGTAGCAYCACTAAAGCCATACTTAATTACTCCTCAGATAGTTTTTTGGGGGCATCATATTTCACAACAAACTTACTCCTGCTGACTAACATCTCACACCACAGGAAACTCTATTCTGTTTAATAAGACTGTGGAGTGTGGTGTTACTAAATATAGGAATAATGGCCTCATTTTTGATTTGAGAAGGTACAGATTTACACTGGTTCCACTTGACAGCTATAACATAGAGTATAAAAAGGCAATTACAGAAAAAAAATATATTTTGTACTGTATTGCTTTTGTGAAATTAAAGTTCTTGAATAACTACCATTGATCTGCATTTGAAATGGATAGAAACAAAATACCCCAAAGGAATAATAAGAATAAAAAAATCACAGATATGAACAATCTCTTCCTGATTTCTACAGATTTTCCAAAACTATCCCTGAAGACCACACTATTCTTGGAAATTAACCGTGATTTTTGTTGCCGTGCTAATATCCTTCATCAAATTCATTCTTGGCATCTTCCCATGTATGTAGCAATTTGGCACTACAACTAGCATAAGAAATCAAACGCGAGTAGGGGAAACACATTCCTGCTCTCTGAAGCAGCTTACAGTGACACGCTATTTGAGCACAACTGAAAAGCAATTGCATGGAATCAAAACCAGCTCAGAGAAATCTTCCTGACCCCTCTGCCCTTATCTCTATTTGTCTTGTTTTTCTCTAGTCTATTATTTATTTATTTATTTTGCCTTCCTTTTTATTTTTTTCCTCCTGCATGTCTTGTACTCCAGAGAAAAATGAATGCAAACAAAAAGAGGCCTTCAATCAGTAGACATTATTTATGAAAGGGCTTCTGGTCACTCAAATTCAAAGTCTGTCTTATTGCATCATATACAAAAATTCTTATAGGAGACTCTGCATAGCTTACTTAATTCATCTCCTTGTATCTTACACATTGCATTGTATTGATGAAAAGTTTATGCTACAGACTACCAGCTGTGCTCTTTTTTTTTTTTTTCTGGTTATGCTTTGATCCTTATTAATGCAGCACACGGAAAAGAAGGAATAGAATGAAGCTAGGTAGGGAGGATGTGAACTCCAATTTGTCCCCAAAGCAGAATTAAGATCTGAGGCCACCTACATGTCTGAATGTCCCCTAGTAGAGTCCTTTCAAGCACCATTACGGAGTGATTCATCAAGATTCAGTCACCCAGTGTCACGAGGTGTTGGGAAAAATTAGGATGTGTTGGGTAATGGGGAGTGGAGGAGGGGCTGTGATTAAGGCTGCAGTAGACTCCTACGTCTCTTGCAGGAGTTTCTCTATGTTAAGTTCTAGTTCTCTCTCAGATGCAATGCAATGGCATAGCCTCTCTCTCACATACACTTAGGGATCATATAGACTGGACACAGGTGGTTGATGAAATAGAAATTGGGTCCAAACTACCAACGGAAGAGAGGCTGGATCCATGTAAATGCATTTGGGATACAAAAAGGGAGATCCATTTTGTGCATGTACCATGTTCAGTGACATGACTACTGACTGAAATTTTGTCTATCTGAGGAAGTTTAGACCCAGATTATTATTCTGGAAAGATTTCTCTAACCAGAGATTTTGTCTTGTACTTTGTTGTTATTTCTTTAGACAGTTCCATTTCTCAGCATCTCAGAGAAGCTGCTTTCTCATGGATTTCTCTAATTCTTTTGGGGCCAGGATTTTCCAAGTGGTCTATGAAAGTCAGGTATTGGTTCCCACTGTACATTGTCAGAAGTCTGTTTGCCAGTTCCTAAGATTACTTGGGAAATCTGATCTTTCTTTTACATTCTGCATCTGAAAAAGAAGGGTAGAAAAGTGAAATTCTCCAATAACAGTTTGTTAAGTTTCTGCAGAATATGAATATCTTCCTATATATATTTACTGAAGCTGAAAGAATCTGTTTCTTCATCGTGGCCATCAAAAAAATAAAATAAAAAAGCAAGGAAGGAAAAAAAATCCAGTCTTGGCTGGACTGACCTTTTGATGCAAAGTGCTAAGTGATTATTGTTATTTATTCTTTCAGATCTCCAGTTTTACTCTTGCATTTATTGTAATTATTTTCAGGGAAATTTTCAGTGCAACAGAATTACTTGGAGAAAAATGATTCAGTAAAAATGTCAAGATTTTGAGCTGAATTTTCAGAACTTTTTCTTATTCTCATTTAAYAGGCATTTGATCAAGTTTTTATTCATAAGTAGCCTATAAGTTTACCATATATGATCAAAAGCAAGGCTGAGCTCCAAAAGGTTCATATATTACAAGTACAATTCTAACCTGGGRCATACTGAATATCAGATACAGTGTATTAGTTGTATGACTCCTGTTTAATAAAAAGCATTATTTTCCTATAATTTCCACATTTCTGTTAAGATCAACACAGATAACTTCTTCCTGGTAAAACATGCTAAGCTTTTGTAATCTAATGTTTGTTAGCCCACTCAAGAATTCTTATCTCTCCTCAGTCCTTTAGTATTAATTAATGCAAGCAGAAATCCAAATAGGTTTCATTCCTTCTCCCCATTACACCACTGCTTTTCACTTTTCCCTTCAGAGGAGTTTGTGTTGCTCTGGCAAATCAGGTGYCATCTCTTTGACTGCTCTGGTTAAATTACTTCATTTATACGTAATATATATTACACATAAACCTACAGAGATCTTGATCCTGTTATACTCATATAGGTGAGACAAATAAACCTGTGGCAAACATACAAATGTATCTTGGTTAATACTGGGCAAGATAATAACTAGGTGCTTTCACAACAGTGAGACTGACAGGACCAAAAATCCAAACTTCTTTTCAAGGAATACAGTAAAAATAGCATGCTTCCTTTTAATTAAACCATTACTCTGTCTTTTCAAGAAGTAAAACAACTCAACTCAAATTTGGAATAATGTAGAATATAAATTTCACTTTAACCACTRGAGTTATGTACACTAAAGAAGGCCAAAGGGTGACAGGTGAAAATTGTATCTTAGTCTTAATTGAGCACAGTGTATCAGTTGACTGAAAACCAAAAGTGCAAATATAAAACACACAACAATCTGTGAAAATCCTGCAGGGTTTTTCAGGTCCCACAGGGCAGAAGCAATGCATTTTAATGGAGGCAACACAAGATTTTGCTGCTATTACAAACTTTCGACTGTTGGGAAGCACTGTCCCACAGTCTGGTTTTAAACAACAGAGAAGACCCATGGGACTAGCGGTTTAGATAGAGCTGGTATAAAGGTTATGCACACTTTTTATTTTGGAAAGAAAGAGGTTGGTGGTTTTTATAACAAAAAAGAGGGTGAAAAGTAACTGATCTGTAGTGGATTCCATTTTCAAATGACTATTGCTTAATATAAATAAATAATATAGTGCAACGCCGAATAAGGATACCTGCGATCATTCTAACCAAGCTAACTTGGACAGACAGGGTCAAGTACAGCCATGTCAATATGGCACACCAAGGACATGTTAGCCAACATGGGGTCCTTGGCCCATAGATGATTTCCAGTGGCCAAGCTAGTTAGCAGTGTGACACAAGATTTAAGAACATATAATCATTTGTGATGCAATTTATTGGAAAATTTGATTAGAGATTTACCCTAGATTGGTTTCGTCACTAATGAAAGCAGGATGTAGCTCTTTCCGTCACTAACCCTGCAGTGATCTGTGAACTGAGATTTAGAGGATAGAGTGAGTAAAGAGACATGGAGGGAAGGAGCAGACCCAAAGGGACTTAGCCCCTCTTCAGCATCAGTTCACATTTTCATGACATGTATTTGCAGCTACAAAGACCCTGCATTCAGACTGGGGAAGTTTGCCCCTGGAGGGGGGTTTGGGGGAAAAACCTGAGTGGGATTTTCAACACAGATTTATTAAAAAACAACAGTGTGTTGCACATTATTTATTGAAAGCGTGATGTGTGTGGGCACTAGGGGCCACTTGAAGAGGTGTTACTTTGTAATTTTTGTCCACTTTCTGGCTCTGCAGTTGTGAAGACAAGAGCTGGCATATCTAATAAGTTGGTATCTTCTACCTGATAGTTGTCATTTGTCAGTACCAGAAATTTGAGAGGAAAAATCCTTCCAGGACAAGCTGTGAGACAACCTGCTCCTCCAAGATATCTCATCTTCCCGTCTGCCTCTGATAGGAGTTGGCCGAAGCCTGAAGGTCTAATGCTTCTTCCATAAAAATTATTGTTTTGTTAAATTAATTAAGTACGGCTACTCAGATTAATGTCTTACCATTTTCTAAATCCATCTAAATTCTTCCCATCAATGTTTTCATTTGGCAGCAAGTTCTGCAAATTGATTATCCATTTTGGAGTAAGTATTTTTTTACTAGTTGTYGGGGAGCAGCAAGAGCAGGGCTGCTCCCTATGGGAAGGCAAGCTGGGAACCGACGGCAGCCACAGTGGAGCCTGGGAGCAGGAGAGGCAGGTTTGTGCCTGGAGGAGGCCCAGGAGCTCCCTCCAAAATCTGGCTGTGAACTTAGCTCCCCTGGTCAGTCATGATGCAGTCTGGAAGGCCAGGGCATCAGAAAACATGCTGTAAGAAATGTGATGGCGTCATGGGGGCAGGGACTGACAGCCCTGGGCTGGGATGAGATGGGGACAGGGGCTGGGGCTGGGGGAAGTCCTAGGGGTGGGCAGGGACAGGGAGGCCTGGTAGATCCCGCAGGGCCCTGACAGCAATTTTAATTCCCCTCATTTTAATGAACTTTTGTCTTTATCTTCTGAGGAGGGGAAAGAGTAATTCCCAGCCACACGTCTCTGTCTTTTTAGATACTTCCTGAAGTATTTCAGATACTTTGATCRCATCCTCTCTTCTAATTTCCAAAGTTAGCAGTCCTGATCTTATCAATCTCTCTTTGTTTCTGAGTTGCCCTTGACGATTTAAAACTCCGTGAGCTGTCCCTGTCTCTGCAATACACTTTTTGAGCAGTCACAATAATATTCCTGGGGGCAGGGAACAGAACAGGATTCACCTTTTTCATTTTTAAAACACACTGACACTCTGACACACACCCAGGACAGTGACTCAGGAGGCAGCTTTGGTTTGGTTCACCCACCTCAGTTTGGGGTAAGTTAACCTCCCGTCTCCTGGGAGGATTCCCCACACCCACAGGCAGGGATGAAGAGAGGAAGAAGTTTTTCCATCTCATCCTGAAGCTAGTTTACTGCATGAAAAAGTTAATTCTATCAGAAGAAGAGAGGGCAGGRATCGAGGCCCTCAGACATTTTCTCAGGATATATATCTGAATTGCTGCTTGTTGGGCAAATGCTTCACGGGTGTCTGGAAATTCAGCTACTAGATCCTACACTGTTAAAATTTGAAAAAAAAGAAGCATTTTTTGGATAGCCTGGCTTTATTAGTGAATACCAAGTGTGCTCTGAGCCAGCATGTATCCTTAAATCAAAGGATTCTGGCAACACTCTCCTCCTCCATTTTTTGACCCAGAGAGGGTTGAGTAGCAATTTATATCTGCATAAGGAAAAGCAGGTGAAAACTGATCTGAGCACATGCAGGAGCAAAACTAAAGAAAAGGGGAAGTGGCAAACTGGGCTTTCMGGTCATCAAATGCAGGTTTTCTGAKAGACTCTAAAGTGATTACATTTCTTGTTCCTACATTTTTTGTTGTTGTTGTTGTTGTTGCTGTTGTTTCATAGTTCTTACTTTTTGATATGGTCTTGAATTCATCGTAATATTAAAATTTAGATTATAGATATATTCCCCAAAATGTACTTTCACCACAATAGCTAGGTACTTCATGCCTTTTAATCTCATTTGAGTTGAAAACCACAGTCTAGCATAAGTTCGTTCAGTTATGGACTAACATCATTTCCTGTGATGCAAGTTACAAATACCATGATTGCTTCTTGCTGAGACAGTCCATGAAGAGAATGAGAGAATGACTTTTGTCAAAAACTCAGAATGAAATAGCAGATGGGTTCAAATAGCAAATAAAGTTTAAAAGTGGTTTAAAATTCAAAATAAACAGAAAAGAAAGAACAAACCAAGTAAAACAAACAAATAAAAAAAAGCACGCTACAAATGTGCACACGTACAGATACATGCATCAATTCAACCTTTGGACAAAATTATGAATTTTTAAAATTTACATGACTCAGAAATTCGCCTTTTTCAAGGATTAAAAGAATAGTTTCCATTTTTTCCTGATAAATTTTGAAGTGTTTGGTGTTTGAACAACATCATTTTTTATTTTAAAAGTCTAAAAATTGAATTAATTATGGAAAGGAACTCTCATTTAAAGTCAGTAATTTCTCATCATTATGACAATCAAATTCAGGCTGTCCAGGCAAACAAGSAAAGACTTGAGCATAAAAAAAATTATGCATTTTATGAAAACATCTCTGCCCATCTCGGATTCCATTTAGATGTATTAAACGCTGCTGTAATTCCTGATGTATATTAGTGGAATTAGGCCCCTTAACTCTTCATGAAGATACTACTGTTTCCATTTTTTCTTGAAAAATGCAGTCGGAAATTAATGACATTCTTTCTGCTTGCCGCAAACCTTAAGCAGTTAGATACCACATCCTGAAGTTTTGTATTGCTCACTGGAAAAGAGCCTGAGTGAGTCTTTCCAAATTTGTGTGTGATTGCCCAAATTAAAACACTCCAGCATAATTATAGTAAATGATATTTTTCCACAAATTCATTTTGTCATCCGTTGCAACAATTTAGTAATGTAATGATAAGCTTCAGTCTTTCTGTACTCATCCTGACAGAGTCCTGTGCTCTTAATTTTTTTAAATCAAAGATGTTGCAAATGAGGAAATTAGATCTTAAGTTAGAAAATGGATTGTTTTCATTACAAAGCTAGCATTAGTGCTTAATGAGATTGCATACACATGACTACATATCAGAGCATAGCCATAAACATCATAAAATGCAAAAATAATTAGGTGACCTTTTCACGAATTATTTTCAGTGGCAGAACTATGACCTCCTCAGATTGTGTTTTGAATTTCTGGCATACCATTGATTGCAAAATCAGTGCATGTAATAAAAGCAAGTCTTAGGATGCTGTTTCACAAGGCAGAGATGACAGTGTTTGAAATGTGTTGAAAGCTCTAATGTAAATTATTTAGAAGGCTTGCATGATGCAAACCTCTCTGCTTGAAGAGACTAATCAATTCTTTCATTTGATAGGAATTTTAATTGGATACAACAGCCAGGGGTACAAAGATTGTTCAGCTACCTAATTCATTGGCCGATTAATTGAGGCTARCCTAATGTTTTCATTGTTGCTGCATATATTAGAGCAAAAAGACAATATTGAGATGATTTAATTGTGGATCTTGCAATAGAAAAGCCTTAAGCCCTAAGCAGTTTGTTGAAAATATAGCATGCATATTGCAGAGATAATTATATAGTCTTGAAACTGTATGGTATGAGGTAGACTCCTATCCATCGCCAGTGATGGAACATACCTTCCAATAACATAAGCAATAAGATAGGTACTTCAAACTGGAGGAAACATCTGTACACAATGTACTTCATTGATTTGTCAGTTGACTGCTTCTTATTAGCTTCTTAAGCTGATAAACTTAACAAACATAAGTGTAAATATTTCTGTACTTGGTTCATTTTAACTTTTGGGAAAGCTGTTTTCTCTTATAAAAAGACTAAAAAAGGCCAACCACTTAAAAATCCTATCTATACAAATATACAGTAATCCGTGTTAAACAGTTATCAAGGAACAATTTTCTGCTGAACAGAAAAAAATAATTCCTAGAACAGTTTTGCTGAACAGAAAAAAACAATTCCTAGAACAGTTTTGCAGAGGGTTAGAAACAAGCATTTAAGATAAATTAGGAAAATACTTCAGTTGTCATTGTCAAGGTGGATGTTTTGAGGTTAATGCATTTAGGACAAGAAATGAAGGGAAATTGTTCAGAAAAATAAGACAAATGCCATTGCATCAAGGTCAGATTTGCCCAGTGTGAAATATAGTTTCATGTCATGGAAGCTGAAGTCCTGTCCTTCCTTGCAGCTCAAGAAATTGGGAGTGGTGATTATTCTAACCTAGCTATTATCTCTAGAAATAATGTTTTTGCAGAAGCTAAGTTAATGAGGTAAGGGCTAGTGATCTGCTAATTAAAAATCTAAAAATAGGACTAGTGATAAATGGGGTGTCAAAATATCCTAGTTAAGGAAGAATCTTTAAGTTAGCAGTGATCAATGCACAGCTCTGATTTCATGACACTGCATATTCATTTAATGAACCTCCTCTTTTATCTGTTAATTAATACTATACTCTCTGGATTAAGACTATAACACATTCTTAGGAGAATCTATGCATTGCCTAGTTCAAGTTTATTTATGAATATTTATTAGTTTGCTAGCATACCAGAATCTTTTCTGTAGCTGACACATTATCTCACAATAATAAAAGCTTTTTGTTTGACATGGAAAGCAATTGATTTATATTGGAAGGAACCTTAAAACTCAGTATGTGTCTTTCAGAAGTGAAAAGAATCTAAATATACAGTCTGGTATTTTCAAACAGGCCCAGCTAAATTATGCAACCTATTTGCATCATATTACATTAAGTGTATGGTACAGAAACCCTACTTTAATTCTAAATAGAAACATCTGGCTAGTTATTCTAAATTTAATGATAAATATTTTTTTCATTTCTTTTGTGAAAACAGTATTTATTTCAAATTCAATACAGTGAAGTGTGCATTCAGATATTGCAAAAAGTTATTTCAAACTAAACATAATTTTTCTAGATAATATTATTGATATTACTTACCATTTTACTAGAGTATTTTAGGGACTCTAGTTAAGCTCGAACACTTTGTTTGACTTGACTTCCAAACGTAGAAATGTGGTGATAGAAATATTTTCTTGCAAACCTGGACTAGTTTAAAAAAAAAAAGTATAGAAGAAACAAATGTTAAGGAAGGTAGGAAAAAGTGGCATGAATGCAAGAATGCAATACAAATCCTGCAAGATTTCAGTATAAATAAATGATCAGTACAGAACTATAAGCCTCTGGAAATCTTAACCGATAGTAACCATTGAAGCTTGTCTTTTCAAGAGCAAGGATCCAATAACCAAACTCACCCCATGTCTGTTGACCCAAGCTGTCCCTGTAAAGGTTATCAATTTCAGACCCATTAATTTCAGTCGTCTTGAAGTTATTAGTGATCAAAGCTCAAGAGATCTAAAAAATATATACATAWTTCTCTGGGATAAAACCTGAGAAATAACTGCATTTTTTAGGCATTGTCATACCTTATATTGCAAGGCAGAGGTTTCTCAATGTGTTTTTCAGACACAGTTTATCAGGAGTCAGCCACAACGCAGTCATAGTTTCACAGGTTGAATGTGACAGTGTCACCCAGGTCCCAATTCCATAATTATGTGGATTAGGGATCTCATTAAAGCACGTGTGATACTGTTCTCCTCTTATGGGAGAAAGGCATGGATATGGACTGGGGAAAAGAGGATCTGGTGCATGCTAAATACTCCTGCATCAGTCTTTGTGCATCCCCATGTTCTTGCATCCACTTCTCGAGATACAGCCACGGAGCTTAAGGCCAAAGCGGACCTTTAGACAGTTCAATCTGCTGTATAACACAGACCATTAAATTTCATCCAGTTACTTTTGTACCAAGCCCAATAATTTGTGCTGACTAAAGTTTCTTTTGTGCTTGGCTAAAGCATATTAATTAATACATAATGCAGTAGTGGAAAAAAGCCAGATCATATCGCAATGAAGACTTGTATAGACTATACAGAAAGGGTGGAACACACTGAAATGCTGGGCAGGAATAACTTGCAGAATACAGTCTGGGTGTATGGGTATGGAGGGAGAGCTTGACTACGAGAAAAAAATTTCAAGGACTGGTCCCTGTGAATGAACTAAGTAATTTCTAGACAAAATTCTAAATAGAAAAAACATGAAAAGCAGCTTCAACTTCCATGTTACCTCAACATACTTGCATGGAACATTTTTAACTTCAAATCAGCAATTATTTAATGCATTATTGTTAATGCCTGTTAGAGCTTCACTAACAAGCATTTAATTTTCCACTCTCTGAATCATCTTGGCTGCAGTATGCTTGACTTTCTAATTGTATCTTTTCTCTGACTTGACCCTAGAGTGAGATGATTTACTACCTGTATTCTTACCTTTAACTGTGCCAGCCTAATCGGCTCCAGATTTAATCAAGCATTCACAATGTCAGTGTTTTCACCTTTGCTTTTTTTATATGAAATGACATTGATCACTAGTCAAGCGATCAGCTGAGATTGTTTGGCCTTGTCTGCCTAGTTACAGACATTGCCTGACTTTTGGTTTATTTTTCARTGTTTACTCCTATGTGAAACTGTTGTCACAAGAGCTTTCAATTCATAACCTATGTATTTTTATTAGTGTCCTGGGACTGTAATGAAATGCAGACTCTTTCTTTTATATTCACAAATGATTATGATGTGTCTGCCATCTGTCCAATGCACAGGTATGCTGTTTGTGTGCTTTGTGGGGTATTCACCCTTCAGTCATTTCCTGTCTGAAGCCTGAATCACCTCTCCAGAGTTTCCTAATTCTCTCCATTGACTGTAGAGGAAAACAGATTTTTAACTGTCATCTTCAAATTTGCAGCTAAATTACTTTCTAGAGTAGATTGTGTGAATACCCCCATTGTATGCTTTTCACAGGCTGACTGGTAGAAGAATTATGCCTAGCTTCAATCTCATTTTTTCTGTCACAATACAGTGATATTCCTTTGGTTATTATAAAGATTGCATTATGAGTAAACCAGAAATCTGTACACAAACTATAATTATGATCTTACGGCCTTTGATTTCCATTTATATTCTAGGTCATTTTTGGTGGTATATACTTGATTTAAATTTATTTCTTGTTAATTTGACCCTTTTGCGATGTATATACTTATAAACACATAGAATACGTAAATGAATACACTATGTAAACAGTATATAGCTACTGTACTATACTACCTATCTGGCACTCTGATATAAGTGAATTTTAGGAAGGTAGGGGTACCATTTCTGGAATTTGTCAGTCTCTCATTACTGGGAATTAGCGGGAGTGGGATGTTACCACTGGGACCAGGATTCTACCTTTGGTTGGAACAGAGCTTTTCCAGCCTCTGGGCATTAAAACTATGAGATAGATGATGTCCCACAAGCACCAATATGTTAGTTACAAGATCACACTGACTTACTTTTTGAGTAATTAATTTTTCAATTCAGTGACAGAAATTAAGAGAAAAATAATAAAAGCATCCAGCCAGATAAATCCCAGATTAAATCATACAACCTTTCACACCCAAACAAAACATTAAATTCAATTAATGTGAGAAGTATCAAAACATTTAATATTGGGTACATGCAATAAAAGGTGAAGAAGCAAAAAAATGCTGAGAACGAAACTTTCATTTTCGCTAGTAGTTAAGGAACTCACCTAGGAGGTCTAGGCTTAGTATTTAAAATGAGGTTATTTGACCTCTCATCCCTGGAATGCATCTTAGCCATCAGACTAGCAGGTAGCCTTGGTGATGTGAGAATGAACGGCTTTTTCTCCATGAAGTTACGCCAGTGTAAATATATTAATATAGTTTGGAACTCAGGTAACCCCTTTCATATAGAAGCTTAGTTGCTGGATCAGAATAATGCTTTTTTTTTTTTTTCTCTCTAGATTAACTAATATTTAATTGGGACCCATATAACAGAAGACCAACTCAAGCAGAAACTATGGTTTTAGACATGCAGCCGATCCACCATAATTGTCCAAGTGAACTATTTTATTTCCAGGTAAGTGCAAAATAATTTGAATCAGTTTAGCCCTCTTTTCACTGTAATCTAACTAACACTGATTACTTTGCATTTACCACAGCTGTAGAGCATGCATGCACACCCATATACACACTTACTACAGATTTTTTGCTGAAAGCTGATGTTTTACACAATACTGAATCTTTGTTCCCTTTCTTTCCATACATTATCCTGGCACTCAGTCCTGTTACCCAAATTGAGAGAGGATTCTCATTCAGTCCCACTTCAGCTGCTTTGGCGATCCCAAATATATTTAACTGTTGAAATTTGAATCTGTATTCTTTCAATTTCAGAAGCTGGGAACTGCAGAAATATCAAAATTCAGATAGAGATGACTTCTCAAATATTGGTATGTTAAAATAGAATGATGCAGATACTAGAATTAGGACCTAAATCACAAATCTGCTGATCTCTGGTCAACAGTAGAGTAAAAGAATAAAGTTCAGGATGAGTCTTTTATTTAGTAGTACCATAATCTTACCCCATCTTCTAAAAACAGAAAAAAATGATTGTATTTCTTAAAATAACCTCACAAGGCAATAAGTTTTTAAATATTCCAAGACATAAAAGAATGTTATAGGTAATTTGCAATACAATAAAAAACTTTTTTCTTAAATAGATAGATGCATTAATTTTGCAAAAACATGGATTTTCTATTCCATTCATAATGGAGTACTTTGCATTGAAAGTAATAAATAGAAAAACAGTTTCTGTTTTGTACCATCTAAGTACATCTTTTGTTCCCACTACATCTCTCACTTATCTTTGCTCCATAGCTTTCAGGCTATAATAGAAAGAAATGTCATGAGCATATGAAAAGGAAATGTTCTGAATTGCTTACTGTATTATCAGAAATTGTATGACTCATGATTTTGCTAAGTAAACTCTACAGGGAAAAAATACGTGAAAAGTGTATAATTCTGGCCTTCTGGAATATTTATTCGTATTAATGCCATGTACAGCTAGAATTGCCGTTGTGCATGTCTGATTCAGACCAGTCATAACAAGAAGGAATAAGGAAGCTAATTATAAATAATTTACTGAAGCTCTGTCAATTGAAATAGGAAATTTTATATACGTGTAAGGCTGTTTAACTTTGCCAGGAGGGCTTCCCATATTACACAAAGAGAACTATGTAAACAAATATTCTGCATATGCTTGTGAATAATTAAACACATTTAAACAAGAAAGAACTATTCTAATATAGCTACACATAATGACCCCTTACTGTAGCTACAGAAACTGTAGTTTATTGACTCTATATGTACAACACAGAGAATAGGGTTTATGGCGATCTCCAAAGTCACATGAATTTATCTTTTAAGGTAAGAAAGACTAGTAGAAGAAGAACTGGTAGGGATAATTAATGTGTTCTTTTCATACCAGGTGATTACAAGCCTCAGTTTGCATACTGGGAGCTAGTGCTAATCAGAAAGGACAGTGGTGATCTGAGGTCTTGGTTATTACAGATGTGTTCATACCTCCTGAATAAACAGCTCCTGAAGTGCTTGTCTAACTCATCACGACTTTTACRAAGAGCTTAAAGACATGAGACAAGAAAAACTGCTATGTCAATGGCTTCCTGTGCCAGCAGAGAGCCTGACACAGTTATCTACAGATTATAAATTGTACCACRCATCTCAGCAGAGTGTTAATTCAAAGATGGTTGGGTTCATTCCCATACTACTTCAAGGACAATTCAATTGTGGCAAAAAAAGGGATGGGTGGCAGACTCAGTCATATCCGCCACGGTAAATATCGCTTTTATACACCAACTTTGTAAGGGCTAAGCTATGAAAAGGAAGAGTGAAAGCTGCTCCTTTTGAAGCAGGTATATAAGCAGGGCCAAAAAAGTGAAGCTGATAGACTTCCTATAACTCAGAGGGCATAGAACATAAGTTTGCCTGAATACAGCAACAACACATAAAACATGATATATGGCTTAAAAAACATAATTTTTATTCCAGAGGAAAATCAACATTACTCTGTTTTCATTCCAGTTCTATATAAAACTACACTTTTCTCAGGCTTTAGCATCAAATAGGATTTCTGTCAAGTTTCTCTTTAGGAAGCATCAACATATGTGCTGCAATGATCAAGGAAGGAAAATATCTGAATCTGTTGTGGTCCATCAAAAGTAGATGAAAATGGTATACTGTTCTGAAAGCAAACACACTTTCAAAGTTCATAGTTCAAAGGTGATAGATTTATGAAAGAAACCATATTTTGACAGGAGCTTGCCTTTGCCATTAATTTCATCAACTAACAGGACAGCTGCCATACCTGCGAGTGTGTACTGCTTCCTTCACAGTGCCTTACCTTAGCCTGGATAAGAGTTCTGTAGAAATCAACAGGTATTTTTTTTTGTTCACTGTTCAAGTTTTACCTTCAGCTGACAGCCGAGAGAATGATGGTCATTCATGAAAATAGCTTTTGTGCTGTGAGAAATCCTTCACTAAGAAATTCACTAATTCACTAAGAAATGCAGTCATTTCTTATACTGTAAGGAACTTTCAGTTGATACTAAACTGATCAGYGGTTCTGGAGCTTTCTTTTATGAATTATTCCAGTCATTGAACATATCAGTATAGTGTAGACAAGAAAACACATCACTAACTTAGACTGAATTCRATTCTATATGCTTCTGATTTCCACTCATCCCCCAAAATAGCTTTTGCTCCAGTTTTACACATATAAATAGATCTGATTTCTTCTTAATCAAATTCATGGAAGATTCAATAAGATACAGATAATCAGCCTAAACTTTTTGCAACTTTTCTTTGCTGCTAGAATAAGTTCCCTAGTACTTATCTGTATTCTAAGTATCATTTCAGTTATTGCTGCACTGATTTAACTTTCTTCTGACAAAGTATTAAGATAAAGACATTTATTTAATACCCCTGTTCCCAGATTCTTAATACACACTGAAAGTAAGTCAGTGAGATATGACTATAGCTACYGACATTTCAAACCATAGTGCTGTGCAGAAAATGTCATTTAATTTTAATCAAGAGAATCTTGTCTCTCCAAGATGTGGACCTTTTATGTTTCAAACTAAATTTCAGGAGTAATACTCATTATTTAAGAATCTTTAGTTTTAAATTATTTTATATTTTTTTATTTTAGTTTTTAAATTATCTTTCTAGATTTTATTAAAAAAACAAACAAACAAACAATCCACATTTACCTGGCTGGGGTTAAGGGTTAACAGGTTGTTACTGTTAACACACTGGATGTGTTTATGTACTTCACAGAAGTACATAAAAAGTTCAGATAAGCCTGCAAACCTCAGGCATACCTMGAAACAGGGTACAGCTCACTCAGTGGAGAACAAAAAGAGGAAGGGACACAGAAGCCAGGAATCATCTTGTGGATGCTGATGGTTGAATATGCCAGACAAAAGGAGGGATAAGGTCTACATAAAGATATCATCCAGCAAGGGGAGAGGTACTACTTGATCTACTCCACTGAGGGAGAGAGAACTTCCTATGACTGACAAGAGAGAATGAAAATCACATGGAAGGATTTTATTGAGAGCTGTCAGGAATAAATTTTCCCTGACTGTAGTCTTTCCCTGACTGTAGTCTTCTGAYGAATCTCGCTACCCTAGAATTCTTTCTTGTGATATTTCTGCTACTAGCCGTTTCAGGGTAGTTTTGTTGGCATTACCTGTCTCATGCAGGGGACTATCTAACAGTCAGATCTCCCTCAAGCCTACCTTTTCGCAGGGGTTGGCTTTTTCTTCTGCTTTTCATCCTGAATAGACTCCCATACCATTCACGAGTACATTGACTCACATGTTCCAGTCACTTCAAACAAAACGTTAATGTTAGTTCTACTCTGCTCACAGAACTGTTCCTCTGCAGTTCATCTCCTTCAACGATCTACTGCTGGAACTAATCATGGTTCCTGCCTTTCGTTCCTCTCATTTCCCCTGATGATAGATCCTTTTCCAGCCTCACATGGTCACTTGTGAGGCCGCCCTTCACCCAGTCCTCTCTTAGGATGGAGAACAGAACACCACCACCCTAAGCATCTTTATAATATGCTTTAGATTATTCCTTTTAAGCTTCTATCCCCACCGTAGCAATGCCTCTTCAGGTGTTACCAACAGAGGCACATTTAAGTTTTTAAGCTGCTGCTTAAAACTGTTGATTCAGGATTACCTTCTCCAGTCCAAACCTTTCAATTACCCTTGGCACAGAGAAATGGTTACCTCATGGTGGACTGCCATCCCATAACAATCCACAGAAGTCATTAATGTCATTAGCTTATAGAAGGACTGTCCCTATGGCAGCATAAAAGGAAATAAATGGTGCAAGACCCCCTGTTTACTAAGCTAACATATTTTGTAACATTGTGCATGAGAGGGAAACCATTTCTAGGATGATAGGTAAGTTGCAACCAGGAAACTAGGAGCAAGGAAAAGCTAAACCTTCAATGCATTGGCTCATGTACCAGATGACTTGGATGGAAAGGAGAATAACCAGGTTCTAATACAGTTCAAAACTGGAGGACTTTTCTCTTGTTACTAGAGAAAAGGAGGGAATGAGTCATTCCTAGGTTTTCTCCCAGGATACTGCAGCTGCAGTCCTTACCCAGGGCAGACTGCAACTATGGAGCAAGCCCTTMTGTCATTTTAATTGTGTGCCCCAGCAGATTAAGATGACTTTGTTACTGTGCAATGTGAGTGACATAGCTAAGTGTTTTTTCACAATTGCACTCACTCTTGTTAGTTTTGTCACTGAAACAGAGATGGAGCTGGGTTCACCAGCCGAATTACAACAACAGGTTTACCTTGCAATGTTCTGCGTATATTCATGTTTAATTCAAATTGGAACCAAAATGCATTCTAAATACTTAATAACGTTGATTTGACCCCCAATTAGGTGATGCATGTCCACAAGTAACTGTGAGATCCGGCATGTTTTCAGTGTTTCATTATCTTCTCTTTTTTCTTAGGCAGCCTTTCCACTATCTGCTCAACAGACAGACGAGTCTCTTATCAGAAGTAGCAGATGGCAGAGCCAGTCTGTTTGAATTTTCTGACATGCACCTGGAGAACATTTCTGTGAATTTTGTTAAAGTGCATTATATTACAGCACAATTGGGGATATAAGCAGGGGGATAGTACAACTTCTGTTCAGGAGTGTATTTTTAAACCCTGTCACAGAGTTCTATAATGTAAAGCCATATTTTTCAACTTGAAGAAAGCAGACTTCACTGATACTCTCTGCAGTCATTTCAGTGTCAAAAAGGGGCTCAGCGAATGGACTGTCTTTGCTGTCTGCAAACTGGGGCAGAATCTGCCCATTGATTTACTGTGAACTTATGTCACTGCAATGAACCAGACCACTCTGTATAATACTGAATACTGCAGAATTTCACACTACTCATGACCAAGAAATGGATCAAGAAATGGTTAATTGCTATAGCTAATCTATATAGACAGTAAACCTTTGGTGATATATTACATAACTCTGTATAGTTACATCAGAGCTATCCTATTTTCCAGGTTTTGGGCAAAGACAAAAGATAGTTCTTTAGGTGCTCCATCTCATAGAACAACAGAGTGAGAAAAAGGACAGAGAGGAAGAGCGAATAGGCAGAGCTTTTGCATTTACTTGACCAAAAAGTAAATACCAGAAACATGGCATACCTAGTTAAACTGTATGTTCAAGGTCCCCAAATGTCCCAAGAAAGCACATGAGAAGGAGGAGCATAATCCACACTCTTCCACATCCCTGTTACTTCTGAAGTTGATACTTGAAATCTGAGTTTGCAAACAGATAAAACATATAGGCTCTCAAGAAACTGTTCTGTGAGTAAAGATTGCTAGAACTCTTGAAATCCTTCCTATTCCTTTCCAAACGACAGCAATGGCTCTCCATACTGCAAGGAAGGACAAATGAATTTAAGGTTGTTGAAGGCTTAAGGCAGACCATAATCCTTCTTTGTATTTTTGGATTACTAAGAAATATCACATGAAAAAAAGAAAAAAAAAAGAAAAGAAAAAGCCTTTGCAAGGAACCTGTAACCTTATACTCTGTAAAATCTGAAAATCTTTCRCAGTAAGATTGTTCTTGATGACATAAATGACCTGTTTTATTACTTTTTATATTATTTCCATGTTCTATCACCATAGCTAGATGAGGATGAGTGAACCTTATTTTAATATCTGTTTGTAAATGCTTTTGAGTGATTCTCTGAAGTCAGGTGCATTTTAAATCTAGAATAATTCAACTGAAGCCATTATACTGGGCTTGAATCTATATTCCAGATCCAATTTCCCGGAAACTTGGTGGCATTTGATATACAAGTGAGACCCAATGCACTCTGGTGCTCCTCCAATTTTTTATAAGGTGGACAGACTCAAAAAAGAAACAAAATTATCTTTGGGATTTTGGAACCTTCATTATAATGTGCAAAATTCTTTTAAGAATTCAACTGCTTAAGCCAAAGTACCTATTAAGATTTCAAATGCAGTGGATAAATATTATTGTGAAACAACTTAGTGAGTGCACACGACCTGACATAGCCAGAAATTCTACAGAAACAGATAAACAAAAACAATGGGAGGCCAAGGACAGACAGGGGAGTAGAATTGAGTGATATTTTTGTTTTTTTGATGATTTTTTAAGTCAGCAACAAAATTAAGTTTTTCAGTTGTTCCTCAACTATTCATGAAAAGATATCATCTATAAATTCTGTCCTTTCAAATAAGGAATTAGAGAAGAATATATCAGCGTATTCCTACTTCTCTTGGAGAATATCTGAATGCATATTTCCATACTCCTAAGAGAGTGCCATTATTGTTGGGACAACTTCTCCTTCTCCTGTGAACTGAAAAATCAACTACTTGTACAGTCCTCAGAAAAGCAGTTGTGGCATGAACCTGGAAGAAAGTTAGGTAATGTGGAGAAGTGGGGTGGATTAAAACAGAAGAACAGAATATTGAACAATGAACCTGCCTCAGTGTTTGGACTCGTATTGTATTCAGGTCAACAGGACATATTGCACGTTTTTGGTAAGTAAAGAGAATTGTAGAAGAGAAACACTCAATTCTTTCCTTAGCTTCTGCTCCCAACAGTAACAACCAAGGTGCCTTGAACACTCTGTGTACTTAGAAAGAAAAAAGCTCAACAGTTTTTCTTGAAATAAAAGTGATCAGCTACCAGCAATATAAATACCTGGCACACCCTGGCATAAGACGTCATCATTTAATTGCACATACATGATTTATGATTTTGTGCTGGTTAGTGAATTTAATAAGAGGCCAGGTTTTCCCTTCAGATATCAATAAGTACAATATGTCTCACATCAGAGACTATGACATATGTATTAGAAGGAGAAATTTAGCTGTGGACATGTATAAATGAAATTGGTTCAGTGCTGTATTTTGATCACATATTCAGGAGATTGCATACTTTTTGTGCAAATCAGTTACCTCCATATATCCAATTATATGCTACCTAGGCTAGCAAATTAGACACATGCAAGTGCATTAGTTACTATATGTCCATTTTTAAAGACATCTGACTATGAGAACTTATACAAACTGAATAAAAACAATGCTATAGCTATTACAGATTAATTTCTATCCTGACCAGTCAAATGTTGGATCACTTCTCTTTTGAATGTGAGTGTGTGCAGCCTAGTATTTCTTAAATGCAGATAGGTTGACACGAAGCATACTTATATTTTTTGAAAAAAAAAAGAAATTACACATTCTTAATGTTTTCTGATTTTCTGACACAACTCTTTTTAACTAGATATGGTTGTGACACTGTCGAACAACATGGATCAAGATTTACAAATTTTTCTCATTATATGTTGCATATGTCACACAGACACATGATTAAGAATAGCAGTAGCTCTGTGACTAGGACTTTCACGTCAAAGTAATATTTTTATAATTATTAATACTTTTATATTATTTATTTATTTATATAAAATTATTTATATATTTATAAATACTCCTGTATGTACACTGCATATCTGAAATGGAGCAAGATCTGAAACTTGGCTATTCCAAATACTGGATGGTAACCCAGTTATTGGCCTATTTAGTTGCCTTTATCATTAAATACATTAGGTATCTTATTATTTTTAGAGATTGTTATCAAAGAGATTACACAGGAGTCTGAAGAAATCACCTGACTTAAAAGATCATAATATAGTTTAATCAAGACAAAAAAAAAAAAGAACTTGAATTTTCATCATAGGTGAATATCTTATTCTAGCATAGCATTTTCTTATTTTGATAAAAAACTTCTATTCTAAACTGAGCCTGTATTCAAAGTTGTTGAGAACAGTTTTGAATAAAAAAAGCAAAATAAAACCCCACAACCAACCAACTAAGCAATGATTAACCAAAAAATTTCCAGTTGTCTACATCAATTACTACTGATGAAGGATTTTTGTCTATGGAAAAAGAATATTACTCATTGTCTTTGGTATTCTTATTATTTAATTTAAAGATATCCTGCCTTTTTATGGGGGGAGGGGTTGAGCAAAATGTGAGTTAATATTCTAGAATAAATAGACTCTTGATTACTTTTGCTTTTTACTAAGAAGACAGTATGGTTAGTGAATATGACATAGATGTGTTATCAGACACAAATRTAGATGAAAGTTTCAATACTTTATGAACAAAGAAATCTGGATTTGTATTTGATAACCTGCAGCAGTGTTCTGAAACACAAATGTACAGGGGAAGAGTGCTAGTGAAATGGTCTAAAAAGAGAAACACCACAACAGAATGACTTCTTGGCCAAGATATTATTCAACAAAAACATGCACTGTTATGTAACATTGTTGGTGAAAATTAGCATGGAAAAGTCAAAGCAAATGTTTTTACTTCAGTTGTTAATATATAAATGATACCTTGCATTAGTATTGTTGTGAGATATTTTATATTGCACCAGTACCTAAAGGGCCCAACTAGAGATCCATATTTTCCACTTGAACTATGAAAAAAAATATATGAATTTGCCTGGCCTCCAGACACACACACACACACGCACACGCACACGCACACGCACAAGCACACTTATTATTGAGATATTTAAATTCATTGTATTAGGTTTCTCCTGCAATTGGAAGGGCTAGAAATAAATAATAACAATAAAAAAATCATATCTAGGGATTTGAGAAAAATATTGTAAAAGTATTGATAAAGAAAGAGAAGGACAATATTGGCAAAACAGATGTTATAATTTTAGCATCGAAACAAGGCTATGTGATTGTAAGTTAGTACTCTCTCACTGTGGAGTCTGTGGTAGTTTTAGTTGCAAACATCTTACAAACTTATATTCACCCTGTATAAACTGAATTTGTACCTTGACTAAATCTTTTCAGTAGATAAGAAAACAGTATATTGTGTTGAAAGATAGCCATATTTCAGCCTCCTTTGATCCAGAGTATGGTTCCGCTCAATCTCCTCAGTGGAACAATGGTCAGAAATGAATTAAGCTATGAAGACTCCTATCCTTCCTTAACTTCATTCTCAGAAATGGATTAACTGTTTTGCTTGAATTTTTGGGTGAAAATTCAAATCTAAGATGAACAAGGATAGGAAGAAATTTCAACCCAAGATGTTAAAATCTAATTAAAATTAAACCCACTAAAATTAGGGACTTGATAAGTCACTGGGTATTGTAGGGTTAATCAGTCTAAGCTTGAAAAATTGTTCAAATGCTGTACAAAAATGGGGCTTCCTAACTTCTTTTAGTCTCTCAGGGATGCCTTATTTAGCATGTGCCAATGGTGAGGGTCTAAAAGCTGTAACTCTGATTTGTACTGTGTTCTTTTAACAATGGAATGACTATCCTTTTTTTTTTTTTTGAGAAACCCCAAACTGAACAACCATTGAAAAAAAGACAGCCTTAGCCCCTGGTGTGGCTGTCCATATTCATGAAGTGATCTTGGCAGTACCATTTTCATAGTCTTATTACATACTAACAAGGTTTTGTTTTCATCAGCTCTTTTTGGCCTTTCCAATATGTATCTGAATTCCACTAAAATTGCTTTCTTTCTTATCAACACAGAAAAAATAGTGAGGGAAGTGTTATCTGTTTGTATGTGTTTTTAAGCTATGTGTTTCAATGCTGATAAGCAGAGATGCGGTGACTGATAAAAGTAGAAATACAAAAAATGATGTTTCTAGCTCAAACATGTTTGAAAAAAATCATCACTTTCACAGTGATATTTAAACACAGACATTTAAAGATGATATTTCATAGTAAATAAAGAACTTGAAATTATAGCATCTTTCATAGAAAGATGTGCAGTTTTCAATTACATCAGGTTAAATAAAGTTATTCTGTCTATAATTGATATTTGTAGCTAAAGTGAGGAATAATTTATACAAGTCAGGTTTAACTAGTTTGTTAGCAGTCTAAGAGGTATGCCAACACAGCGGATGATGCAGATTTATTTTTTCAGGCAAAAGTCACGATTGACTATGTTGTAAATGTTATTATCACACTAAGAGATGGCAAAACCCACAAYTTCTAAGGTTGCTCGGGCTGTGAAAATGAGTAATTTAAGAGCCCTCTGTAGCAGCATCTAAATACTATGTATACCAAAGTCTGCTGTGAGATATTATTCCCTTAAAGCAGACGTTATTAAAATGTATATCTAAGGTTGCTATGATAATATATTTAAATAATTGGAAAGCTCCTTCTATTTTCACTGACTTATCAGCTTCTGCCAAAAATACCTAAATAAGCAGCTTGCTGAAATAAGCTGTAGGAATTTTGTATCCAGTCATTATTGATCAGAAAACTGAATTTATGGACTCTCCATGAAGAGATAGGTGTAACATGAAAAGTGCCAATGACTACTTGATTATTTCAGAAAGACCTCAAAGCTTCTTGGGCATGAAATATGGGGTTTCTTTAAATGAAAGGTGTCAGAATATTCAGCACAGTTTATAATGCATGACAATTATGTTATGCAAGCTTGATAAAAAGTCATCAGTGAGAAAATCATGGTAAGAAAAGACTAAGAAAGAAAAATACAACATGGTAATACTGGGGGCCATCAAAATTTATACTGCTAAAACTGTTAAAAAATGTCAATGGACATAATACACTTTATTCCACCATTCCACATACAGATTAAATATTCTRGTCCTCAGTCAAAATATCTATTTCAAGCCAATGAGAGTTTTGCTGGAACAAAAGGAATGAAATGTGACCAAAATAGACAAGCTATTGATATTTTCTGCTATGCATCCTGAGGCTTAATAGACTGGGTTATTTAGCCTACTCATTCACCTGCACACTAGGGAAAAAATAAAGGCCTGCAGACTACACTTTATATCAACAGGAGCCTATAAAATAGTGCAGATGAAAATCTGTTCCAATCCCAATACTTTGCAAGATTTAGGCAAATTTCACTGTAAGTCTGAGTGTGAGATCAAATTCTCTGTTAGTTTGTAAAATTAGGAAAAAGGTTAGCAAATTACATTGACAATATACACCTATAAATGGTGCGCAGGTTTACTACTCCGTTATTACGGTTTGTGTTTTACCTCATATGATGGGGAAAGGTTGCTTTGATCAACATTATGATTGTCTCCATGTCTTATGGAAGGGTGCAGTGGGCAATAGCAGAAATCTAGCTGTAAGAAAGGCAGTCACCCTTTCCTTGCATTCTGGGATGGTTCTACTGGATTAGAGTTAATTCATCCACAATGTTATCARCGATTTTAGTTTCTCACATTCAGATGCACTAACGTTGTTTAGCCAATTCCAGGTCCAGGTTATGGAAGGAATTGTACCTTCAAAATACTGTCCCCAGTTCATCAGTTCATAAGGCAATCATTCATTTGTTGACTATTATTTGTTTTCTTCATTTTAATACTGGACACTTGCCATAGCAAAATGTTATCAATATGAGTTCATTTGTTACTTTTTGCATGATCAAATTCACAAACTCAAGAATGCAAAATATGAAGAAAACTATTGTCGATTGTTATTACTACTAATTTAGTTCCACTAATTAGCTACATCACCTGATAACATTTTTGCTAAAAGTTTTTCTTAGTACCAAAGATGGAATAGTAATTGGAATATCAAGGAGGATTGCAGAACTTCAAAAGTAAAGGAGGTTTATTTTTAGCTGAAAACTTTGGCTGCTCTGAAGTCAGTTTTTGCCTCCAACATCTGAATGCTTTTTCTCTGTAGGTGAGACTGGTGACACACAGATGGAACTCATTACCTACAGTGCTGCATGCTGCTCAAGAGAAAGTTTAATGAGGGTGAGAAAAGTGGCTCAGACTTTTACCCATTGTCTTCCATCACCAATCATCAAGACAGCTTCAGGAGGTGTTACAGCCAATACTACTTCAGCAAGTGGATTTGCATACAGGGATGGCACTACATATTTTCCCCAAAAGGCTAAGCTATGAAAGCAAGTTTGCCTGTCACATATATTAGAGATGCCAACATTCTGAAAGAATTAGCAAATTGTTTAAAACCTGAGACAAGCAATCTTCTTAAGAATAATCTGTTTATAAGAATTTAAAATTCATTTAGACAATGTGGTCTTCTGAATATAGATTAAATATCCACAAATAACTCTAAAACATTCTATTGAAAGGAAACAGAACAATATTTTTAAAAGTGAACGATGGCATGCAAAATCTTCTGTTACTTTCCCCAGCACTAACTTTAAAAACAATGCCAGAACTTAGATATACTTTAGAAAAGACATGCTTTTTAGACAGAGAGACTGTCTGTAGTAGTTGGAGACAATAACATTTAGCCATACAATTATCTCAGTATACTTCATTCATGTAATACATTTGCTTCTCCTAGGTAAAGAAGCTTTATTTTGTTCTGCTCCCTGTTTCTTCCGGGGTCTGGTCCTCAAACCACCCATACCACATGAGGTTTTGCCAGTGGTTCTAAGCACGGACTCCCATTATCATGGCCCTGGATCCTCCTTTCAAGCCCTGCTGGGGCAATGATCAGGATCTCAGGTTCCCAAGGTCTGCCTTGAAGCTTTGACTCCATAGCCAAAGGGCTGTGGAGTCTGAGGTGCCTGTAGTGGTTGTCTCCAGGACAAAGACATGAAACAACTTGTCATAGTGCAAGCTAACGTATGCTGAGCTCCRGATTACCTAAAGGCATTCCTCAGCCTCAAAGAGGTATCTTCCATGTTTTGAACTTGAAGCTGTATTGTCGGTTCTCTCATACCTGATAGCAGTGACCTGGCAAGGTAACTTCTCGTATTGTTGATGAGACATCCTCCTTCCTGGGCAGGGAAAACCCAGTTCCAGCAAATGCTTTATAGATGTTGACCAGGTGTTGGGTGTCCTCTTGGACTTTGGTTGCTCCACTTGACCCAGCAGCTTTTTTATTTTTTTTTTACCTTCCAAGAACAATGCTCTATTTTTAGATTATCTTCAGCTTGATCTTGAAGGAGCATAGGCATTGGTTGAATYGTGCCTGTGGGCCTTCACTGTTTTGAAGATGGCCCAGAACCARTGGGAACAGGATATCTTTCACAAATCAGAAATCAAAGGCCAAAGGAATGAGGACCTCTGCCTACTAGAAAAGCAGGTATGATGTGCCCAGTAAGAGGTATCACTGCCCTGTTCTTTTTCCAGAAGGAGCTAGAAGCCAGAAGTCCTGGTTTGTGCCTGAGACAAGATATTATTGATTAGCATCAGCACGCAGTGCCCTTTCATGTAAGCAACCATTCCTTAGTCAGCCTATTCTAGAGTGGGCAGACACTCCGAGCATTAGCAGCTCTGCACTCTGTACATCTGCCTCTACCCRAGAGTGCAAGGTCTCAGATGGGGAGCTCAGGTCTCGGTTTCCAGGTAGGCTATAGCTTTTACTCTCCAGCTCTAATTAAATGAGAGCTATAGATCTCTGATYGTGAGGCTTGAAATGGCAGCTTGAGGGCTTGAGGGTATGCTGTCTGTGTTGACATCTCTGTAATCTACTCTTAGAGTTGTGATAATTATTGAAAGTGAGAAAAGGGAAAGGAATTAAACACCTAATTAAAGAAGTAAACACTAACATAAGAAAACTAATGACAAAATATTGATAGTGTAGCAACTTTCAATTTGTATAGATGAGCTACTTGTTGTGTAGTTTGAAACAACTTATAAAACAGCCATCTCTGCAAACTTGGAACATATCCTGTGAAAATCTCCTTAAAACTGGATTGCATTAAGTTATGTGGTAGTTATCTGTGTGCAGGTCCAGCTTCAGGGCTTGGCAAGACACCAGCTTCCTAAAAATGAAAGTGAACTGGAAGAGAGTTCATTAAAAAAACTCCATCATTAAAACTGTTTTTTCAAGCACTGTTTTTTATCTCATTCTCTTTCCATTCAGGAAGCACTAGTGCTACATTTCTTTTTACACGTGGGATCCTTGACACAGCACAAGGTTTTGACCTCGGCTGCCTTTGTTCAAATCTTCCTTTGTATAATTCTATTTCCTACCGTGCTGGTGAATAGGAATCTGGACCATGTCAACATGCTGTCAAAGAAGTAAAGAATTTTTTTCTCTTTGCTCTTTTTTCTTTAACCAGTAAGAGTTTGATGTATGCTTGAAGTACATCCAGGAAACTGTGAATGTCTGACACATGGCCAGAAAAGCAAGGCCGTGCTGCCTTACTTGTGTGTGCCAAAAGTGTTTCCCAGAACACCAATTTACTCTATATTGCCAGAATTATAAATAAAACTTGGTGTCTCCTCACTTGGCTAACTGGAGGAGATTTGATAATACAGATGGAGTACTGAATAAGTAGCAGGGCAATGTAAGAATGGAGCAGCCCATCACTGGCTGCAGWTTTTCAGAACTAATAGAAATGGACGTATGGCTACTATAACCAGTGACAGATCTGCTCCATTAAATGCCTGTTACAGGAATAAGGGGAGAGGTGAGGGTGGTGAACATCTTGTGGCTAAGAATGTGGAGTCTCTTCTGTTTAGCTAGGCAACAATAAATACATCTTTTGGGACAGGATTTTAAAATAGAATTTCCTAAATTTGGATCAAATATGTGTAATCACTTTATATGCTTCTGTGAATAAATTGGTATGTCACTGAATGCCTTCAGATATAGTAAAACAGCCACAGGCACATAAGGCTTTGGTCATATTTTACTCACCTTGTTTGAGAGAAGATAGAAAACAAAAGAAATTGCTACCATTAATGGCTGTATTCATTCAGGACAGGGTGTACTTYGGAGGATGTCTGAATGGACTTTCCGCCAATAGCAATGTCGGAGGACGCCGGAGTGGGAGGCGGGCCCGGAGTAACGACAGAGTCTCAGTATGAGTATGATCGTTCTCCTTTATTCTATCTTTTACAGAGTATATATAGACAAGCAACAAGCAGGTGTCAGCAGTAGTTACATGATTGGCCTACAGCTTCTGTCCACACGCATAAAGCGGATACATGATTGGTGCAAGGTTGCTGTCCATGAGGTGTCCACGAGGACGAGGAGGGGTCTGCTTTCATATATGGAACCTAGTTCCGAGACTTGTTTACCATTTTCGTGAATACCTTCTTTTGTAGTGCTCAAGGCCGCTATACGGCCGCTTTCAGTAGGCTCGCTTGCCTTGGCCTAGATTCCTTCCTCTACTCTGAAGAGGGGATTGCTCACCCCAATCAGAGCATGCCCTCTCTCGCTTAACCATTCCCCTAACCATTCCTCCATCATAGCAATATAGAAGAGAATGAGGAAAAAATGGGAACAAAGAGGACAAAAGAGTAAAAGCAGGAAGTTGGGAGAGAATCAGCAAACCAGAGAGGGGCAGAGAGAGAAGGTTTCGGAGGGATAAAAGGGCTTTCTGACTGCAGGACAGACAGGAAAGAGCTTCGGTAGGGAAAATTCTGAGTTGAACAGTTTTGTTATTTAGGACAAATAGCCTAATTTTTAAAAATGCTGACTTTCATTAGAAATCTAATTATGGATTTGGGCTTGGAAAAAAATGTTCTTGTCTGACTGTTTCTGTTCGTTAGTTTTGTGGAACTGAGTCTAGATAGTATAGCAGTTTCTCAGTAACGCTTTATTATTGTTTTAGAAATGTTTTGTAGAAGGAAAATTATTAGCGGGATGCAGCCTGCCGTCATCCAGCTGTAAAATTTCCAATACCTCATAACTTTGTCAGAACCTTCTGATGAGCCATCATCCATGCTATTCAGCTCAGAGCCTTAGAGGAGAAATAAGGACATGTTTCCCAGTAAAATGAAACATAAGGTGAACTGTGACCACTTTACACCCTAATTGCCTTGCAGTTCAGTTCCACAGGACCTCCTGAACCCAATGAAACTGCAACCTTATGCCTGTGATGCAGTTCTTTCATTTCAGTGTTAGACTGCTCTTTCTTTCCCATCTCCTAATCTTCCAGGAAAAATAAAATAATAACAAAGACTATATATTGATCTTCATTTTAAACTTCCCATAAACTTAGTCATACACATTGAACAAACATTTAATGAGAGCTTTTCTATAAGTGGGTTGGGCAGGAGTTTTCCCAGCTTTTCTATATGCAGACTGCTTTCATGGTATTTTGATCTGCATATGTACCCTCTTTCTCAATGCATTTTTTTTTATTTTGATTGACGCAACTTTAGAGAGTGCCTTGCAGAGAAACGCTGAATTATTAAGCCTTGAATATAACTGGCTTTCATCCACTACAGTACCTTTGTCATAGCCCCATACTTCAAAGCTCCTCTTTGATAATGAGCTTTTTCTTTCTTTCTGTCTATACTTAATATATTTTTGTTGTTAAAATTATAGTCTGCCTGTCTTTAAGAAATTATTTTCCAAATCTCCATATTTTTTTCATGTTTGATGTCAACATCTACAGAGTTCTTCATCTCTCTCTCTCTCTCTTTTTTATTTATTTATTTTCACAGGCATGCATCACTTTTTTCCTTTTTTCATGTTCCATCTGTACTATTTCCTATTTTTAATTTGTCTCTTTTAATCAAATAATGTTGTTTCAGTCTGATCTTAAAACTGACATCCTGCCTTTGAAACTCATTTTTACAGTTTTGGGGCTGGTTTTAAAAGCTTGTTTCTAAGTCACTACCATGGAAGAATTAGGCTGAATTTTTCCTTTTCTTAGATGAAGATCAAGCTTCTCCTGGAACTTGGTGTGACCTTTTCTACTTTTGATATTTTTTTATATATTCTGAGGTTGGCAGGCTTTATATCTCTGTTTCCACAGGGAGCTCAGATCTGTGAGGGTTAGCAGGGGACTGAAGTGGTTCCTTCTCCTCTTATGATTATTCTTTTGGATGCAGTGATCTTATTTTTCACCTAAACTGTTTTCTGTGTTAAATACCAGATTTATTAGTCTATTTCATACTTTTCTGGAATGTCCTTTGTTTCACTTGATCTTTTGCTGTAATTTATTTATTTATTTTTTTATACCAGGCAGGCCAATTATTCTGATTGTTCACACTCATCCTGTATTTGTTGGCTGTTTAGGATAAACCAGTTCACAATTTAGGTTTTGCGATTTTGCTCCATTTATTGTGGCAGTCTTTTAGAGTATGGTTCTGTCTCCTCATGCACAAATTCAGACCTAAGCCCACCACAATTCTCCAAGTGCTCTAAAGCCTCTGCTGGGCTTGTACTCAGAGGCTTTGCTCTCATCCAGTACAATCAGTCTTCGCCAAACTCTATGTTTTTTTGCATGTAAAATGTCTGAAATGTCTGCAAAATTTTCATGAAAATTTATAAATCTGGGTTATGTTCTGGCATTTGCTGGGTGAATAAAACACCTACTGACTTCTGTAGGAATGGAAGGATTTGCAGAGGACGAAAGATTTTTGCTTTCTATGACAATATTCCCAGTGTGAATTTATTTCGTTACAAATTATCTTTAAAAAGTCTGTTTTGAATCAAAGTTTCCATAAGCATTCTTGAACTGAAATGTGAATAGGCTCATCAAAAGAATCTAAGCTGGTAGTGCAGCTTCCCCTCTTTTGCAGCAGAAAAATCTCTCCCTGTTTATTTTTGGAGGAGTATAAAAAAAGAGAGAGAAAAAAAAAACCAAACACTATTCTCATTTTGTCCAGACTGGAAATCCCTGTGGTTACATGACTTCCAGTAACATGGGCAGTTCATCCTCGGTCACATGGATACTGCCTAGTCAGTTGTCTGATCTCGAGGAACTGTTAAGGTAAAAAATATTATTTTAGTAAAAAGAATATATTTTTTCTGCTGAAAAAGATAGAGCAGCTGGACCCAGCTAGTCTGATCCGATCCACAGAGCAAAGTGAGCTGGTTGATTGGATCAGGAATGGTGGCAATAGGGATTGGAACCCAGTTTTCAATAAATATCAATCGCTGTAGCAAAATGTTGGTGCAAGATCAGAGGACCACTAGCAATGATCACGGTGGTGGTGCAGTAAATGTAGTTCTTGGGGATACTCTCTATTTGTTGGGAAAAAATGCTTCTGCAGCTTTCGGTAGAAATGTCCCTGATCCAAGCTGAAGTCTTTAAGAGAAAAGATTAACAAGAATAATAGTTCTCCAAAGAGCACTGTTTAAGAAGAAAAAAGTTGATGCAGGCCTGTAGCCTGAGACCCAATTTTCCTCTGCAGAAATTCAGTGATATGATTTTTATTATTAAAATCTTCAGTATAGCATCTCCCAGCTGAAATCTCAACATTAATAAATTAAGACTCACTATAACTCTGAGATAAAGAACTAGTTATCACCATTTTAGAGCTGAGAACAGAATGGGAAAGATGCGATGTGCCCAAAAATGCAAACACAGCATATGGTAAAACAGAGGTAAAATGTGAATCACTTGAGTCCTAGTACTTCAGGCATACTTTAAATATAAGGATACTCTGCTGTTTACACTTGGTAGACTAGTTGTTGCATTTGTCATATTTGCTAATTTTTGAATGCTAACTCTTTGCAATAACCGCTTTGCAAGGTCTGGTTCATGCTTATTATTTTTTATTAAAAGATAGTATTAGTTATTGAGGCTTAAATTATGTAAAAACTGATGTTTCCTCTTCCTTGTGACTGCATATTTTAATCTCTGCTATAATAAGGGGAACTAAGGGGAAGAAAATCTAAATCCTTCTTGACTAAATTTGAAAGATGGTTTTACTAAAAGTAAAGACCTCTAGAAAACAATTGTTATTCCAGAAACACAAAATGGATGATTTCACTGAGCTAATTAAGTAGCAACTACAGTGTTCTGTGTGTGTTTAAGTAATAAAAAAATATAATTCATTCAATCTCCTTGTTCCATACTATTAAAAAAAGTCTGGTTGTAAATTAAACTTTTCCCATCTGGGTCTCTGGTTCAAATTTGACCTAAATCAACATGCATGTAAATTCATTACTGCAACTGTGAGAGCCTGTATAAAAGTATACCATCATCCTGCTTGCAAGTTTACACATTTCTAAATTATGATATCTATTATTTAAATGAGTGTTTGCTGAGATTACCCAAAAGATAAAATGAGGAATGGCCTTAGAGTCTGAATCTCTTCTTCCATGAACATTGTTTTCCAGCTCTTGGGGATGTGATTATGGGGAAGCTTACATTGCTGGTCCTATTTGTTTCTTAGATGCAGAGGTTATATCAGTTTTCAGTACTGTCAATTTGACAAATGTTCACTCTATGCCCACAGTCCTTATTGCTTTTCTGTTACTTTCAGCAGCTGCACAGATCCCTACCACTATTCATCCAAGAGTTCATCAGCCTCTTGAAAAACAAATCATGTCTCACCTTCTGTGATTATTCAGGTGGGTTTACATAATATAGAAATTCTGTATACAATCTTGAACCCTCTGTGTCAATATTTACTAAGATGACAGTTCTGTTTTAGCTACAGAGGTCTTAACTTTCTCAATGCTTTGTTTGTTTGTGTTCTCCCCCCCCCCCCCCATGCTGGGCTAAAATCCAAAAGAGCAGCAGTGAAAATGTCACAATAGCACTAGAGGTGCCACAGTAGACAAAAATGCTTCTCTATTCAAATACAGCCACTCCAGACAAAACCAAACTGATCACACATCAAGGCCCAGACAGAAGAAAACTGCTGGTGTTTCACTGGTTTAGACCTGTTATATATAATGATACTGAATCACAAGAATAGAGATACAGTTTCATACATCATGTATCACCCAGGGCTGTGACAGCTAAATGTTCTCTCTCTCCTATTCTTTTCTCCCTATTTCTCTTTATCACTAAAACATTTGAAAACAATATGGTTCAATATTCTTTTCATCCTTCTCAATGCAAAAAGTCTTCCCATRTAGTGTAGGTTTTGTCTCACTGTTAGCCTGTACTTCTCTCCGCAAGGTTTCAGGCATTCTGCCTTCATCCTGTAACTTTCGTCTTCTGGTAGCTGTACAGTGTTTCAAACCCTGCCAAATGCATTTTTATTAATTCTTGTTTTCCTCTAGATTTTACAAATTCATCCTTTTCTGAGTCTATCTGTGCACCTCTCATTGTTCCTCCAGTATCTCATTAGGTGAGTGTCTTCTTTCTTCTTATCTATCTAAGCGAAGAACTCCATACTTTGCTTCTTAATCTATGTTTTCCTGATACTCAAATAGCTCCTGGTATCTCTGCTGTGCCAACAGCTCACAAAGTTCTTTTCCACTCCTGACCCTTCCTTCCTTCACATTTGCACTCTAACATGTTTTTCATATCCTCTGGGACAGCCCATTTTGAATAGAAATTAGCTTTACAGTACTTTCYACACTTCTCTAGGTGCAGGGTAATGCACCCTTAAGTTAGGGGTCTTTTGCTTAAGAACCGCATCCACAAAAAATCCAGCACACTCAGCAGCAAACATGTAATGCCGAAAGGAAAGTGGAAGCATCTAACTGTCCCATTTTCTTCCCCCTGAGTGTTGGTGCATCTCTCAGCCAAAAGGAAGTACTTTTCTCCCACTGGGCTCTGCAGCAAAATACCCTCTCTTGGAATTAGTTGTCTAAACAGGCATTTAGTCTTTCTAATGGGTCTAGTCCTTCATGTATATTCTTTTTATCTCTTCCTTTATTTGGATTTAAGCATAAAAACACTTGCATCAGTTACATTTTCCAGTTTCCGCTATACATTAGGCTACATACAGTATAGCTTCAAATTGTATGAAAAAGCTGAAGGAGTTTGAGCTTATTACTACAGGTTCATTTGATAATTTGGGGCACATTTTTAATTAATCCCTAAGGAATAGTTCAAAAAGCACCTCTTTACCCAAGTACCAATAATATAGTGACATAACATACTGTTCACTTGCTTGTTTGTTTCCACAGCTGACACAAAATGCATCTCATCATTTGTTTTATTCATCACCTTTGGTTGCTGACTTACCATTAACAATTATTTTTAAGCTCTTAGATCATAAATGCAAATTGTAGTTATTCATTGGAAGGTATGTTTGGATGCTTGACAAAACTTTGTATTGTAACTGAGGAAAGGTTATATAAATAAAAAGCTCTGCTGGTTTACAGCGTGTGTTACACGTATCACAGGGAACTAGGCAAAAGACAACAGGGAAATATATTGGAGTGCAGTGGCCAAGAGTCAAAAGAATGGAGCTGTAATCCACTCCCTGCCGCCTAAACTGGACTAAGTCTTGAGAGGTCATTTTGCTCATCTGTGCTTCGGATACATCTATCCCTATGAAGAGGATATGTTGTTTTTTCTTTTTGAGATACACAAATGATAAGTGTTATATGAAATCTTATTTGAATATGTTAGAAGAGTCATAGCTGGAGAGGAAAAACATTTTCATCCTCTAAGATGTGTCTCAAAATACCTCCAACAAGTAAGTACAAAGGAAGAAATAAAAACTGGGCTAATGCCATGTAGTCAAACAAGATTATACTTTGACACGCATAAATGTGAATACTTTCTTCTAGTGTGTGCCATACCTAATTTTTTTGTTTCACCCCTCTACTCCCCTCCAGATAGACACACCAAGAAGGAGTAAACACCAACAGGAGTAAAATTCTAAAGCAAAAAAGGACAAGCAAGCAATGAAAACTACCGTGCATATTCAGAAAGGTCCACCAAGGTATTCAATGCCTGCAATAAGCTAAACTTTCTGCACACCTTTCTGAAAAGCTGAGAACAAAACATGGCAAAAGCTGATTTCTAAACCAACACAGTCAAAAATACTGCCGTATCCAGCCCTTTGAAGGCCATGAGGATGGTCAGAAGACTGGGAAGCACCTCTCGATGCTGCATTCAGTTTTACTGCTTCTAGCTGATTTCAAAGTAGAAGAATGATGGCTAAATGACCATTAAAAACATTTAGCCAATATTATCTGTCAAGTAATTCCCATTCCTCTCTTAACAAAAGCTGGGATCTATATCTACCAATTCTGGTCAGCTTGTAAATTTACAGATCAAACTTTGATAGGCCCTTGACTAGTATCATGAGCTCTTTTCTTCTTGGTGTGTGAGACTGAAGGAGCCTGATAATATGAGTACATTATGTAAATTTACTCATCTAAATCCTTTGCTCCATCCTGGTTCCTTAAGATTTTATGGCTACAGATGTTCTTTCCTAGGCAACATTTTGATGAGATACTGTTGAAAGGTATAATGGCACAATTTCCACATTCCCTTCTGTTCCAGTATTCTGCAGAAACACACACTGTGTTAAGTTAGGACTAACAAGAAAAGCCAAAAAAGTAAATAGAAAGAAGCTGATTGTTCATTCCATTACATTCACATTACACCATAAAAAATAGCCAGAATATCTCTTTATATAATTTCCTTATTTAATTTCCTTATTTATTCTCTGTAGTATCCTGAATCACAGTGACACAAGCTGATTGAACTACTTAATATCCATTTAGCATTAGATTCAGCATAGTTCCACTCTAAAAAAACCCCAACAAAATACGGATAGGAACTGCAAGCAGAAACCTAGCAATGGGAGCACAATACCCACAGTTCATATTTTGTATATTTAAATATTTTGTATATAAAGCTGATGTTGCATGGACCACAGAAATCAGCGTTAGAAGTGACCACTTACATATCAGCTTATTATATCACAGAAGTCTGACTACAGAAAATTTTCTGAGTCACATAATCATTCAGCCTCACAATCTGTTATGCCTGTTGCTTTTTGATATGACCTACTGAGCGCTTGAGTTATCTCTATGTCCTGCAATTTTTTTTAAAGATTACTAGAGTACCTCTATCACTAACAACATCAAATTCAAAACCTATTTTATCGCTTCCTTAAGTGAGTAAGTTGGTTTTTGGCTGTTTGGAGACATTTCATTTATTTCTATCTTCAAGGACACATGGGCTCCAGTCAGTTTCTGGCTGATCAAAGATTTGGATTACCAAAAGCATATTCTGTGGATGAAATACAAAATTTAATCAGATACTTTTTCTTTCTGTAAGAAAGTGAGATGGTATAGTTCCATGCTGCCTTTCCATAAATCACTCACATGCTTTGCTTTAATTTGATTTTGTAAAAATGTGTTCATCATGTATACATTCTTTGTAGGAACTGCTGGAAAGCCACGCATTTTAGAGAGGCTCATCCAAGGTCACAAACCTAACACCAACTGAACATATTTTTATGACTTTAATTTTAATGTGGACAGAACATTTTGGGTGAATAATACCCTGCCACTTTCATGTTCAAAACACTGCAGTACTCTGCAAACACATATAAAAAGGACTTAAAAATGACTATATAGAAACTTTATATTTACTATATAGAAACTACATTTTTATTTTCACAAGCTCAGAAAGTGAAAAAGTGAAGTTCAGTTTAAGTGGTTGCAAATATTTTAGTTTTAAAGAGAAACAAAAGCAGGAGGTACTTACTTGAAAACTGATTTTCTGAGTCTCTCCCTACCCCCCCCCCCCACTATGTACTTCATTTGGGGAAACTCAGAAGATAGACTGTAAAATGTATCAAACACTGGGAGCTCGTATATAAGTCCTGCTGTTAGATCAGGAATTGATTTATAATATGAAGAGCATCTTTAGGCTTTGCATTTGTGTGGTCCCAAATCTGTAAAAGTAATCTTGAACTTTCCACTGTGAAATTTTCATGAAAAGGTCAGCCTTAGATCCTAGCTAAGACTCATTTGTAGAAGGAATACATCTAAATACAGGTCCCAAATAGGTCCCCTTCATCTACCTAAAAATATGAATGGGCTAGAAAGGCATGATGGAAGATGAACTAGTAATCCTTTACAGTTAATTTCAAGGACTTAATATCAGCCTGCAGATCCTTCGTCTTGGATATAGTCACAGTTCAGTACAGCTTGCAGAGGTTCATTCTGGTGTACTTTACTGAAGGGAAAATATGGGGAAGGAGGATAGCGGTTTCCTAAGTGAATGTTATTTCTTCATCATTTGTTCTGTGCTGATTTTTTATAGAACTAACAAAACTTGAATCAGAAACATTTTCTTGTTACAGAAAAATACTTGACAGAAAACTTGATTCTAATCACTCTGGTGAACATGATAAATGGTCTTTATTTCCACAGTAATGATTGGACTAAAATTATCAAGAAATGCAGGAACGGCTTTGTTAGACTGTAACAATCTTCAGCTCCTACAACCAGAGCAAGTGTATGGATATTAAAAATCTGTGAGGAGGGGGAATCAGTTATTGTAAAGTATGATTTGCTTTAATGTACCATGAGGAAACTCAGTTTTGATTTACAGAGTCAGGGTTGTCAATGACACTACTTTATTAATTTTCACTGAAGTGAAGGTAAAGTTGATTTTTGCATACATAGGCAAGAAAAGAATGGATACACACAGTAGAGCTGATTCTGCTAAAATTCATCTGTGCTAAAGCACAGATAGGCAGTGCAACTTAATAGCACCAGACTGGGACAAGGAAGACATAGGGATTAAAAAAGTCAGAGAAGGTTTCTGAACCATTTGCTATGGGAGGAACAGAAATTGTGTTTACAGTTCATCCCCAGATGCCTGATTCCATGCAGACATTGCAGAAGACAGACGTTCATAGTCATGAAGCCAGCTCATGCAGAAGCTGCTTTCTTCTAGCAGCCAGCACTCCAAGGAACCATCAGCCTGGGAAGGCAGAGAAGTCCGGGGGAAGCACTGCAATAATGTAAGTGTACGGACTGATTTCCATCACCCTTTCAGTGGAAGCAACTCCTTCTGCTCTGTCAGAGTAGCATAAGTATGCCATTAGAAAATATCTACCTAGCTGCAAAAGTCAGCGAACAAGTTTTCAAAAGAGATCTGCACATTACATGCTGGGGTCTTTAAGAAGTCTGGCCAAAATATATGAAGCAATGAGGTTTTTAAGATTTCATTACTACAAAAATCAGGTCTTTAGTTGTCTGAGTTAAAAGTAGCACCCTCTCTGAAGCTGAATTCTCTGTTCAGTTTTAATGGCGAGTGAAATGGAGGGTCTTTTTATTTTGCTTAGGCCTTATTCTGCCGCGTTACCTACTCAGTATAAGCGATTAAAGAAGTATGTCTGTATTTATTCCATCCTAAACTTTGCATTTTCAAAGCAAATGTGGTGTATTTATTAAGAAGGATCTCTTTTTACCTTTCTCCATGATTCTAAGCTCTTTATGAACATGTCTGCACAACCAGAGACTGACGTTTTCAGAATGATTGCTTGCTTTCTTAGAGTATTTTACACAGACCCCTTTTCTATTGGGCCATATTACATGTTAACCTATCTAACCTGAATTCTAGAAATGTCAAACATTAGTCTGACAGCACAACATTAGTCATCATGAAAATGTACGTGGAAGAAGCAGTGATGTGCATAGCAGAAAGTTAGGGTTAACAAGATAATGATTCAATATGCAATCAACACATACGATAGATGTCAACTTGCACTATTCCAGTGTTGAGCATAAATGGGCATTTTGAGACAATAACTTTAGTGCATTCCTAACTTCATGGGTTTGCTTGCACCATTCATAACAGAACTGCATCTATCCTGGCAAATAGGACACAGAAACAAACATGTTGATACACGTCCACTTCTCCCCTGTCAGTTATCCCCTAGATTATGATTTTTTTACAGTTAGCATGCCCAGTCTAGTCATGTGTAATGTTTGTGCCAAGGTGTTGATCTGTGTATGCAAAAACTATTTATGCATAAAATAATTCCAACCAGAGCCATACTGAGAAGGAGAAAAGCAACATGAAGTTATTTGTAGGCATAAATATAAGCATCAATAAAAGACCATTTAGTACAAACAACTAGTGTGGCATTCTTTCTATTCTAACTGGAAATGAAGCTACTTAGTTTCAAAAGAAAAATACATCAATTATTGATGTATGAATATTCTTATTTTTTTAAGCAGAATTATTTCCTACTCATTAGCATTTATCCAAAAGTCATTAATTTTAATATGCATTTGGATGATGGCATTTGAATTGTAAATAATTTTGCATTCTCCACAATTTAACCACATTTTGCATATTCATGAGATAATTTAGTCAAAAGATGCAGCAGAACATGCATTGCTTTGGGATGTAGTCACATTAGGTAATTCTGTGGTGTTGTGTCGCCTAAGGATATGCCTACCACATTTAACACCCAATAATATGAAAAATCCCATGCACCAGTATCTCATGTAATTGAGATGAAGAAGCCGCAGTGAAAGCATTTCAAAAACATGTTCAAGTTAATATTTTCACAAATGTTAATACAAGCTTTATGCAAAACAAAAGATCACAGAGATACATAAGTAAAACCATGATCAGAAAAGAGAAGGCCGAGCATTTTACTTTTAATTTTACTTTTTGATTTTTGTAGCAAAATAGTAATTTCTAAGTGCTAGACAACATTTCTCGTCATGCTAAAGATAATTAGAGTCTTTGGAAAGGGAGAGTAATAATCTCTTGCAAGCATCCATGTGCTAGACTGTCATCAGCCTTCCAGGACACTGCAGGCGATTAAAAGCTGTAAGATATACACCTATACTTAAACCACCTGCTTAGGATCTGACTGTGTTAGAGCATCTTTCTGAGGAAGAAATGGGTATGGAAGAGGCAGAGCAGTATCTTGGACATTCACTGACCAGTGTTGCTGTGTTGACAAATATATACAACAAAGTTGAGCTGTCACAGATCAGGCCTTGGTAGGTAGCAGTTAGCAGTACTTCAGTACTGAGTGGCTAGACTTTGTGATTAAAAGTCTTGAGAGAGGAGAAGGTGATTACCAGTTCTTTAGTATTCTTTCTTGCTCTGTCAATGCTATCTAGAGAAGTTATTGTCCCACGTTTATTACCATTGCCTACTMTTAGCTAAATTTTCTAAAGCTGCACAAGGTAACTTAAATGGAGCTTTAGAGAAAGTCTCTAACCATGGTCCCTGACAGCACACAAAGGCACAAATACTACTGAGACATTTTTCTTTGTGCATGCTTTCTTCCTGTTTCTTCTCTTAGGCTTGGTTAGAGTTAACATTATGCACTTATTATAACGCCTTTATTACGCTACACCAGGAAAGAAAAATAAAAAAGTAGTGGTGATAAAGACACAGAATGTTAATGACACCATAAACACAACTTACCTATTTATCATTCTGTAAAATATTTTTTTTTGACAGCTGGTGCAGTGTTCAGAACCAAAAAAATTGTGTTCAGGAATATTGTTTTAAAAGACTGCTGACTTATTCATTATGAATAGTACACTAGTGGAGCCTCTTTTTGATTATTAAATTCTTCAGGACCCAGTCTTGCTTGCATGCAAAATGTCTCATCACTTGAAAACATTTGTTGGGTAATCCCTGAGAGATATTGGATTGCTCACAAACAGTTCTCTTTGCTTTAGGATAGTTAAAGATTTTTCATTGGAATAGTTTCCTGGTGAAAATGTACTTTCTATTAAATTAAACTTTATCTTRTTTAATGACATTGTTCATTAAAATGTCATTTTACAGAAGCAAACAACTTTCTGGAAGGGAAACTTCAAACTGATTATTCTTTTTTATAGAACTGATGCAAAATAAATTATCCTGGATCAGCTAAAGTAAGAAAATAAATAAATTAACAGACCTTCCCCGACCCTCACTCCTAAAGCCTGTCCATTTCTTTCCTTCATTGCCTTGCAGGAGGTACAATTTAGATCTCCCTTGTCTCCTTAAAAGCCAGGTGTCCTTAAGGACTTGAGAACTCAGTTGCAGCTAACGCACTTACTCAGGCTTTTGTCACTTCAGTTGTCTGATGATAAATATAACTTTGTCCCACTCTTAATGCTGCTGCAAAGACCATTTTCTAAGCTTTGATCCCATCTGCTTTCTTGTTGCTGCTCACCCCATTTCCAGTGAATCAAGCATAAGATTCTTCACTTTTAAAGTCCACCACAGCTGTGTCCCTCCCTACATATTATCACCTTTCACTCATTTCTGGCTCCTGCTTCTGCTTATGCCTACTTTTATTGCTTATGTGTTAAATCTCAACTAAGTATCTAAAGACACTATTTCTCGCACTTGAGAGACTGTATCTTTAAAAGTAGAAGGACTAACAACTTTTCATCTTAAAAAATATTTCCTTTCAATGCAAAATTAATAAAAAGCTTGAAAATAGCTCTCCTGCTGATATGCCAATGAAACTTCCTAATATGCTACATATTCTCTTTGTCTCCCACAGCCTGCACCTGCTCCTTCAACTTACATTTAGATTGTGTCCTTTTGGGGTAAGATCTGTGTACGGTGTTTACACTCTGCCTATCTAAGAAAAGTCCTGGTCCATGACTATGGCTCCTGTGCCCTATGATGATAAAAAGAGTAATCTGTATGCAGGAAAATAATAAATAATCCACCTCAAAGAAGAAGTTTAGCACAGTTAATCATCCATTCTACGATCCTCTGAACTCTTGGAGATAATCAGATATTTGCATAAATAACTCAACTGATTCCTAAATAACTATAAACAACAAACAATGTGAACACTCGGCTCACAGTGAGCTGAATTCATTGCTTTTAATCCAAAATCCATTTTTTCATTCAGCTCCACTTTCTCTCTTAATTGTTAGTGTAAAAAATAGCACATCAGTTGAGAAGTATAAAGATTCTAAATCGGATAAAACAAAGCAGACATAGGATTACTTTTTTAAAGATTGGGCTGCAAAATCTTTGCTACATTAAAGAGTGGAGCTGTTTTCCTTTTTGTAATGTCATTAATGATGAAGCTTTTAAATGCAAATTAAGAAATAATCAAACTTCTGCCATCTTAACAATATAGGCTTGGAAATAACCAATAAAATACAAGCTGGATTAAAAAGAAAGAGGCTAATGAAGTGAGACAACAGATTTAAGTTTACAGTTTCCAAAGAGTAATTAAACAAGACTAGAGTTGAGCAAAGGCTATAAAGTTTTTCCCAGGAGTATTTATTTGCATTATAAGTGAGTTTGCTTTGAAGATATATGCATCCCTTTGTATGTCCTGTATTCATGTGATTGAATTCCAATATCATGAGTACTCATGAAAAATGAGTATAAGGGTACCCTTTACCCAAGTTAAAAAAAGCAACAACCAAACAAATTAGTAATGAGATTAAAGAATACAGAAAAAACAACACTAATGAAAAAGAAACTGAAATAATTTTGAATTTTAATCAAAAGAAAAAATATTGTGAACATTATTTGCTAAATTAGGTAAATTTTATAGAAATTACATCAAAATAAAATAATACAATGAGTTATGTGGAACATTTTATGCAATATACTGCTTGTATATGTATTAATACACCAGTTTACCCTGCTCCCTAGAAACCTTTAATAATTTATTTTCTCAGACACTGAAGCCAATTATTTTAGTTTAGAAGCACATATGTTTTGTAAAAGCAAAAAGAGTAGATTATCTCAATTATTATCCATTATGTTGCATTATTTCAACAAAGAAGGAATGAGAGAAAGCAAAATGAAGGTGTATGAAAAGTATTTCCAGCTTCTTTCCAAAGTCATCTTAATTAAATAATCTCTTACTTTTTATCTGGCTTATGGTGTTTTGGCTTCAAGATATACTATAAAAGTGTATCTTGTAATCAAGAAAATCAGTCCATTTTTATTATAGCCAGTGCTGCTACTTTTTGCACTACATAAACACCATCATTATATTTTATTTGCTGTGAGATGCTTATCAAGCTTTTTAATGAGATCAGGGTTTTCTTTAAAGCAAACATGGTTTATCTCTAGCTCTTGAGTTGTTTTCATTCATACTCTCAGCAGTGGAAAATTCACACAAAGATCACTTCAAATCCATAAGTGTATAATGGTATAGAAACAGTTCTATTTCAAATACACATCTGCAATTCTGTAGTGTAAGGGCTTTTCTTCCCCACTGCAGCCTCATTCAACTCTCATAAGTTATTGTGAAGTAAGCATTTCCTAGTCCTGGAGAAATTATTTAACTTAACCCTGACATTCATTTCATTCAGCATGGTACAGGTTTTCTATGTAATAAAAGTCAAATTGGATTTTTTTAATGTATAAAAAMCGATATATTAATCCAAAAATGTCATTATATTCTGCATGTGTTTCCATTCAAAATATTTACCATTTATTAATGATAACTATTAGTATAAACAGTGGTATAACTAAGACCTTTATATATTAGGGAAACAATCAAATGCCTTTTCAATACAAAGATCCACTTATACAGAGGTATTAATATTACATGTACTGCTTACAAATACAATTTACATCAAAGTATTTTACATCTTCCTTGAACTCAGAGATGGTGAAAGGTCTGACTAAATATATGTAGGAGACTTATCTTAAATAATAATCATTTCAAAGTAATAAGCTGTTGAAGAATGACAGCTTTGTGTTGCTACATTTGGTATGCGGCAAGCAGTCATCCTGTCACAGCTGCCAATGCTGACTGATAAATGTTCAAAGGAGCCTAGAAGAATATTGACAAGCCCTCAACTTGTGTGTAATATGGAGATAAGGACACCAAAATTATATTTACTTATGATTCTAGTGTAGCATGAAGCTTCACAAAATAGTGAAGCTAATTTTTCTACCTCTGTGTGCATTTTTTTAATTCACTGCTGTGCGTGGTAAGGTTCAACTCTCATTCAATGATCGAGTGATGGGTAAAATTACTGATCTCTTTGGTGGGAGGCAGCATGAAAAAACAACCCACCAACAAACCCTTTCCCTCAAAACCTGAAGTGCCATTGTATCCTGGAGAGACAGAAAAAAAAAAAAGCCAAGGTGAGGAATAGGTATAACATTTTCTCTGCCTAAGGTTGTTCTACTGGAATTCCAGGGTGAACAAAGTCTATGTGCTGTAGCTATTTTATTTGTTTCTCTAAAACATCAGTACAGATTAGAAAGTTCATTTTATTCTCTTGACATAGATGGAAAAAAAAAACCCAGACTAATGATTCCTTTAATAAATTATAAGAGCTTTTAAGTTAAAGACCATGTCTAGATTTGCAATGAATCACTCTGCAATTTGTTGGGCTTAAGTCTTAAATTTACCAGGTGGGGGGTGGGGGCTTTGGGGTTCTTAACAGATGTGTATTTCTGAGCAATCATAGTTCCATGTAATTTAAATGGAAATTACAAAAGAACTTCTTCATCTAATTTATTTCTATGTTAATGTTTTGCCTCCTGGATATGGATGAAGACAAAGATCCACTGCAGAAATTCACAAATATGAAAGCCACATTTTAGAAACATTTATAGATAATCTTCTCAYTGCAAGTCTTTCCAGTGATTTCAATAAGCTTTTGAGGTTGTCTTTTGTGATTTAAAGAAGCAAGCATCTTTCTTCCCTTTGGCGTTTGCCAATTCAGCAATTCAGGAACATACTATGTTTCACAGAAATTTATAGTAAATCCTACAAGGTTTCAAAATCTATTGTGAATTAATCTTTTACTGCCCAAGGGACTACTCAGAAGGGACTGCTCAGGAACCTGGGCTTCAAGGATGTGACATTCCTGAGGAGAACTGCTATCTCTTGTAGGTGCATGTCTTTTCATACAGAGGTTTGAAACATTTGGTTTTTATTTCAAATTATAGTGAAATTAAGTACATAAAAAAAGAAAATCCTCTCAGAAATAGAATTTTCTATATAAAGCTATAAATAAAGCTATGGTGATTGAGGTTTTTTTTTTTTTGAATATCATAGATTATTTGTGAAATTCTTACTAATTCACGGAACTAATTCAAACTTGTGGATACATTCAGGGCCAAGGACAGAGGATGGAAACATAGCCATAAAAGATGCTTTTCGTCCTCTTCATCTTTCTCCTGATGTGGGACATGAATCCTCTCAGAGATTTATAAGGAAATTTTTAAGGATGCAGATAAGAAGCAAGTTTTACCTGGAAGCCATGTAACAATACCAGATATACAACTCATATATCCTATGTACAGACAGAGCTTATTAGCTCAGCTGCTCATGCAGCGGAGCTTTCAGAGCAAATCTCACTTTGATCAGCTTCCCTGTGGGAGGAACTGACTCTCCGTGTCTGTACCCAGACCTACAGACAAGCCCACTTGGCTTGGTTCCAAGTACTTGGAACTTGGTTATGATAACACATGGGAACATTTTGCATTAGCCAGTGATTAATAGAGTAAATTATATTGAATGTGTTTGCTCCCCCTACAGCATCTACTCCGCTCTTGCCTACTCAGTATTCTCCTCCATTCGGGAAGGAAAATCGACTAATAAGCAATATGCTGGGGCTGACCCATTAGGTTCATCCAGACCTCTGCCTAACACAAGGCAAAGGAATTACCTCAAGTAATTCTTGTTTGAACTAGAGCACATTTTTCAGACAAAGCACTCACTCTCAATTTATAAATTGCCAGAGAGAAAACCTACCATAACCATTGACAAGCTGTTCCAGTGGCAAACTACTTTCATTTAAAAGTGTGCAATTAAGTTATGTTTGAATTTATTCTTCTTTCCCTTCCATTCCTTGGGTCTCATTTTGCTTTCAACTGCTAGGATGAGGAGACTGCTGTTTTTCCTTCATGTAGCTATATCTACATTAAATTACCCCTACCTTCCATTTTAGTATGCTAAAGAGAAGGAATAGTTTGAACAGAATCTTCAGAATGCAGAAGGCTGTAAACCACTTGGGATGCCTTAATATGACCAGTTCCTATGCCCTGGCACACCCCATAATCGAGTACCAGAGGGAAAWATATTAGGCCAGGCTTTAGCCAAATATATGCATTTTAATATTGAGCTAGTCAAACTAAAATAAATATACTATACCATCACCTTGATCTTAGCAGTCTATTTCCACACTTAGCAGTGCTTTGTTTTCAAAAATGCTTAATAATGACTTGTTGGAAATTCTGTCCCATTCCAATGGGGCAACATATTGCTCCAACGAATACTTACAAATCCAGAATCAACATGCTTTGAGATTTGAAAGCTGCATTCTCTTGTATCATGAAACAAATCCAAGAGGTTTAAAACTGGAAGATAAGAACAAAGACTAAGGGGCACTGGATTAGGCGGAGGAAAGGGATGGGAGCAAAAGGGGAGAGAATCACCCTCTTACACAACATAGAAAGTAAAAAGATAATTAAAGCATCCAGAATTAACACTCATTTGTCATAATTTTGTCATGAATGTTAACAGTGGCAGGCATCAATTATCCCACATTCAGATTCTAAAAATAATCTTAGCAAATTTGAGGATTATATGCATATATACCCTTCTCACTTTAGCTAACTTATTCAACTCTCTGATTTTGCTTGCTTTGTTACCAGAGTAAGAAAAGCATTGAACAAATAAGGCTCTATTGGATAGCATCCCGAATCAGTTCAGACATTATATCATTGTAATGTGATACTTGTATATTTTGGCATTTGGTAGAAAAACATTTCAGCCCTGAGTTCCAATACCAATGTATATACAGCTCAGTTACAATTGAAATTGCACAAATTTAGCTTCCACTGACTGTTATAAACTGGATTAATGAACTGTTGAATCAGTGTGGATAGTTTTCTAATATAACTTTTTTTTTTAATGAAAGAATTTGTTGCAGAATACTTGGAGTTCATGTTTTGGGGGCATAATGAGCATATTGAATAATATTAACCTATTTCAAATGCTTCCTTTGGCTCTTCTTATTAAGTTTTTGTTTGTTTGTTTTGGTTTGGTTTTTAGTAAGTTCAAACTTTTTAACCATTACCTTTTTAAGCATAACTTTGCAAAGGTTCTTTTTCCTTTTCTTTTAGTGTATCTAGATAAACATTTATGCTTCTCTGGCTCCCTTCTTTTGGGGAGAATCTCTTAACCTATTAGTTGGTGTCTTTCCCTGGAGTGTCTAAATAAATCTTTCTTCAACAGCTCACTCTRTTAGGATCTGAGTAGTCCCCAGCATTGCTGGAATATCACTGTTTTCTCATCTCAAGCTGTCAGTTAGCATATCTTTTCAGACACTTTTAAACTATCCTAATTTTTATAAAAAATGTAGTTCACATTGAACTGTCAAAGCTTAAACCGTCTCAATGCTTAGACAAGGAGATAGCTTTATACTTTCACAGAGTTACACTCTTTTAATAGGTTAATAATCTCTGTAGACTTGAGTGCATTTTTATCTTTTCAGAAGTGAGGGGGAGGAAATTTACTTGTGGATGACAAGTTTTCCTTCCCAGAATGGTTACTGAGGAAGTGCCTGACCTACAATATCTTTGTGGGTATGCGTTAGTGAAGAGCTACCTTGTGAGAGTAAGACACTGTGATTAAGGTTCGGGGCCCAGGAGACCTGTGCTSCTCTCTAAGATCCTCTCCATCCTTTTGTGTGTTCCTGGACATTAAATTTGATTAAACCTCTCTGTCCTGCATATAGAAAACGGGGCTCTAATTCCCTTTTATAAAAGGGGACTTAACTTCACAGAGGGGTTGTAATGAACAGACTCAGTGTGGGAAGCAATTCCATTTTATGCCATCGATCACCATTTTAGCAAATAAACATGCAGAGGGAGTATTGAGGCTTATCAGAATCACTTGATATTAAAGTACACATTTGGCCTTCTGTTTTCCACAGCATTTTCTTGCCTGATGAGGGCCATGCCCTGAAATGAACAGATGCAGGATAGAGACTTTTAACAGCCCTGTCTTCTGGCCCCATCTCAGCACAGCCCGGGGTTGTCAGTCGCTGCCCAGCCACTCAGCAGCAGTGCCGGCTCCAGCCCCGCCACGGCCTGGCCCCACCAGGAGCCCCCCGGCGCTGACATCCCAGGGAGCCGCTGGCCCCCGTGGGACCCTGATTTTCCACTCTGTTCTTGGAATGGAGATTATCTTTGGCAAAAAAAAGTTTAAAAGCGTACCATTATAATCTGGCCCTTACATTTACTTTATGCAGCTGAAAATAAGTACAAAGCATACAAGGAGTGAGAAGCTGGCCCAGCTTGAACACGCTCTTTTCCCCAGGTACCTTGCTTTATGCATGCATTTGAATTACTTCTTTTCTGATTACTTTCCAAAATATTTCCAGGGATTTGTCTGTATGACTTGAAATATCATCGCCCAGGAATACATTAACATATATAATATCTTCAAGCAGGGGTGTTATTTTGCTGGTGCTCTCATTTCAATGCAGGTAGTTAAGCTGATTGTGCTGACACTTCAGTTGACAGACGTTCTTCAGAACGTGCTACCGCGATTTCAAAAATTGCCTCAGATTTTTCAATAGGATGGAGAAATGTGAACGAGAGACTTCTTCATTCCATTACTGTTAGTGAGCAGAAGGCTTGTTTTGCTACAACAGCACAAAATTACTAAAGGCGGATTGCTTTTATATTGTTCCCAAAATCTGGCACTTGAGTACATTTTTTTTTTCCAAATAGTCTTCAAGTTTAAAAAACTATGTCAGACAATGTTAGCTGAAATGATAAAAAGCTCAAAATTGTCATCTCCATCTGTTACCCCAAAAGATCTAATGCTGCAGACAGAGTAAGTGCACTGACTTGCCAAAATGCACGTAACTCAAAATAGTAAATCCTACAAATTTCTGAGTGGTCTGAAGGCTCCTGCTGCTCTTGTTCACAAGTGAACTATGTGCCTGGCATAAGCTAAGCAGCAATTAAATTCAATCATCTACTTTTTTTTTTTTTAATTGGAGGATTATTACTTGGAGGTGCCTGCCTACTTCAACAGGGTTTTGGTGAAATTCTGTAAATTCCTTATAACCATATGAATAAAGCTTAACTTAAAAGTCAATAAAAATAAGCATGTTCAACCAGATTCAGATGTTATTGAATTTAAATTTGCACTTAGAAACACTTTATAAAGTTTATAAATTGGTTGAGAAAGTTGTTGATGCTCACCTTATCCAGAAATGAAGACCTCTGCCGCACAAAACATAGATGCACTCAGTGCATGTGAGTTGGCCATAGTTACTCATTTCTATTGCTAGCCATGGCTTTGAAGAGGAGGATATATATTATTGTGGAGAAAAAGAACCCATAAATTTATTCACTGACATTTCGGACATTTATGCCATCAAGATTTAGAATCCCCTTACTAAATAAATAAATAAATAAATAAAATGCTTTAACAATGCAAGATAAAAGAATAGATTCTGCATAGCCTCATTCTTTTGCTCTGTGATACTATAGATTCCACAGTCTTCTGTGGTCTCTGAATAAATCTGAATGTTCCCAGCAGCTGTTCCAATTTTTCGCAGCAGTTCTGCTTATTCATATCCTCTAGACTGTAGAATGTGTTAATCAGTTTCCCACCAATATGGATTTCTCCTCCATATAGGAATTCTACTGAGGAGCCCTAGAACTGCTTTAAAACCCCTATAGGCTAAAAAAGGAACAGAAGATGCCATAGAAGAGGGCAGAACAAGATGGTCACGTCTGTCTGTGCACCATCATCTGACAGTTTTATCTATATTTCCTACAATCACTTTGTAGATAAAGTAGATTAGAATAAAGAATTAGGCATTTGAATCAGCACAATCAACAACCATAATCAGCCAATGCAGTGTGATAACTCTGTATAATCCAACTGCTCAGACACATACACAAATATGTATGTTCCCTAAAATCTAACTAATTATTTATATTATGTCCTATCATAAAATGTTCATGTTACATAACAATATACAAATTGTAATGCATCAAAACCACGAGTATTCAAGACAACCTTTAGTTATTCAACCCTGTGCTAACCAGCTCATACTTATTTTTTATAATCTATTTCTTTTTTTTTTTTTTTGGGTGGTGGGGGGTTGTTTGTTTTTTAAGTGGAATCTTACCATGCTTGTACCAGGCACAAGTATTTCCAGTTGTTAGAAAAGCTATGATGTCTGTAAACACACAAAATGGGTGGCAGTAGGAGTGAAAATAATTTCAGAAACCAGCAAATCATTCCAGTTACACAAGATAAGTAAATCTTGCCAAGAAAAAGACTTATTTACTAGAGCAACCCCACAGGGGTGCGAGTACTCCATTGAAAGTACATAATTTTCTTATAAATCCATCAAACTCCAGCAGGTTTATAATAATTAATTAAATGACTTAATCATCAGAGAAAAGGCCTGACTACACTTTGTGCTCTGTGCACCTCCAAAGGTTCAGAGGTTGCTTATGGCACTTGACGATCTAAAAGTACTAATGCTTATTATAAGCTTATGTGAATTATGAAAATCTTTTGAGAGTGCCTGCATTTGTTTTTCCTTTTGTATAAGCCTTGTATCACTGTTTTCTCAACATGAACTCCTTCTCTAAATCAAGCACTCAGCATCTCCCTCTCTGTATATAGAACTACAGCTCTTCTCCCCATATCATTTATTTTTCTAAAAAGGGAAGCCCAGCCAATAGCCTGTTTTATTTGTTTATTTATTTATTCAGAYCAGAGAAAATTCTAAAAAAAATCTACTGTCATCCATGGTAAGGCTCGACCTGATCAGTTAATATAAAACCAGTATGATGGAATTGCTGTAGGTTTGCACTCTGCCACTGTGTTTCCCCTGTAAATGACAACCAGGAACCCAATAGCAATCATCACCTCTTTATGGTCCAGAAAAAAGGTCTGTTTTACTGTTGTTCACCCACATTTGGCCAGCTATGGACAACATCATGAGTCCATTTCTTATCACATGGTTACTCTTTTCCTGTAAGTCTGCTGGGAAAACATGGAAGGTTTCAGTGGGAAGAAGGAAAATTTCACTGTGAATTTGATTTCTAGTAGAAGTGCACAAAGAAAGGGGGCAACACTGGTCTATCTGCCTTCTACAATGGCCTAAATTCTCCCTGAGGAAAGAGCTGAGGTTTGTAATTTAATAGACTTCCCTCTGCTTCTTTAGCTGGACTTCAAATATGTATATTTTAGTCAGAGTGACCGAAGAAATGGGATTTCAAAAGGGAATGTGCTGAGGGTCTGTTTCCATAAAGGTGGGGAGAGGAGTCTCCTAGTGAGGGTTCCCTCTGCCTTAGGACTGTTTTTTAATATTTCTTTGTCTCATTACTTTGGATAACTCAGAAGGAATTAGGAGGATTTCATAAACTGATAATAGAACACATTCCAAACCCAAACCAAAATGTTACATGAATGTCAGTAAATTGCCAAAAACATGTATGGAAAATGATGGAGAAAAATGGCAATGGAGATAGAAAAAACAAATTAAAAGGTATTTCTGAATAAATCTAACCATTGATTTTTCTTAGAGTTGTATCTTACATTTCACATTTCATCCTTTCTGCAAAGGATTTGTACAAAATGAAGGTTGGTGGCATTTAAATAAGGTAATATTTACAGAATTTAGAAAATATATTTACATTCACTTTTAGTGAAATAGTGAAAAATTATTAACTCTTCTACTCACTGGCTCATCTTTGTGATTGCAGAGCCTGAAACATTAAAGATCTACCTACAAAATCTGAGCAGATCAAAACCAGCTTCCTTATTTCCCTCATTTCTGGGGTTCTGAGATAGAGATATGGGGTTAAGGGTCTGCTACGGTCTTGTATCTTTCTTCTTTGTCTGCCCAGAAGAATCACAAACTGTAAAGTTAGGTAACTGGTATTGCAACTTTGTGCCTAGCAAGTTATGGCAATCTTGAATCTTAAATAATGGTTGTTACAAAATATAATATTGTGTTTGAAGAGTGCAAAATAGGCCTGTTAAAAAAAAAATAAGCAAAAAAAAAGCACTATACTTATGCAACACACAATTTGTAAACATAAAAAGACTACAATTTTTGATCCGAAGGAAGTGGAGGAGAACAGTCTCTTAGGGCAGAATATTTTCTTGAGAGCAAGACATCATAGGAAGAATAATAATATTGTTATCTTCTTATGTATAGGCTTTTTGCTGAACCGAGAACTGAATCTCACTTTGTCCACATATATTTGGATAAGCAGAGCTGTATTCACTAGATGATCTGACACATACAAACACATTGAATAATTGTATTTTTCTAACTTAACAGAGGAAAGACAGCCGTGCAAAGAGTAATTATTTAATATTTGTATCCAACTTGAAAATGTAAAGTGTTGCTTCTTTACCATTCTCAGTTATTCCAGCACTTGGAAGATTTCCTTCAGAAAGGCGGGGATGGTGGAAGAGTAACAACAAAATGAAATAAATAATTCAGCAAATATGATTCTGATGTAATTATTTTTCTTTTTGTGGCAATTCTATATGTTTCTGTACAGATTTTTTTTTTAAATTAAAACAAGAAAGTATAGTCCTACTGTTAAAAAACATGGATCTGTTACCCTATTTGGTTAAAAAAGTGTGGCACAACTTATTAAAGATTATGGTACAAACTCTCCTTCATGTATAGACCACATCCCAAGACCTACTTCCACTCCCACCCTTCCAAAAAAAAGGTAAGTAAGTAAATAAATAAATAAATAATCAGAAAGCATATGGGGAAAGAAAAGAAAACTACTCTACATATTCTATATGAGAAAATCATATTTTTAAATACTTAAGTCTTACTTAAGTCTCTTTTACAAAAGGCAGTCTTATCATTTTATTCTTCAAGGTGAATACAGGCTACTTTGTATATTTTTCAACCGAGTCTTGAAAATGTAAGATCCTTTTGTTCATGGGAGCAGTAGACATTTGCCTTAGGGTCAGTTTATGCATTTTTCCCCTTCTTTTTACTAATGTGCAATCATATGTGTCTTGGCTATATGCTGGCTACTCCTAAAAATTGTACATCTTTCTAATTTTTATCAGCATGAAGAAATCTATGCAAATATATTATCACAATATACACTGTTTAATTGGGGCACACTGTGTCACTGTACCTGCTTTATAGAGATGTCTCTCGGGAAACTGATTTAGCCTTCTGATAGTGAATGGTAATATGGTAATAACCACTGCTTAATCAGGACAGTAATTAGCATCATTTCTGTTTAATTGAACTAAATTTAACTAGAGTCAAGAAGCAAAGTACTGATTAACCTCCCAACTATCGATCRCTGCTCACTAATTCTCTAAAGAGATAAAATAATTATATCAATAAATGACATAAATGTTTAATTTTACAATCAAATAGTACCTGGAAATATAGTAGAGTATAAACCATATTCTCACATGAGCAAAATCAGTCTAAATATATTATGTCTGCAGTCATGATTCCATTTCAGATTTAAATTGTTTGACTAAAATTTACATAGTGTTTAGGTGAATCTGCAGTGGTTTTGTACTACTTTCAAAACCTTAGATTGTGAAGATGGTTCATAGAATGTTTCTTACTCTTTTTTAAACCTCATTATTAGCTAGTGAGTAGAAATCTAGTGACTTTACATATTAATATGTGCTTATATTAATGATTCTTACCCTATCTATTTGCAGGTTTGAAAATATTTGGAATATTCTGTAAATATAAAACTCAAAAATTTCTGGAAACTTTTAGAAATCAAAACTTTTAGCCATCCTATTTGCAACATAGAGGATATGAGACCATTATTCATCTAATTACTGTTTCCAATACTTCAAAGTACTACAGAATCGCATTGTAACGAACAATAAACACAACAGTTAAGTCTTGTCTGCTTTATGTGGTCATCACACAGCCCTAAAATGGTCCATTCATGATCAAGATGGAGTAATGTCTTATCCTTTCTGCCTGGCAGTAGTCCCTGTGAGGCACGTTTCAGCAGTCTTCCTCTGCTCATCCAAACCATATGCCAAACTATTTTGATTTTTCTTTTTTCATCATCTTGATTATATCAGATATCACTCCATCCCACTATAAATTTGGACAACTGATGAACTGTAGTTGTCTGGCATCAATTTTACAATCTCTAAGAGTAATTATATACCAGGGCAGAAAACTGCTTAACACCTGTTCTCTTACTGTTCACATCTCTATACCTGTAGAAAGATGCCAGAGACTATGGTAGTATATTTATGTCTCCAAATGCAGATTTTTCTCAAGAGCAGCAGTTGAGAGCACCCATATGATGCTTAGCACCCTTGGTGATCACGTCATTGAGTATTTGATTCAAAGAACTCAGCATACTTTAATGTCTCTGTGCACTCACTTACAAACACTTTTTTTTTTTTTAAATTTCCACACACTTTTCAAATACCTTTAGACTCAACTGTTATTCTTCTGCTATTCTTTTTGCTGAGATTCCTGTGCAATGTCCACTCGGGGCAATATCACTGATCAAGAAAAGATGACAATTTTTTTCCATCTAATAATAACATCTTCTTCAGTTTCTGTCTGTGTTTTTCTTAAGATTTCTTCTTCATAAYAGTTAAAGAAGGTCAGTGGAATTGACAGCCTTGTCTTATACCTACCCTCAAGTCAAATCAATTACTTTGCTCATGTTTTTTTCATAAGAATTTCCACTGAGATTTTTTATCTACTTTATGATATTTTCAGCAACTCCATCCAGCTGCAGTTTTCCAAAGAAGCAGTATGATATCAAATGTATAAATATAATCCATGATAATATGACCTGCCTTCCTTTTGTACTCCAGCAGTTTCACACACAAGACAGAAATCTAACAACATTTTTCCTTTTCTGACTATATTGAAATTGTGTAGTAATTTCCAGAAGCAATTATTTCTGCAATAATTTTCAAAATAATAAGTCCCTCTGCTATAAACAGCAAGAGGGACTAAAAGGAAATGCATCAAAGTTTTCAGCCATTCTCTGCATAGCTAGAATGCATGCATATGGAATGCATGGAAAACAGACATCACTTTTTTTTTTAATTAAATCTGCTTATGTCCATATTGGATATACCAGGAACTTATTTTTTCTCCATTCCATAGCTTATTTCCCATTGTTTCAGTGAGTGGAAGAAGTTTCTTTTAACAAATGTACCTTCTCATACATACCATCTATGTATATCCAGCTTCATCTCCAGCACAGAATTAATTTAACTAGAATTTCAAAGCTCCCAGAAATACCTTCTGCAAAGAACTGATGATTTTTTTTTTCTTTTCCTATTAGAACAACCTTTTAAGAAATTCTAACAAAAGTTTTCAGAAACTGTTGGTTATCTGGTAGGTCTTTCTAATCACATTTACTACCTAAAACCCCCAAAGCAACCATATATTGATACTCTATTGCTCATAATTTAGTTCACCATTACTTCTATGTCTTTATCACACTATATACAGATATTTCCCTCTTACAACTTCATCCATGTTCCTCTGAACTTCTGTCTTTATCTGTCACTGACCAAATTCAGTCAAATTCTCTGCAATCCACTCTTTCTTCTCTGAAATGCCCAAGATTTTATCTTTGTAATTCAGAGAGAAATGTTTTTTTCTATCTAATCTATTCTGCAAGTACACAAGACAAAAGCCCACACTYTTCTCCTGCTCTCTTCCTGAATTCCTGCTATTGGTTGCTTTCTTTGCAGATTAATCTTTATTTTGTCTATTTCTGACTTTCCATAGGATGCTAAAACAGCCAAATGAATCAACTTCCCATGGCATTTTTTTTTCAAACTATTAATTTAGTTGATTAGGCTGTAAATCTATCCAAGTGTCTAACCTTGTTGGCTGAATAAAGCATGCAGGTGGCTACTAAGCCACTTTCAGCCACAAATTACATTTTTGTTGTTCATTTTGCAATGCCTAAACTTCTCCAAAAAAAAAAAAAAAGGTATGTAAAAACTCAGGACTTGTTCCACTCACCTCATATGAGACATTCTTTGGACTCTTCTAAATTGCATAACTTTTGTGTAGTAGTCTGATTCTTCAAGGGTTTTGACTAGATGATCGCAATATTTATAACCAAAGGACAATCAAACTATATTTGGCCTGGATAGCAGACCATCTTGACAGATGACTCCTCCCTTTTTGTAAGAAAACCTTCCTTTTGAAAAATTGGTCATGTGCTGCATCTCACTCATTCAGTGTCACTTAACTCATTGGCAGTGCCTTTTTCGTGACTACCACTGTTGGCTTACCATCACTGCCAACAAAAAATTCACACATCTCTCTTTACCATATTCCTGGTTCTAGGACTATGGCATAGACATATTTCTGGTGGCTCTGTAAGGAGCCTGAACTGACCGGGCAACAAGTTTCGTGTGGGCTCCACTCTGTGCTGAATAAGAAAGTCAAGCTGCCTTCCTGAATATGGAGCCAAAGCTGCCTTCGAATCGGAAACATAATGAAATGGTGTTTTATGCTGTTACCTTAACTCTAGCTTACTGTGTTCCCTTCTCAGGTAATCATCTTTCCATTCTCACGTGCTCCCGGGCACAGCAATTTGTTCCACATTTCCTATAACAAGAACTTCTTGTCCTTTGGCTGGAGTTAACCTCTTCCATCGCATGAACAGTCTGTGCATCAGCAGAGGATACTTGCAGGCCTAGTTCAATTGACTTGCAATTCACTAAACCGTGCCATAAAGTTATGGTTCAAATTACCTCTCTCAAAGTAGTTTCCCCTGACAGAATACTCCAGTAAATTGACTGCAAGTTGAAAAATCAGTTTCACTGCGAATGGGTATAGCCAGAACACTTGTAAAAGCATTTTTAATGTTTTAATTTTTTACTCTATTAGTTTAGTTATCTGCACCAGTTTGTTACCCAGCTGAAGAGTTTTGAACCTATTGTTATCTGTACTATGCACTTTACAACCATACAGAATGTCTCAGAGTAAAAAGTACAGATAATATTAATGTAAGCCTCTGCCCTTGAGAGCACTGGACTGGGACCACAAGTGTAGACAAAAGCAGGATGACCTGAGAAAAACCTGCAAAAAGGATTTGCCAGAAATTCCAGCTAGGAGGAATACATTCAAAGGCAGCAGAAGCATGGCTCTTTGGCCAGTTAAAAAAAAACTGTTAGAATTCTAAGTGCATGTTTTCTGCCATATTTTGATCTTTTCTCTTTCAGTTTCTTTCCTTCACTTCGTTCCATACGATTCTTGCCCTTATCCTGCTGTCCTTTCTCACTTCCTTTGCCTTTTCTTTCCATTCCGTTTATAGTTTTCTCCACCAAGCAAATATGTGCTGTTCACCCAATATGGTGTTTTCTGTTCACTCTTTGTATGTGCTACCCTTTTTCCACTCCTTATATTTCTTATTTGTTCATATTTCTCATTCCTATAAGCTCCTTCAGTAAGGAATCTCCTGTCTGAATCTCAGGCACCACTTCAATAAGTAAGAACAAACATATCATAACAAAGGTGAAAAATATGTTTAAGTGGGTTGCTTCCTAAACCTTATTCTAGTGTTAACTGAAACATTTAGCTTGAAATTATTATTATTACTGTTATTATTTTGCTTGTGTGTGGAATTTTCATATAAAATATGAAAGTATTGGCATTTGTTTTTGAAAAATTCGTTCCTACTTATTTTCACTCATACTTCTAAAACATATTTCACCGCATATGTGCATCTCATACGTGGATATTGGCAGAACAGGAGTCTTAAATTTAGAATTACTAGTACACAGACAAAATAAAGATTTTTTTTTTCTCAGCATTCATCTGCAGAAAGACTGCCAACAGATAAATCTTTGAAACATTCAGTTTGTAGACTGTGAATGCCTATAAATACCTAGATTTTTAATATTTTTTTGGATATTTGAAACTTATCTCTGGAGAAAATATTCCCATAGTGTCAGAAATGAAAGTCTTTTTCTATATGAATGGTTGAAGCTGGATAAAGAGGTAAGCACAAGAAGAAGAAGAAGGAGAAACTGACAAAAGTAGAAGAAAATGTCACTGGATTTGGTTGTGTACTTACCCAATGCAATACACATACAAAATATGGAGTCCCAAAATGGTGATATTTAGGATTTGTGGCTACTGTGGCTGTACAGGATACCATTCTACTGATTTCAGCAGAGATTGCTGCAAAAGGAAATTTCCCTTTTTCTCATAAATAGTGAGTAACTTTTGCCCGATTTCTGTTTTTTTTTTTTTTCAGATGAGAAATAAAAAAAATGAAATGTGCTTTCATACAGTTAAATTCAGGAAAAAAATATTTCAAGGGAATGGAAATAATAGTTTTCAGTTTGTTCCTCGCTGTACTATGATTCAGGCTCTCTGTCTGGGGAGCTATGCGGTCTGTGGAGACAGCAGTGGTCTGTGGAGTCAGGGATTAATTTTTGGCAATCATCATGTTTCCTCAGAATGTTTCAATTATTTCAAATCATAATTTTATGACAGAAAAGTGCTCCTCTGGAAAAATTCTCATCCAATGCCAGAAAGCATCTATATAAGATATGTGTCATCAGATATTCAAACTCAATAATTTTAATTAAAAAAAAAAMAACTGTGTGCATTAAATAATAGGAGGTGTCAATAATTCCAGGATAAAATAGTACTGGGCCATCAAAATGTTTAAAGTCATCTTCAAGAGCTACAGCTTAGTGTTTTTTAATGGATTATTGAATAGATGTTACATTTTTCTCCTAGTTAAATTCATATGTAACAAATATGTGAATAAACATCCAGGTTTATTCTACTCTCTCTTTGTACAAACACTTTAGAGAGCGACCTTTGCAAACAGTGGCTCAGAATATAAATGGATACTGACTTTCAAAGCTTTTGACAAAGTTAGCACATATAGAGAATAAGCTGCTATGAAATTAACAGTTCTGCCAGATGGTTTGTACCTGCAAGCTCTGCAATAATTACAATAACCTCATCATATTCCTGGTCTTTCATCACCTTGAATATTTTTATTGCAGTTGTGAAGACATCTTTAAACATTTCACCTCAAAGAGTGAAACTTTCATTTGGGTGAGAAATTCCATCATAAAGCTGCAAATTACCAAAATGAATAATCTCATATTAATTATAAGTTTTTTTAAAGTTCCTTACCACCAGTTATTCCCTGCTAGGGAGACTGGTAATGTGCATAATGGCTCAAGAGAACTTTTGAGATGCCCTGCACATGGCACTTTCATAAAGCATGCTGTACATTAGGACTTTTGGAAGCTATTCATTCTCTCATCACAGTTGGCAAAAAAATCAAATACCAAAACAAAATGAAAGAAAAAAAAATCCACCACTCCAATAGAAGAAGGATCAGATTTTTTCCACTTTATAACAACTTTCATTGTCCTAGAGCAGTGGAAAGGCTTGTTCTCCACCAATACTGCTATTATAATTCTCACAGATCTGACCTAAATGCATATATAGTCAAGTTTGTTTAATAGTTCTCAGTGAGGATCCATTTTTTATTCAGACTGTGCAGTGAATATCCAGTGATGTTAACAAGATGGCCACCCTACATACAAATATACATTCTTTCAATTTGTGACCAAAACAAAGCAAAATATGTTGCTGAACGAGGGTATGTCTACGTAGTCAAGTGGTGCGGTGCAGTAAGAGTTTATTTGCAGGGTGAAACACTAGATGCTGAGGACCAGTGTCTATCCTAGGTACATTTCTGGGGTCCTGTTTTGGTTAGCTCCATAATAATGTTGTGGAATGAAGGCCCGTGCTGGGCTGCAGTGTGTTGAAATGCACTCCTCGAGTACATCTTCCAGACAATTTCACCCTAAAGGAATCCAGTTCAGGGCTCTAAGACATCTTCACAATTTGAATCAAGGTAGATGGGGGAAAGAACAGGAAGCATATCAGAAGCACAGTCCTGATGTGACTAAAATGGTACTAGAGAGACACACACAGATGATGCACCCACAGAGCTACCCAGGGGAAGTAGACGTGTGATGGATGCTTGACATTATGCACTAATTCATTGCAGCTCTAGGATTCATCTGAAAGGGGTGATCCTGTTCCTGATACTGCCACTGGACACAGGTCCACCTCTCATATTGCATCTAGAAATTGTGCACCTATAGTGTGAATTTGTCACCTGCTGTGAAAACAGTTGTTCATCTGGTGAGGACAGAGGTTCATTTTCTATCAATGAATTGATACAGCATGGACCACATGACTGCTTGATCTGAAACAAAAGAAGAGTGAAACTGTGGAAATAGCAGACCACTATAATGCCAGTGAAACCACACACTCCAGGTTTGTCTACATCTTTGGACCATGGAGGTTTGATTCAAGCTCTCTGTTCTGGAACAGATGTCCTAACCAATCCTGAGGAAGCCCTTATTTTCCTTGCACCTCATTTCATTACTTGTCAAATGAGTAAAAATCTTTTCTGTGTAGAGAAATTGTAAGGATAAATAAATTAAAGACTCCAAAGTACTCATATGCTACTTTGATGGGGTTATATCAGAGTTATAGGCAGACATGGAGCTGCAAATGAAAAGACAAAAGAGGACATGACATATAGGTAATATGATAATTAATAATATATAATATATAATGTCCAATATATAGCATTCATACTATATTATATATAATAATATAATATATGTATATGCAACATGAAAAGATAAAAAGAACAAATCCCAGAATGATTTCTGCTCCTAGATCTGCTTAACAATTTTTAAATTTTCAGAATGACACTTTCTTTTCTTTTGCTGTGTTAAAGATTTAGAAATGTAACTTGTGACATTGAAAAAGAGTATTTCCATCTCTTTCCTATGTCTGCAAGACTTATTCCATTGACCAGAGCTCTGGAGGGCAAATGATGATATTCACTGTATTCAGAATGCTGCCAGGCTAAAAAAAAGCCAGAAATATTACAGAAAATATTTTTGTTTTAATCTGTTTCGTTTCCAGTGCTCTTAGCTCTTGATTGTTGAACAAGTAGAAAAAAAAGTATCAGGCAGAAATGTGATTATATGGATTGCAAGTGGATTATATCCTTTTAAATATCAATACATCATATGCACTCATTTAGTGAATGAGGCTTGCCAGGCAGGTGCCAAGTTGTTTAAAGTCATGCTAACAACCCATCAATTAACAAGTAGAAATGCTGCCTTCTGGTATAGAATATTTTGTCTCGCTCCCACCTGAATTCACTCCACATCAGATTGTTTCAGCCTAGCTGTAAGCTGCTACATGGCTAAGTAATATTCATTGTATTGATTTGATTTAATACATCAGTTTCAATGTCATGTGAAGAAAGTTCAAGTCAACCCATACTAACTGCCAAATTTGAGGAGCCATGGCTCTACACTTCTTAGATGGCATAAACCCATAGAAGTTCTTTTTGTTGAATAATCTTGGAAATGGGGTTCTCCCCTCTGTCTAACCAGCTTGCAGGTACGGCCAGAGAGGAGACGTGGTAATACAAACTGACAACATTAGAGATAATGAGTTATAAGAGAGACAGGAACTTCTCAGAGGATTCTCGTGGCATTTTACACTTCCTGTGGTACTTAAATTTCAGAGTGCTGCTGAACTCTCCATTGCCAGTAAAGGTAAATAGGAAAGGCTGAGAGTTCGCTCTGGCTCTGGATAGAAATCATCTGAGAAGAATCATACGATCAGTTAAATGTCTGCAGTCTATTAACACTGGGAAGATCACTGCAAAAGGACCTGATGCTCTGTGGGGTGCAGGGCTCATGAAAAACTAGCTATGACCTTCCTCCATATTAATGTTATAGGACTGTGCATATGGCAGGTATAATCTCTCATCACATCCTTCAAAGAAAACAAGTCTGAGCATATGCTCAGCTTTCTTTTTGAAGAAGCGAATAAAGCAGAGTCTGCCTCTTTTTCCCCCCATTTTATAAAGTCCTTTATACAAACCACGATAAAATGTTTTACTGGAAAAGAGACAGGATAAAGAGCACCCGTTGCATAGAACTAGCGGCAGTCACTCTCATAACTGATAGCTAGGGGAAAATGACATACTGTATGGCAATTCAGCAAAGTAAAAGAACAAACACACAGAAATTCTAAAGCCCTGAGATGCAAGCGCTCATCTTTAGCCTGAAGTGAGCACAGAATGGAAGTGTGCTGCACGGAGCAGACGGATGGTTCAACTGTAGGATGAAGCGAAAAAGGAGGGTTATGGGGTGAAGCATGAAGAGAGGAACTCGCTCAGTAGGAGGAAGAGTTCTGGAGCGTGGGGCAGTGTAGGTAAAAGATGTCCTCTCTCTGCAGAGATTCCTGGAGAAAAGGCAAGACTGAAAGAGCACTCAGAGTCAGTTCTACGCAAGGGCTAAATTCTGATTTCATTTATTCTTGGTGTAAGTCTACTGAGTCCGATTCTTGTCTTTGATTGTTATTATATAGATATAATTCCTTGGAATTCCTTTGGTGTAAGCATTCAGGTGCTTCTTGATGTAATTCAGAATATTTATTTGATGTGCATTACTTTAAACTTAAACTGTTTTGACTGGACACATGTATCACTGCCCATTTTTACTCTCTGAGTGGATGGATACCAAGCTGATTCAGGTTTCCAATGCCAGTATTTGTAACTATAATTTAGAAGCTCACATTCTGAAAGTGAACTGTTTCTGTAGATACCACTATCATATTATACCAAAACACTTCGGGCGGGGGAAGAGGGCAACCAAAAAAATTGCAAACCCCTAAGGAATTATTTTATTTTACAGAAAAGACATCCTAAGAAAATTTAATAAGTCAGATGAATACCCAGAGTTTTTCTGAAGTTTCTAAATATATATTGCCGTTCCATGTTTGTTTGCAAGGGGAATCTAATACCAGAAAATTGATCTCCCTACTATTGATTAGGCTCAGATAGCCGTTTTGCCTTTCTGTTTGCAAATATAAGTTACAAAGCAAGATAATAATTAGCAGTTTGTCAAGCTAGTTGAGTGACTTTTTCCACAAAACTACCTGCAGTGGTTCCTATGTCTAAATTAATGAGTTATTCATGTGAGATTTTTGCCTAGAAGAACTAAAATCTCTGGGAACTGCTTATAAGATTACTGCCATCTTTCAGATATGTCAGCACTATCGAATGCAGACATGAGTGCAAATTTTATGTATCTGAAGTAGCTTTCAGGTGTCTAGCTCTGTAAGTCAAAGTAGGCTGCACTGGTCTCAAATCAATTTATCTGCTTGAATATTATCCTGGGACATTAGTGAATTTAGGTGCCTGGATTGACCTTCATGCTATAGCAGTGACCACATTGGAGCTCACTGTGTTAAAAAGACAGATGCTGTTTGTCTCTGTAAGCTGCTTATACCACTGAAGTGTAACCTTAGGATCAAAGCACAGATGTGCAGAAAGCAACAAAGAGGTGAACATGCTCACTCTTAAATCCGATGCAAGAAACAGGAACAGATCTTGATCTAGAGAGTTCTCTGCAGATTCTTTGAAGTGTCAAGAGTTTGGATTAAAGATTCTTGCTTCTAAAACACATAATAGCAAAGTTTTTTATATGACTGAAAATACTTCTCCAAATGCTTTTTTTTTTTTTTTGCAACACACTTATGTACTTATACTGGTTTCATTAAACATTTGGATCAAGATTTTCATGGCTTTTAAGGAACAAATGGTGCCTTTTCCTGAAAGTTAATGACATCTACTTCTATATGACTTAGGAGCTGTGGAAAAACTTGACCTCTCTTTATTTTACCATATTATTCTTGTGCAATTATTACTGTTTCAAAGGACTATTCAATAGTTAAAATAATCTCATAATTTGCACGAATACAATCATGATCCTTCTGGTTATGCAAGATAACCACCAACTTCTATCCATCCAGATTTTTATATGGTCCCAATGGGCAATATCATTTATTTCTGTGTGAAAATAGCAATCATTATCAAATTTCACTTTCTTTCTGCTTTTACACCCTGCAGCAATAATTAGTTATATTCATTGAGGGATGGGTGAGAGACAGAGAGTATAGGAAATAAAACRGAAGAAGGAGTTTCCATTTCATAAAGAGTTTCAGTATTTTCTAAACTTGGCTTCATTGTAATTCAAAATTAAGAACAGAAATATTTACACTCTCCATGAAAAGGCCTGCAGTCTCAGTTCTCATGCTTTCTATACAGAGATTGCTGAATTCCCTGGGCATTTGCTGTTCTCCTGGGGAACAGCTCTGAATCTGAAAGTCCAGCAAGCCAGCCTAACAACGAACTATGGTGATAAGAATTTTTATCTTTAGAGGAGAAACTAAATTGAAGATACTAGTTCGGAATTTAAATCTGAGACCTGTGGTCATTTTTATTTCTTCTGATATTTTAAGGGCAGTTTTTATGAAAAGTCTTCCCCCTACATCCCAGCCCATTCACAACTCTTCCCCACACTTTTAGTAAACAATATCATTGTTCCAGCAGAATAAAAATGTTGTAATAAACCATGACTGCAGAGAGAGAAGCCACCCTGCATGTTTGTAAGAGTCAATACTGTGGAAAGTTTTCAGTATCAGAGAAAATAAATGAATTGAATTCTATATAATGCAAGAGTTATTGTGAGCAAAACGTGAAAAAGAGAGGCAACGGCAACCCATTAATCCAGTGGATCTGCATAACCTATGCTAAGTCTGAGGAAAGGTCAAGTTTTGCCTGAGCATGAACTTCAGGTGTTGGCCCATTATCATGACTTGAAAATCTCTCTCTAATCTCTAGAACAGACTGCAATCTTTGTTTGATAACTGTAATAATTATCATAATAAGGTATTGTTTACAGTTAAATGACTGGAGGCTAGTATGGAAAAGCAGAAAACTGACTTGAAATGTGAGCACATTAAAATATGGCATTACTTGTGCTACGATGGCTTTCAGGAGTTATATGTCTTTACAGACTTTCAGAGTTTTTGTTGACAGAATGAAGGTGTATGTATTCATTTTTATTGAGAAAAAGTTATTTCAGTGCAAACAAGGTAATCTCTGTTTTGAGGCTGACTTTATTTACTTGGATGGGGAGACAGTGGTGACATTTTCTGACACAAAGTACAAGGGCAGGAAAAAAAAAACCAAAAATGAAAAGAGCACTTAAGGACTTTCTTCAGCACTCTGACAAGCCTATGACAAGAGCATTTTTTCCCCAGTATCATGAACTTGCTTTGATGGATACTATTCTGTGTCAAACTCTTTGGTTAAGTATGATATGTGGATTTATATCCTCCTTCAAATATGACCTTTTGTCCTTTGATATTATTTATTTATCACAGCAGTAACCCTCCATTTCATTTTTAATAATATACTATTTCCTCAAAAGTGAGACTGATGAAATTATTTATTGTAAGTTATGTACCTTGGTAATCCTTGTTTTTCCTTTGTGAAATCATTTATAAACCAATTCCTACAAGGTGATTAACCTTCTGCAGATGCAGAGAGCTATCCAGATGAATTATCTCACTGGCTGCAGTGGGGCTTCCAATGAATGTGAGTGTTCACAGATGTGAACAGGAAATGCACAGACTGACCTTGTGACTATTTATTTGTCAACTAGTTTATGTAAATGGAATTTCTGCAGAGATCCCTTGCTAAACTGTCCCCTTTACTGATTGCCATCCATGATATGTTGTTGTCACCATAATGACTGTATTTTAAATTGCAAATGCATTATAGGGGTTTTTAAAATGTGCATGAACCTTTGTGTCTGTGAGATAGTGACAGAAATCAGCATGAATTTTTTGTTGTAATACATAAAATGTGCATGGAAAAGAAATATTAACATTTTTTCTATTGTCTTTGACATGAAGTGACTCACGAGCATGATAATGTGAACCACATTTTTCCTTTACTTATGCCACTGTAAAACTGAAATAGCTTGTTTGGCTTTAATGAAAAATTAAAATTTTAATTTAGAATGAATGTTGGATACTCACATTCCATACTAAAACTTCACAGATGTTTGCCTTTTCTCCAGGTTATCTTTAAAACTTGGGATTAGATAAATACTAAAGTTCAGCTACTAGTTTAAAATATGCAAACTCCCATGACTATGCTGCATTTAGTTGAAGCTTCCACTTTAATGCACCCTCAAGCTTTTTTTCTCCTCATCAGAATAGGTATTAAAACAGAAGAACTGCTGAATAGAATGACAACAACTGAATACTTTAGGATTTGGGTTAGTCTTCAAAGAACAAATTAGTTTTTACCACTGACTGCTTTTATAAATTTTACCTGTCACTATACACCGTTCTAGCTTCCTTATTTATGACAGAAGTTCCTATTCTAAGATGGTATGGAAGTAGAATAATATCTGAATCAGGTATAATATAAAAATTGGGTCTGCAGAATTTCCTGTATCCTGCTGACCTCCTATGAATACTCTGCTTTTTTCCTCCAACCTCAGCATGCACTCAAATCTACTCTGGAATTTAGACAAGAGGAGAGAAAATTAAAACTAAGAATATAAGAAAATCCCTAAGACAAGTTTAGACACTTTTTGAACCCCTAGCAATTACCCCCAAAGAGATTGAATACTGTTAAGCAGATTTCTAGGGCACCCTAAATAAAGAAATCCTCACTGTAGTTATTTTTAGTCCCAAGGAAAATAATACTAAGTAAAAGAACATGTTTTCCCTTAAACGAATTTTACTTGCATTTACATACATTACTGCATGAGCTTGGACAATATTGATATTTGTATTGTGCACAGTAATTGATTCACTAAAATATAATTATAAGAAATCTGCAATTTAACTTTTTCATATTACATTTATTGGCCAAATAAATTGGCCAATAATTGGCCCAAAAGCCTATTCACTTCCCTTAAGATCAAATCTTTCAGCCTACCAACATAACAAACAATTAACAGTAGTAGAGTATACGTGTACATATATATATTATATATGCACATATACATACAGGCCTAACCAAGGCAGATTTACTTTTAGAATAACAGGTTTTCTACTTAAGCAGTACAAAAGGCCCATAAGAAAGCTTGCCACTACTTAAAAACTTCAAGATTCACAATTCAAAAAAAATATAGGATTACCTTGCCCTGTCTGTAAAATACTTTCCTATTCTATTGATTCATTCTTTCACTATTAAAATAAGCCATTTACCAGTAATGAAAAGCGCCAGTCCTCAGCTGTGTGAATGTTAGAATCACAGAATAATAMAATAATAGAATATTTCAGAAGCAACCAATACTACTGTTGTATGATACAAATCACAACTTCTCCTCAGCCTCTTCAAATTTAGCAGTAAAGCACAGTGGGAATAACTCTAAGATCTGACTGAGAACCTTCCTTTTCTTTGGTATAAAGTATCAAAATGAATAGCAGATAACAACATTACTGTAAATGACAGACATTTTAAAAAGTTTGGATAAATCCTAGTGTCAGAACAATTATTCAGAGCAGATGCCACTTCAGCAAGTAGTTTTCTTACCTAAAATAAAAGAAGAAAGGAAGGTTAACATTTTATTTTAAAAATTAATGCCTTTGCTTAAGGAAATGAGTTGCTTTGAAGGTTTTTCATTAAAGCGTTATGTGGTACCGCATCAGTCAATCACATCTGAAGAATAAGACGTGCTGGTCCGTGTGTTCCAGGAAGTCCTTCAGCCATGTTCCCTCAGGCACATGCAGTACAGCCAAGTGCTCATTGTGCATGGCCTGGAGTGTCTGCCTCTGATTAAAACATGATCTAAATTAATGAGGGTGTTTTCTAATGGTAGGAAGAGAAGATATAAATGCTATGAAACACCATGATGCCTCTGCTTCAAAAAGCCCAATGCTGGAGAAACCCCACTTCCATAAAACAGTTTCTCCAACTTAGCATTTTGGAGTGATTGATTAGTAATAATAGCAGCATACACAATTATAAAGAAGATTCACTTGTATGGGTGACTTGTATACGGGCTACGCTCTGTACAACACAATGGACTGGGAGAACAACTGGGCTGTGACTGCTGGGTTCGTTTGTCACTGATTGTTAGGTCAGGACAGTATGAATAAAAGAAGTGAAAAGGATGAATTTGACACAAAAAGAAAGTACAGTGCAATCAGAAGACTGCAATGACTGAGAAAGTTCTATTTTTTAAGACTTCTATGTGAGAGGAAAGATGTTAAGCAATTTACATAGATAAGCAGTGTAATATATTCTTAGATCTTCACATGTTTCATTTTTTATGTAAAACACTTTTGAATTAATTCAAAGTACTCGTAGTGTGTGCTTTATCTGCTCGGAAAAGTTGGAAGTATTTATCCATTTTGTTTAACTAGTTTTCTATCTTGAAAAAGTTCTGTTAGCTATCTCTTTGTAGCTTTATTTTTAACATATCTTTGATTTAGCCTGAAGCTAGGAGAAATTTAATTATCCCTCTTTCTTTCCTTCCTAATTTCTAATAATAAAATAAACTTAGTGATTAAGGCCACAGAAGAGTTGCTGAAACTCATAGCCGACTCTATCCTATCTAAATTGGAGAAAGCATGTTTTATAYAGCTCTCATCATTGCAAAAACTGAACAGTCCTGCATTTCTGGTTTTACTAATATAATTAGGAAATTATATTCCCTAGATACAGTAGGGAACAGAGCGAGAAAGATGACAGAATGCATAGAATCTATAAGATAAGTCACATAACCGCACAGAAACTGGGCATACTGTTGCTAGCACTGAGAAGCCTATTTGCAGAGCAAAACTCATGCTCCGAGATTGGATGCCTGAGCTCCCCACATAACATGGGGAGAGGGTTAAGCACATCAGCATGGAATTTAAAACAGCCATCACAGTGAGCAGGGAATTGCCCTAGGTAGAAATGCAAAGAGCTTCTCTAGTATCTCAACTTCTCCAGGGCTTCAAAACCTAATTCTGGATTTCAAAGAGACCCCCTTTCCACAGCCCCTAACCCTCCAGAGAATGGCTGCCTACATTTTCCTTTACATGAGAAGTCATTTATTTGTAATAATACACGGCTGGGAAACTGTCTCAGGAGAATGGGTCTCTTGCTCTGCCTGTTGAAATGTTGCTGCTTGGTGGGCAAGTGTTTACAATTTTGGGACCCAGGCAGAGGATGTGGAAAAAGAAACATAACCTGTAAAACAGTAATTCAGGCATTTGGTTAGAATGAGTTCAAATTCTGGTTTCTATTCTCAAAGGTGCAGAGAGATAGACCATAGGTAGCAGCACATACACTTCCTCGCAGAAAACTAAAAGGTGAACGCCTTTGTGGGTTTGCTGCTGTTTTTCCATCATATCCCAAGCACGTCAGTGCCATAATTTCCCTGACTGATAGATATGTATGAGCCATAGGAGCAATGAAATATATACAGAAACAACTAAGTATTGGCATTAAGAAACACAGTTTCTTATAGCGTAATGCAAAAGCAAACTACCTCAGCAGAGCCATTAGCCTTTGAAGAGAAGCTGGAATATGTTGTTTCTCTCCATCTTATCTGGAGACAATACCATAATTCACACCATCGTTTTTCAGTCTATAATTGCTCGTTGGGTTTCTGAGCAGTAGAGCAGGGAGTGCTGCTGCTAGCCCAGGCAGTCACATGAGGCTAGCCAAAAACGTTCTCAGTTTTGTAAGCATCTTCTATTTTCTTCTCACAGAGTCTCAGGAAAACGGAGCCCCAGAGAAATGAAATTAAAATTGTCAAGGAAAATCAAACTCTATATTTATTTTACGTTTTTCTACTGCTATACAGTTTCTTAAGATTGCCTACAGATTGTTATATTAACATGATTTTACTCTTAATATGAAATATAGCATCTAAAACTGCCTATGGAGTATGTAACAATGCCTTTTTGTTTGTGGTATACTTATTCTCAGATATCCTTGCTTCTGGTAATATATTTAGATATCTTTGCTAATGTAGTCTGAGAGGTACCTTAAAAGTTGAACCACAGAATTCAGGAGAAGATGGTATCTCAAAACACGAAAATAAATTCTTCCTATATAGTTCTGGGCTGATTAAAATAATGAWAAAAGATCGTTATTTCCTATTGCAAATTCAATTTTCATTTGATAAATATGGAAATCCAAATTACAGTTCCTACTGAGTAATTTTAAAATATATGTTAAGTATATATATGATAGAGATATAGCAAATAACCCAAGATATTACTGAGTTTGGCAAAATTTTTGTAGCTATTACATAAGAACCAACTTTATCAGACTGCTTCTTTGATGTATCAGCATAAAAGATCTTCAGCTTGAAGCATACATCCTTGCTATATCCTAATGACAGTTTTGCATTACAAACAACTGACTTGAAAGATTCAGCATATTACAATGTGTTTTTTAACAGTGTCACATTTATTCGGATTTTCGGAAAATCACCTTTTCAATAATAAAGTCAATGTTAGCTGGTAGTATCAGTGCTAACTAGGCACATTTTTAATAAACTCAAGTTTACATACACTGACATGTCAATAATCTTGAACCTACAATGTAATCCAGAATCAAAGAAAGTTGCATACAAAACATGTAGTGGAGCCCTGACGTATTGGTTTGTTTGTTTGTTTTTTGTATTTTGTTTTGTTTTSTTTTCTTTTTTTCCTAACACAGGTAAGATTATGTATTAAACTGTGATATCAAAGAGCAACTACTTTACGTACAAGTGATGGAAAACAAATTTTGTTAGGTGTCAGGAAGTCTTTGTCTTATCAAACTTATTTCAGACAGACAGGAGCCAAAAAGGGCTATATATTTAATCAGAAAGTGTTACAGATAAGCTACTTAAACAGTGCACCATGAATGCTAGTAGTGATTTATAACCAATTTGTGTCTCCAAAAGCCTTCGACTGGGACAGATAATTACAGCAGGAGTTGGTAAAGGCCAGAGATTTAGCACAGTTTATGGCATCATAACAGAAGGTTCTTAAATTTTGTTAAAAGGAATTATGTCATGTCATATACAAGAGAATTTAACTGTCCTATGAGTTACTTAGGCCTCAAGGGGTCTCTGAGCCTGGGAAAACAAAACTTTAATATTTTAAATTAAATTCTAAACCTTCAGGGCTTGGTGGGAACAAAGAGAGAAATTCTGAATATCTTTTAACAAGTTTGGAAAGAAACTTCTAGATATTGAAACAAAGCTTTTAATAGCTTTAAAAGATATTCTTAATTTTTGCCACATAAGCTTCTATATGCATTTTTAAGACTTCTGCTCTAAGTATTCTATTCTAATAGCTTTGTTGTTTTCAGAAAGACAAACTGGGTCAAACAATTGCCAGAAAAGTTTTTGTACTACAAACCACAAAGATCACTACATTGCCTTAATTATGTAAATAATCAATAGTTCGGGAACTTGGTATTGATAACATTTTTAGCAGTCTCAGAATGAAGCATATTCTCTCTGCCTTGTAAAATACAGTATGTCTGTTCTAACCTTTCCTGTTTCTCAGGTACTCTTGGCAGTAGTTTCTGGTTCACTTTTACCATAGAGCAATCAAAAACACGCCTAAATGAAAAAAAAAAATCTATAAAAGACCCACTCCCCAAACAAACAAACAAAAAGAAGTTCTTCAAAAGCTTTTTTTTTCATTATTTTTCTGCTTCACTGAAGTGGGTTTTAAGATGGCCTTTGTGCTTACCTAATAGTGCAATTGTACTTTGTTGGTGGAGATTTAGCCTTTTATTTTTCATTTTTTTGAATACTCATGTAAAGTGAAGTGTTGCACATAATGCTCAAGGACACTTTAACCTGAAACTGTATATATGAGCACATATTATAGTACAAATCTCAGTCCTTGGGGTTTAGACTTAGACTTTAAGGGAGATGCATGTGTATTTTCCAAGGTTCAGTATCACTTATCATAAAAAGTCTAAATACATCATGTTTTTGAAGTGTTTGGCCTCTGATCACACTGATAAAAGATGTAATTCATTGTTATCATACAACTGATTAATACAGCTGTAACTGTGAACATAATGAAAACCACTGTTTGTAAAGAGCAGGTATTTGACCTTGTAGCACTTTAAGGTAGTGGCTGATGTTTAGGAATACAGACAATATTGCAAAGCCCTTTTTAAGGTTTTACTATGGAGATATATATTCTGTACATTTCCAGTATCCCACAATGGTGATTCATACCCAGTTCAGGGACTGATTATTTTGTTCCTTCTTTGCCAACTGCTGTTGACAGTTTCTACAGCTCTTTACAAGTAGCATCTGAGTCAGTGAATATTGACCCCTGGAACAAAAGCTATTCCCCTTTATAACTCTGGAGCATGTCATAGAACTAAGAACAGGAAATAAAAGTCAATCTATCATCAGTAATCAAATACATCACGCATTTATTTTTATTTCATTGTTTTAAGGGACAGGTCTTCATTCTATATTTATATTGAGTCACAATTTCAGAGACAGCCCTCAGAGGGCTGCAAAAGGAAAGAGCATCCTTTCTCACTGTCTCTTGCCTGTGCAGATTATTCAACTGTCATACTTTTGGAAAGTATCTATAAATATGGTTTCTATAGTTTTACTATGAATTTGCCAACAGGGTTTGTCCCAGAAAGGCTTTCCGAGTGAGATGTCAACTTTTCTGGAGGAACTTAACTCTTTACATAATTAAAAACTTTGTTGGTCCTATACTTCACTTGAACTCCTTTTTTTTTTTTCCCCTCTCTTGTCGTCAAAAGAAAATAAATTCTTCACAGTAAAATCCTAATGAATGACATTTGTATTTAGTCTTGATAACATGTCAATATTCTATATTACTATGCATTCCAGAGAGCTGTGAAATAGATAAAAAATATATACATCTTTGTTTATGACTCTATATTGTCAAACCTTTTTTAAAGACAAGACAGTCAAAAATCACCTTTTATGCTACAATCTGCAAGCTCAGCTGAATTTTACTACAAGCTGCGTATGCTCAACAAAAGAAGAAAACATTCAATATATTTCAAAATCAGTCTCTGAGAATGTATGCTTAAGTTCTTAATGCACTTCAGTGAAAATCAGTGTTTTTCTTTTTCTCTTTCATTTCAGAAAGATTCTCTCTTCACCAGAGCTAAATTATGCACTAGCAATTTCAGCATAATCAAAAGGATTCTTAAGAAAGAAAAGAGCCCCCTTCTAAACTGTCTTTGTTACTGACAGTGGGGTACTCAGACTGCAAAAGTTAGATTGCAACAGTTTAAAATGATCACCAGCTCTTTTCCAAAAGTACACCAGAAATAAAGGAAGGAACAAGCAAATTTGAATGCAGGTTTTGAAAAACCTAAAGACTGATGGAGTTCATATGCAAAATTAAGGCTTGAACTTATGAAAAATGGAATTGGTTGCAAAATTCACATCTGGCTTTAGATGACACATTTCAGGGACATATAGATTTAGATTCTTTTAAAGTTTAAATTTGGAATCAGGCTGCCAGTGTTAAAAGAGATATAAGCTGATAAATCAGCTACCTCATAAAAGGGGCTTTCAAAGGAAACTGAAGTGTAATAGGAATAGCTAAGAATACTTTAAAATTATCGCTGGTCTCTGCTTGCATTCACACAGTACTGTAAACATATTATTGAAATTCAAAGATTTGTTTCATWCATGTTAAGCACTTTTATATTCAACAGAATTTCATTTAATGTGATATAAGTAAGGGGATATAAGAAATCTGATGACTGTTTACATATAAAAATTGTTAGGACGTAACAACTTCTTTTGCTTCTGTTTGTCCTGATGACGTTCAGACACTTGTACTTTTATTAGTTCTATCTGCAGTCCCTGTGTGGCACTTTTAGTTAGCAAGTACTCTTCTCAAAAACAGAGAATGGGAAGTCTGGTGAGATCTGCACTCTTCTTTTTTCAGTGAGTACGATTCTTCAAAAATATTTCAATTTTCTATTGTTTGGAATTAGTTTATAGTATTTTTACCTAGAGAATCAAGCAAAATAAGTATTGTGTGAGCCTATCATGCATTAAGTACAAAAGCGAAGGATGAAAATTAATTAATATTTACCTTAATTTCCAATTTATATTTGCACATTTTAATCCAGAGTTCCAAGATATAGAAGACTTTCCTTGAGTTGTCACCTGTACTATTCTAAAGCATTAATTTCAATAGGCAGAAAATGTTAAGGMACTTCAGGAAAAAAAAAAATTGTGTTCTGATAAAAGGCTAGTTTAGGAAGGGGTAGGTCAGTGCATTACAGTATCATTATGGGACTTCAAACTCATTATTTCAGTGTCAGTGATCCTTCTTGTTTTAAACTAGATTCAATCTTTTTTCCTCTTTTCAAGCATTTCAGTGACCATGGGATCTCAGAGCAGCTTTAGAGCATTCTTTTCTTATCTGCACGTCTGCTAACATTAAAAGTCTCCATGGTTTTTCAATGTATTTTTTCTTCTGTTCAGGCAGACATTCAGAGCACATAACAGAACTAGCTTCATATTTGATTCTTTACCTATTTTTAAGTGGCCAGTGAAGGCAAGTGGAGCTAATTACCTAAAGTGCAATCAAGATTCCAGTAAATGAAAAAGAAAATTCTGCATTCATGATCCTTAATTGGTGAATGTAACGTACATCAGCTTTTTCTTATTATGACAAAAGACAGGACACAGCAAGTTGCAGTGATCTTTCCTGCTCAAATTAATTTTTTGTTATTTTTTTTCCCCAATTGCAATCCCTAGTCCAGTCCCTTCACCTTCCTATTATTTTAAACATTTTTTTGTAAGAATAATAGAACATTTGCTACTTTCCTGTCTGAAATACTATGAATATTCATACATAACACAGAAAACAAGGGATGATTTTTCATATGTGCATAGCTAATGCTGGTATTATAGCTCTTGTGGACCACCAAGTAGCACCGTCCAAATTTGTTATGTACTTATCTCGGGAAATGAACTCAGATTTGAGGTTCTTTCTGAAAAATTGAAATTGGATTGCAGGTCTTAAAGTATCCTCATGTATTCAGCATCATACAGTAAACAACTTACAGGTGTTCTAAACTCTGCACGTTATCAATGTTTAATATCTGTAGATAGCCAAAAAATAAAAAAAGACTGGATGTTGCAAGCWGTTGTCAATGTTGTTGTCAAGTTGTCAATGATCTAAGGGGAATTATTCTTGCACCTTTGAAAAAGAGATGTGTGTTATGAAATATAGCAAATAGCAAGAAATAAAACATTATGGGCAAACTCAAGCTCTGGATTATCCTGAAAATGAGAGTCATGGTTTTGATTTTAATGCTCATTTTTATCTGTCTTCATGACCACACACTGATGTGATATAAGGCCTAAGAAGTCTTAACTGGTAGATTGTCTTTACAGTTACATGGTAGTTGCTCATTAATGTGAGATGAGAATGGGATGCTGGGTTCTTGAAGGTGATGAAGCTGAAGTATGGTTTAAAAGGTTAAACTCTAATGATAATTAGTGGTAGATTTATTTGTTATTTATTTATTTATTTATTAACAATGAAACAGTACTGTCAACAAAATAAGGTTAATAGAGGAGGTATAACTAGTTCTGTTCAGAATTTTGGATTATCTAGTGTATTTTCTAAGACTGAGAAAAGTATTAAGAAACATAAAAATGACATCAGTCTTTTACAGCCCAGCTGTGAATATCTTGTTCATAGATATGTGAACAATGAATCATCCACCACACCAGTCTGAAATAAAAACATTTCAGTGCTCATCTGTGGACTGATGTTACCATTACAAAGTATGGAGCCAATTGAAGAACAATTTATATATGATATATAGCTCAATTTTTGCAAAACATTTGTCAGATGGCATGTCAATCACAGCTAGTCAATGTTCAGAAGAGGGAATGATATCCTCATATTTCAAAATACCCAGAAGAGCAAAATAAGAAGGATAGGGAAAAAATAAAATAATGGGAATGAAATTACACAATGAATTATTTTTCTTTGCATCATTCTCTGTCTCCCTTGTTTCTTCATTTTTCACATCCCTTTATTTGTCCCTTGCTTTTTTTCCTTCATCTTGCTGTTGTGTTTTTTATTAATAACATACTATTATTGTGCCTGAGTCTTTGCAAGTTCTTTCTGGGGCTGTTTCTCATAGCAAATAAAAGATAGAAGCTAGTCGTATTGCACATTTCTTCTTCAATTTGTTTCATGTTTGGACTTCCTTTAGAACATACCAATAAAGTTAAACTACCATCTCCATCTTCTCTGTACTTTGTCTGATTGTCATCTTCTTTCTATGACTTCAGAGATCCAGAAGTACAAATTGATGTGCTGGCTTTTTAAAGTTCTCTGGCTATGATTCAATTTTAAATTAAAACAATGAGTTCTGTAATATTGCTTTCAACTGCAAAATGTTAAAAGACTTTGAAGACTGAGGGTGGCAAAATGTGACCCCACAGAGCAGGGGTCCACTGCTACTGCATGTCAAACAGAATTCTTTGGAAATGTCATGTAGTACCAAATCATTGTCACAAAAGCTATTGTTAACACTGAAACTAGTTAGGAGGAAAAAAGTGAGTGCTTGTGAGATTTCTGACTAAAGTTTTAAAAGAAAAGTGAATAAAATAGTTAGGAAAACATGGTCATGAAATTAAATTATGATTAGAGTGGTTAATTATAGAAAAGCTGTATACCCAATAACTGTGGTCAAAGTGACTTGTGGAGTTTTACAGGAAAACAAAACTCAGGGAAGGTAGAGATGGTACACTTGACATAATAGAATCATTTCTTATTCTCGTACATCTGCATGATACATGTGAATTTACAGAATTTCTCAAGTATTAAATTCAGAAGCCTTCGACTCCCATCTTTATCCTGGGCCCAATATCTATTGTGATTGTGAGTGTATGCAGTAAAGTTTCAACACAGAGTTTTGCTTTAGTATTGTCTCTCACTAGCTAATCATGTACTTTGTTGAGAAGATAAATGTTGTTCTAAATACAAACTGTATAAAGAGATTATAGGAACACATTCTGTTATGTATTTAATAAGTACTGGTAACAGTTCATTCTGAAATGAAAGAATGAATCTCTCAGTTTGCTTGCAATCTTTTACAAGTATTGGAGCCATATCAAAAYGCCACATATGCTGGCCATATAAACCAAACTGCTGTAATAGAAAGTTGTGCAGTTGAAATCAATCACCAGAGAGTTTTTAATTGGCAAAATATGCAGTAATGCATATTTTGATTGCTTAAGCCTAGATTTGCTTGTATGTTCTTGTCAAGAGGCACATTTGTTTTTCTTTGTGCTTTTGTTTCCCAATTCCTATCCTACCTCTCTGTCACTCACATCTCTGTTATCTCCAAAAACATTCCTGGCATTTTTGAAATGTATCATCTCTAAATATGACAAATTCAGCATTTCTTTTAATATTCCTGATTTCCCTGTTTATTTTTTCAGGTTTGGCTCAGTATTCCCTAAAAGAGAGACATGGCACTACTGGAGCAAGTCCAGCGAAGGGCTACAAAGATGATTAGGGGACTGGAGCATCTCTCTTATGAGGAAAGGCTGAGAGAGCTGGGCCTGTTTAGCCTGGAGAAGAGAAGGCTGAGAGGAGATCTTATCAACATGAACAAGTATCTGAAGGGAGGGTGTCAAGAGGATGGAGTCAGACTCTTTTCAGTGGTGCCCAGAGACAGGATGCAAGGCAACGGGCACAAACTGAAACACAGACAGTTCCATCTGAACATGAGGAAAAACTTTTTCACTGTGAGGGTGACAGAGCAGTGGCACAGGTTGCCCAGAGAGGTTGTGGAGTCTCCTTCTCTGGAGATATTCAAAAGCTGCCTGGACAGGGTCCTGGGCAACCTGCTGTAGGTGACCCTGCTTGAGCAGGGGTGTTGGACTAGATGATCTCCAGAGGTCCCTTCCAACCTCAACCATTCTGTGATTCTGTGATATGTTCTCATATGTATTCATTAATTTCTCATGGCTTCCTTTTCTCTCCTCCTATTGTAAATGCTTAGAGTACRCATACCTGCTTCAGCTACTCAGAAAACTATACAAGCTACATGCTTATGATTTTCTTAACTAGAATGATCTACCAGATCGCAGTAACTAGATATTATCATAATATTATGTTGTTCCAGGTGGGAACACAGTCATTTTGTCATTTTTTTAAAGCAGAATTTTGTAACTTTGTAACACCCGCTAATATATAATATCAGTTATTTTAATGACTACTGAAGTTTGCTATTCCTGAACTATGCCGTGAACATTCTTTCCCAGTGCTTGTTTTTTTACTGTTGTATGATTTCAGCTTCTGAGATCTGCAAACTATTCACTTACAGCAGCCTACCCCAGCAGCCACTCCTGGTACTTCCTCTCACAAGCTCTGAAGACTCCTTAACAGTACTCAAGAAACCTACTCACATCTACCACTTTGTTCTCTTTAACCTAAACTCTGTTGCAGTCATAGCAGCTCTTACTGCAGTTGATTCCTCCCACCCAGCCACCATGCTCTGTTCTCTGACAGTGCCTCCATGCATTGTTCTATCATCCTCAGTTAAAAAAAAGAAAATACAGAAACAAAAAAGAGCAAAAAAGAAAACCCCTCTGCTAATATCCAAGTGTGGATGATTTTATTGCCCTTTCACCAACGTTACTTCTTGCATTAAATGAGATGGCTGGTGTTGGCCGAGTCCGCTGTATAAGTGGCAGCTAGAGAGAAATCTGGACCTGTCTTTACAGCAGGTGACAAATAGTTTCCTGGAAACTCGGTCTCCTGGAAAACTCCAGTCACTCAAAGTAAGATTCATAGAATCTAAGCACAGGTAGCAAAAACTGATCTGTAACSTAAAAGCCTCAGTTGTCTGTATAATAAATGGCATTAGATGCCTCCTAACTGAGGTGCTCTGAGATGCCCTTTAAGAGATGCCTACTTTTATTCTTTAGATATATAATGAGCCTAGGTAATTAACTGAGGCTCCCCAAATAGATGTCTAACGKAGACACCATGAAAAAACCCTCTTCCCCTAGTTACAACAGAGTATTATTCATTGCAGTCTGTAGGTCTGATGAAAGCCTTTGGAAAAGGCCTCAGCTGAAAAGAAAAATAGCATATTTAAACAACTTCAATTTTATATTCATACAGATTTTTTTCTTAAAAAATACAGCAGGCTAATTTGGAATGTTACATAATTAATTACCTATGAATCAGTAGTATATATGTATTCTATAACAAATCATTTATTTCTCCACCAAAATTTGTCTTTCTGCAGGTCTTTTTTCCATCTTCTCTGATACTCTAAATGATGCTTATTTCCTTGTGAAAGGTTCCTTATATTCATTCCTGGGGGGCTAAATCGTGTCTAATTTGCTTATGTTGTCTTGACCTAGATTTAGACAAAAAAATCCTTTTTCCATTAACAATGACAACTATGGAACAATCCTATTATAATGCAGCATGGAGCAATACAGTTTTTTTTTCTGTACGATCACTGTGATTCATGTGCCTTCCAAGTTAAATATATGGAAAAAACATAGACTGCTGCAATTCACACAAGAGGTTTTCCAGACTGTCTTGTGCAGAATACTGTAGGCCAATGGTACATTGATTCAGAGGGCAGTCATTTACTAAAGTCATCACTTCTGCCACTGTCTAACCACATGTCTTAGGTGCATAATAAATACAGTTTCTGTCTGGGCTAAATCACCATACTTTAAAGGCCATAAATCCTTTTTTTTTTTTAGCTTGTTTTAAGTCATGAGCAAGAAGAAACAATGAGAATATTAGGGATGGGAAATAAATAGCAAAACCAGGAATTTAGCCTGCTAAGTTATCTGAATCAAGCTAATTTTCATTCCTTAAAAACATTTGTATTTTGATCAGTGGCAACAGCTAATGAACTCCAAGAAATCCAAACTGATATGTTGATGTATTTTGTACTGCTGTTTGTGTAACTACTAAAACGCTCAAGAAATTGTGCCACTGTAGTCAGGTTTGCATACTGCCTATATTTAAGTCTAGTAAGACAACCGCTTTGTTAATGAATTAATGCTCTCACAAATCTGTTTTGGAGTTTTAAGATATTACTTAAATAGAAAGAAAGAATGTGGGATTCTATTGTTTTGTTTTTACTTAGTGTTTTGCCTGTCATAGTAAGTAAATTTAATCTGCATTATTAGTAACTGTCAACAGTATACTCTGAGCAGAAGGCAAATACAGCAGGTGGTAAAAAAAGAAGAGATGGCTGAAAGTAGAAAAGGAAAACAAATGATTGCCAGGAACTGCTAATCTAGTTAGGCATAAATTTAAGATAAATTAAAATGCATGCCAAGCTTTCACTGAAGGTGAATACTTGACAGAAAAGGAGTTAAACTGACCAGTTGTTGTTATAAGACCATTTGTCAGAAAGCACAAGTGTTAAAAACCCTTTATAATCCTCTAATTGCTTTGATGCAACTTTTATAAACTTAACCTGTCAGACATTTTGAACCTCCTAAGTGACTGCTCGTCAGACAGTGAACTTACGGCACATAGGTTCATTGCTTTGTTTACTAAGACATAAGATGGGTGACCTTTTCAGTTTAGTGTGGTTTCCCAGTGGTCACCATTTAAACTTTTAAAATGTTTTTGCAGGTAATTAGCATCTACATGGTCTTATAACAATTAAAGGAATTAGAGAAAAGAGTTACAAAAAGTAATAAAAATTACTGCTGGCTGCCTATTTTATTTCTCATATCTTTTTTTCAGTAACTTATATCACAAATATGTATACAGACAAGTAGAACTTTCACGAAAAGACACAAACGGTTGGATTCCTTGTTTTTGCTTGCATTTCTGATGATGTGTGCAGGTTTGGAGAAATGTGCCAAGCTCTTCTGTAGCCTCCTCAATAAAGTGCTTATCAAGTCTGAAGGGCAGTCTGCCTGGAGCCCAGCGTAGATCTGCACTTCTCCCAAAGCTCACATTCCTCAGGTGGGATATTCAGCCTTTGGCATGCAACAGAAATCAATGGCTTTCAAAATTACAGTTAATAGTGAGGGCTGAAGATAGCTGGACATATGCTTAAAAGCATTAGGTGGCTGTTGCTAAGCTAGAAATCTTCTAATCCCAGTGGAACAATTATCTCCTTCTCTTGTAAGACTTCCCTGGAATGACTTGGCCCAACTATGTTAAAAATCCAAACAACCACAATACAAAACCCCTCTTGGTTGGAATTTAAAAACGTGCTAAGAGAAGCTGAAGAGACAAGAATTTCTTCCTTCTCAAAAGTTATCTCAGATGTGTATCTTACCTGCAAACCAGGTAAATAAGTGCACCCTCAGGGCTTAGTCACACAGATTGCAAGCTGAGCTAGCTGCACACCGCTGTCCTGCCTGTAAGATATGTAACCCCTTTGCTCATGTATTTCTTTACTGATGCCCTCAGAAATAGAACACACAAAAATAACATACCAAGAAGGGATGTGGACAAGTAGGAATGCTGGCCCTCCAGAACACATTAAGTTCCACACAGATAAACCTACATCTGTGGAGAGTTTCTGAAGTTCTACTGCCACAGAGTTAAAGAACATTACAGAAATAAAATATATTCATTTTTTTGTTTTCTTCTGCTCTGTTTTACAAGGGTGTCTAGTGGTCCTAGGTAGTGCAGGGCAGTAAGACTTGTTCTAGAAACACTCCAATACCTTATTGCAAATGCCAGCTGGAGCCGTTGGGAGCCAGGGCATCCGTTAGCAGCATAGTTAAGATGATGCTAAGATCCTTTGGAGCTGCTAAACTTCTAAGCAAAGGAGCTACAGAAGAACTCCACAGGAGCTCTACAACATGCAGGGAAGTTAGCATTCAAATACTGCAATTAAGGCAACTGGGGCACAATGTTTCAGGTTGTTTAGAACAAAATACTAGATAAAGTCGGTCTTCTATTTTGTTTTGTGTGGAAGTTTTTCCCTTTTGACAGTTCCACAGGACAGGTGATCTCAGAGCTCTCTTACCACCACATGGAAGAGAACACTTTCTTTTTTTCTAGTTGCCATGTCTAAACTAGTTACATTTTTGAATTTCCAATGTAGTAATTAAGAATAATGTCTTAGTAAGCTGAGTAAGCTTTATTTGAGGACTGAAAAAGAAAAGCTTTCATCCTACTAGACTTTAAGAATCAACTTAATAAAGCTTACTCTCAAGAGATTTAATTATGATGAAGAGACTGTTACCTTCCTACTTTTTGAACATGATCTTTGCTATATTTCTTATGAAAAAATGCTCTTTACTTTCCTCTGATGTAAACTATTCATGAATGCATAGGTGAGTGTGGGGATAGGCAACAGTCTCACAATGAGATGTGCTTCGATTTCCAGCTGCATTCTGAATCACCAGAAAGAAAATGGTGCTCCGGTGAATATGTTCCTCCACATTTAATGTCTAAATATTTGAGATCTGTACTATTAAAAAATTTAAAGAACTATTCTATGAGCTTCCAAACACTATCTGTCCTGTCAGGAGTGTCGTGCCTTGCATCACAAATTTTATGGGATAATATTAAGCCTAAAGAAAAACAAAAGAACACTCCCTTCCTGCAATTTAAGGATAGAGAACTTGAAATGAATAAAAGGAGAAATAAACTGCTACATTTCTTTTTGTTTTTATTAATTAAAAGGTACTCCATTTACTTACCTATATGTCTGTGTATTTCTCTATGCAGCCTACTGTTAAATCATAACCCATAAGCAGACACTGAAGAAAAAGAATTGACTTGATTTTTGAAAAGAACGAACAGTTTTATGACTATTAGCAATGTCTACACCTTAGCAAAAAAAATCTGATAAAAGAGAATCAAATCTTACAGTTTAAAGAATAAGCTCTCCTTGTTGCTATAGAGAATGGCTCCTACGCAAACAGGTCTAATAGAAATTAAACATGACAGTGTATAATGAAAGGGAAGGATTCATTTTTCTTTAAAGCAGCAGGTATGTCTCCTCCCTCTCCTAGTGTCAAACCTAGATGGAACAGTGATCAAACATAGTGTGACAATTTCCGCAATGTCTCCCTGTGGGAGCTATTAAAATTCATATTAAGTGCAAAAAGAGTCTTGAGTGCCTAGCTTGGGAAAAAGTGAATGTCATCATCTAGCAAATGTGGAGACAGATCTTGCCAAAATATAGAAAACATATTTCATAGGGTTTTTTTTATGGAAATAWTTTTTTTGTCAGATGCCTTCTATTAGCTGGTTGAAAGTGATGGGTAAATCAGCTCTCCAGGGTCTCAGCCTGGAGCTTCTTCTTTGTATGAGCATCATATAGACATACTGAGTTCTAAAACCATAAAGGTCAATTCTCCTCCAGAAGGTAGAAGGCAAAGTTAGACAGTTGGAGAGTGACTAAAAGGAGTGTGACATTGCCCCAGACTGTCAGGACATGCTGGAACAATAAAAAAAAAAATTCCAGGCCTGCTGTAGTCAGTTTGAATCTTTATTGACTTTATAAGGTTTGTATCAATCCTCCTTTCACTTGTGTAGTAACAAGGCAGTATTCTTCATGTAAGGTTTTTAAAAAACTGGTGACAGTACGAGAGGTAATGGGCACAGATTGAAAGATAGGAGTACACTGAACCAAACTGAACTGAACTGAACATAAGAAAACACTTAACTGTGAAGGTGGTTGAACACTGAAACAGGTTGCCAAGAGAGTTTGTGGAGTTTCCATCCTTGGAGATATTCAGAACCCACTGGACATGGTCCTGGGCAACCTGTTCTAGGTGACCATGCTTGAGCAGTGAGGTTGGACCAAATGATCTCCAGAGTTGTCTTCCAACTCCAACTACTCTGTGATTCTGTGAAACAGGAGTTATTGGAAATCAGTAAAGATACTAGAGTTTATTTATTAAAGGTCTTTTCTTAATATGTATTAATAAGGAAAGAACTAYATTATACTATACAAAGAATATTTCATTAGAATACAATAAATATGTTTAGCCCATCAAGGGTTACCTACATTAACCATCCGTTATAAGGCTGATGTTGATGATGATTATCCTGATGATATTTTATCACTGTATTGCTTATACTTGAAGCACTTTCAAAGCTGCAGGATTTAATTTTATGCATTTTATTTTTGCATTTAACATGGCTTAGAAATATAAATAGTAAGATGCATAGCATCAGCATGGTTTTACTGAAATGACAGCTGCCTGTCAACAGCATGGCACTTTTTAGAAAGAAGTGAGATTACAAGACCATCATGTATTTTCTAGGTCATAAATAAAGCAATTCATTTTGAATGTTTACTTCTGAGCTTAGTGGAATATTTACATAAACATATTCTAATACGACATTGTACTTTACAGTTTGATCCTGAACATGGCACTTTACTACAGTGAAACTAGCCTTTCTCAACACTACATGCAACATTAGGTCTTTTTCTTTTTCCAGATTATTCCTCACAACAGGCTTTTCTKTGTAAGTAGTGCCACTGATACTCACTGTCATTGCAAAAGTATTGGAAACACTGTAATGCTTCTGACATATAAGAAGGGAACTCTTCTGATATTTTGCCAGTGTTCTCAAAACTAATATAAAATAGATTTATACATATAAAATATATAAACAACCATAAAAGAATGATTTCTCAYAGGTACCTTCTAATATGTCTGGCTAGTTTAGAAATACTATTGAAACTCTCTCCTTCAAAAATACTGTCTGCAATTAGTATTCTATGGTCTTTCTGTTTTCTTTAAATCTTCACAATCCTGGAAAATGCTAAAAGGTTTTTAATTTCTATTATAAATTTTAATAAGGTGCTTATTTTTAACTAGTTCAGTTATAAATTTGACATTACAATTATTTTTATCTTAGCATTTTGTTATTTTTAATTAAATTATGTAAGACAAAAAGTTCTAAGGCAGTCAGACTATACAATCTTGAAGATGTATTTATGAATCATCTTACATCATGCCATACATGACAGTTAATGGAATTTTTTTTATTCTTCTACTTGCCAGACTTACAAATGGCTTTTTCAGCACCACACCTTCTTATCTTTCTTCCTTTTCATGAGACCAATTAAGGACCTTAAGAATTCACCCAAATCCCACCTGCCAAACTCATAACTTTTTAAATTTTTGGCATGAAATCTCATACTACTCAAGGTTAGGAAGTCTGTTTTGTAAAAATTTACACTTAAACAACCTATTGTTAATATTAGCAAAGATACTATGACAGAAGTGATTTTAATGATACAATAGTTCACTGCCTAAAGCACTTAAAAATGGGTGAGCATCCATGTATCATGAGTTCATTTGCCAGACTTACAGATCTCCCCAAATCCTAGGCCAATTAACCTATAAAAAAAGCAAAACATCACAAGAGACTATTGTGAGGCAGACAAGATTTTTATTTTTATTTAAAATATGAAAGTTAGTTTAAGATTTATTAGAGGAAAGCTAATTACGGTCCTGAGTATAAATGTGCTACCTCTAGTCCATAGTGAATATCACAGAAACCCAAATTCCATGTTAGTGGTCAAGCTACATTTCTGAAACGAAAAATTGAAATCTCATATTTAGACCTAGTTTTATGATCTTTTATTATGTATTCATCATGTTTTTTAACTGAAGCTAAACAGTCAAAAAACCTCATTGAACTAAAGGAACAATTTACCTTAAATAAATGTCTGTCAACATAAGCAGACTGTGCACACAGGTATTCTAGAACAAATGTTGCATATTTAAAAAATATTGTGATGAGAATTCTCTAAAGACTGCAGTAGGCATTTTCCAGTAAAACCATAACTGAAATCAAAATAGGCATCTAGTTTCATTCCTGATAATTTGTCTTTAGCTTGAGATGACTGTGGAGAATTATTAACATGCAGAATTTTCATATAGTTTCCGACTGACTTATCGCAAGGAATATATACATCTACATATTCTACATTATTTTAATTGAAATTGAAATTTCTCTTGTAGATCATCAACTGTTAACATGCTTGACTTCTCACTTTTCTAACTCTCACATCTGAGGACTCCTTAGAAATTTTGAATGAATTATAGAAGTAAGCTTCCTAACATTAATACCACATAATGGTTTGTTAATTCATTTTAACAATAAAGAAACTAAGATACACACATAAGGTCATTTTTCCCAAGATCTATTCATGAGATCTCTAACAAAATACAGATTAAAGTCCATGGCTCTTTATTTTATATTGTGCACCTTAATCATAGATTATCTTCACAGACAGCTTTCTTAAGCTAGCTTTTAATGGAGTTAATCATTTGATTTGGGACTTTTAATAATCATTTTGTTACACTTGGCTCTGCTAATGTGTTAATATTTTGCTGATTTGGCTCATTTCCATGGCTCAGTGGCAGTCCTTTACCTGCCATTGCTTTAATTGTAGGGATCCCTAATTTTGATCACACTATTTGATGATTTCCTTCTTATGAAAGCTTTGTGTGACAAGAGCAATGCAACTTTTACTAAAGAGTTTTAGCCACCTTGGAAGAGTAACTGAATTATTATTCTACTCCAACTACTGAGAAACAAGCCACACAAAAAGGCAACCTATTTCTTGCTTTTAGAAATTAGAACCCAGAAGGAAAATCTGATCCTTTCAACAAATGTATTACTGGTCTGAGTAATAAAGGTATGGGAAAAAAACAGGTTATATACAGACAGCTTTAACTAGGAAGATGCATGACTGTTGCAAGTTGTGATCACCAGAATTAATTCTCCATTTTTTCCAGAACTGGGGATATTGGGTACGAATATACTGGACACAAAATATACATAATTACATACAAAATATATACAATTACAGCTACAATCAAACCAGCTTCAAGGGAGCATATCTGAGTGTATCTTATGAAACAAAAGAGATGGAGGTCCAAGGAGAGAAATATAGACATGAAAAAAAAAAGAAGTCTCTTTTTTCCTCATGTGAATAATGCAAAGGATTCTTAGTCTCTTTCATCACCATTTTTTCCCACTGTCGTCTATAGCTGGCTGTCTAAAATGTTCATCTCTATCACCACGTCACATCAAGGGAATCCCTAATGCAACAGAGAAGTTAGGGGAGGAGATCAAGAGGTCTGCTCATATCATTTTACATAGACAGGCTGTTCCTGGCCATAACCCTGAGCATATTTGACTGTTTAAGTTTGGGAAGTAATGAAGAGAGGACATATGACAGAATATCCCCAGTATTTTGCTTTTATTTGATGCAAACACAAATTATCAAAATAGTGCAAAAGGTGAGAATATATTCCAGTGATGAGATTAGGTCACTGATCATCTTCTACTGAACATGCTTTTTGACACTGATCAGGTCTAGACCATTAGTTGGAATATACAACAAAATAGATTAATGATATCGCTTTAAGAGAAGTTTCTTCCTAAAATCTTAGGGGGGGGAAAAAAACAAAACTAAACTAAACTTGCTGCTTGACTGATCACCTGAAAATGAAGTTTGCATTATCCTTTTCCAATATGTACTTTTTTATGCCAGTATTTAAAGTAAATGCTGTCATAATTGAAGTAAAAAATGAGCACCAAGTTTCACTTCTGTTCATTTATTTTGTGTTTGTGGAGGATAACTAACCACAATATTTCTTTATAATTTCTGCACTCATTATATGAAATATATGAAGTTCCTTGATGCAGATGATATCTGGTGTCCACTGACTCCACAGGTTCAGCATATATAAAATAAAAAAAGTATTTCTGTGTATCTATTTTAAATCTGTGGCAATTCAACCTCACTTTTGTTTCCTTCTCTCAATTGAAATATTTAAAATGAGAAAAAGTAAATATGTACCTAATTTTTAATATTTTTTGTGCCTTTCATTATTTTGTATTTCTATATCATGTCATTTCATACAGTGAGGTCCTTGGCTTCTCAGGCTTCTTTATGAAATGATATTTCCAAATTGCTAATATCTGTCATCCATAACAACTTTGAAAGATTTGTCTTATGTACCCTTTCCAGCTATCTCTCCACCTTCTAACACACTGAAATTTGTTTTAGTTTCAAGCTGAAGAACTGATATTTTCCCCACATAAGAGATATTCCATATTTTTATTAGGAGCCAGATATTGTTTTGATAAGGCAAACACTTTGTAGAGTAAAAATATTCAATATAATAGAGTTAACTGAATAGGTTCATAAAATTGGTGATGATATAATTTAAAAGTTAAGCAAACTAATAAAAAAAACCTACCATCCAGCTGAAGTGAATATCAAATTTATTTTTAGAAGAAGCTTTTTGAAGTTATTTTCTTTAGATAGAAATCTTCCAATAAAACATTTTGATTTCCATAAAATTGGATTGTGCCAGTGAGAAATTGTCCCTGAAATATTTTCAATCAGCTGTAGCAAGGACTTCTTGTTGTTCCAGTGGATAGGCCACTCCAGTGATTTTTTTTCCAAATTCCAGCCAAACACTACAAGTTTTCCCATATCCTTACAAGGTCAGATTCCATGCCTAGAATGTATAATCTCCTTTCCTTTTGAAGAAATGTATTTTCAAGTCTAGCGATCAGAGGGTTTTCTTTACATTTTTTTGACACCCACTGGGAGTCTGTCAGTGGAAGAAAGTGGTGATTAAGTTATTTTCGACATAGTTACAAGATGCAGTCACAGTCACATTCATTAAAAAAAAAAAATCCACACATCTTTAAAAATTTTGGGATTGCTTAGAATAGAGAATATGACTATATGTAAAATCCAGCTGCACTGAGTATACAATGAACTGTTTTTTAATTTTATATTTTCAGTGTTCTTAATAGCAATCCATTTTGTTTATGAAAGAAAGAAGATTATTTTTGTATCTTCTTAATTACATAACCATGGGATTTTGGAAAAGATAAAATAATCTGTATTTCAATGTTTTGTGAATAAGGGAATCTGATTATTTCCCCTTAAACAGTCTTGCCACTGGAGCAGGATTCGAGTGGCCTTTAAAATTCATCTCTATCAATATCTGAGGCTTGAGAATTCAGGTAAGAATGTCACAGGAATCCCCACTTTTCCTGCTAACCTGGGGTTAACCTTTTAGAATTTGTTCCCCTCTAAGACAAAACAATTATTTCTTACTGACATAAATTCCTAACCAGACCCTTCTGTCCTAGACTGTATGTAACAGGCTTGCGCTTATGCTAATTTGATGCTGTGGGATCATAACCCCCCACTGATGCAACAAATTTTAAAGTGTTAACAAAATTACTGTAAGCATTACAGAAAATGTAAAATAAAAGGTTGCTGTTTTCCAAATATGTCATTCTTGAAAGCATGCTGTGGAATTCTCAGTGCGTGCATTCATCTAATATCAACTTATTCTCAAGATAATTATGCAATTTAATAAAAGGAACTCAGTAGGAATATAAAAAATACTGTTTCTCTTCTGTATGGAAACAGCTAGAAGTAGCTTTTGTTTTCTTAAACACCTGAGGTTTTCAGAGACTTTAAACTTAAACTTTGCAAAGCTTGTGCCTATCCCTAGAAGGACTTACAGCCAGCTTAATGATGATGTTATTAGAAAATGAAGATACTCCAGAGGCAAGATAATAAAATAAAACTAATCTTTCCTATGCGCCGAATAATTTCCTCCCCATAACTCGCTGATACACCCAAAGATCAATTAGGAATACTCTGTATTTTTTTAATGACGAACTTCATGCTTGTCTTGATGTAAAWTTAAATAATTTAATAAATCAGTGTAATTCTTTTTTCCCTCCTTTTACCCTTATGATGAAATGTATATAGGTGTAAAAGAATAAAATACTGCCTGCTATAAACTGAAGGATGGTCAAGTCAAGCTCAATCTGGTCCAGTAATAGGTTATCATTATGTGAAAACAGACTATGCAAGCATATGAATTTTGATGAACATATTTTTTCTTCTTTTCTTAAAAATTGCAGTGTTTTAGAAAGAACAAGGAAAAAGCTTTAAGCCACAAGTACAGTGTTTCATTTTCTCCAGCAAACTGTACATTTGTTTTTTTCCCCATCTATTCTAGTACATGCTCTTAAGGAAGAAGTAAACAGATAAATGGAGGTACAATCCAAAGGGAACTGAAGGAGGAAAAATTTTATTTTGTCTTCACAGTTCCATTCGCTTCATGTTTATTATTGCCTTGATGTTGTTCATTACTTGCATTCTCCTGACTCTTATCTTCTAATTGTAATCAAGACCTCTTCGTATTGTCTCTAAAAGCTTATTAGAATAATAGATCAACAAAAGGGATTTATATACATGGATTTCACAAAGGTAACCTTTTATGATTTTCTAACAAAAATTAAAGTAATTTTGTTATTTAATTATGAAATATGTAACCTCATTTTAGCYTTCTGTAGCGTGAAACCATTGAAGCTGACACTTCAATTGCATTTACCCATGGGCTGATGAGCTCTGAGAGTTAAGCACAGGCAACTATCAAAGCATAGGCATCTTCCCAAGTTCTTCACACCTAATTACTACAAGTAGGAAGTTCCCTCCAGAGAGGGACCACTTTCATTCTATATCTGACAGGTAGAAATTAGTTGCCTAATGGAATGGAATAGCTTTGCAAATTGAAGGAATTAAGTGAGCTTTTTTAATTTAGACTCCTTTTAAATTAGATTTTAATTTGGACTCAGATGTGAAGTTGATGGCAGGCAGCAGCTTGCTTTGGATTATTTCCGTTAACTTTATATTGCCCTTTACCCTGATTTCACATGTCCCTTATTTCTGTTGCTTTTTAGCTAGTATTGACAAATACTGTGCCTAATGATGAAGTACTCATTAGCTGGGTACGTCATCATGGAATAAGTATTACTAAAGTCCCAAAGCCATCATCGATGAAAGAGAAAAAAGGAACAAGCCTAATTTTTCTCTGTGTTTTGGAAACTTGTTAAGATATAAAAAATAAAGTCCTGCAAAAGTAATGCCATTGTTAATTCTCTTTACTGTTGAAGCAAATCCCCGAGATATACACTGCTGGAAATCCTCACAACTCTGCTGAGGTATTAGCATTAAACAAAATGTTGAAACATAACTGGTCTTGTTCGTTTAATATCAAATAATTGGAAAGCAAAGTGTTACATGGTTTTTATTTACAGCCTTCTCTCTCTCATACATTTGCTTTTCTTTTTATTTTTCTTTTCTTCCTAATGTTTTGCCCGTTTGCCAGTTCTGATAAACATGATTTCTGAATTCTTTCCAGTGCTTTTAGTTTAAAATGTTAGCTTATGAGAACAAACTCTTAGGAGAAGAATAACTTTCCTATTACCTAAGGAGTTAATCTCTTTTCTCTTGGACATTTATAGGGCAGCCATTCTTATATCTGCAGGAAGAACTGACAGGAACAATATTTTTAAGTGTTCAGCTCTGTCATAAACCTCTATTCAATGCTGATTTTAATAACACATCTTTTGTGCTTTCCTGAATCTTGTCCAATGGCCTCTTCCAGAGAGCATTCCTCCCTCGTGTCTCTTATATGTCTTTTCTAGCCTCATCAATGGTTTTGCAGAAACTCTCTTCACTTGTAAGAAAGATATTAAGGTGAAAAGAGGCAGCCAGAGGAGCAACTTCTTTCAATGCCATTGCTTTAAATGGAATTTATGGAGATATTCAGCAACATTACTACCTTTCTGACCAACATAGTTAACAATATTTAGGGGACTAAAAGATCCAGTTGTTTAAAACACCTGCTTAATTTGGCTAGGAAATAACCCACTGCTTGCTACATTAGTAAACCAGCAGAGATTACACTATAAAGGTAACTCCTCACAGCATAAAACACTTTTACTTTTCTCTAACGTATTTTCAGATTATCAGAATACAGAGAAAAATAATTATATTGGCATTATTAAAAGAATCTGAGTAATACTGTCTTTGTTCCAGTTGTCTGAGCTATGCCACCTCATCCAAAGCACTATTTCATACAATTTCAGGCTAAAAATATACTTATGTTTGGATTTTTTTTCTTTTTTTCTTTTTATAAACACTATAAACCAAGGAAATAAAATGAACAGGACGGTTGCATTCCCACATGAACTCGGAATGGTCACTCAGTCACTGAATTGTCACTCAATCACTGTAATTTAGATATTACTATCTGTGAAAGTCTGTTTATAACTATATGTTTTTGAATGAAGAGCTCCAAATGTACTGGGGAAAATGAGAGGAAAACTTGTAAACGCCCCCCAAAATTTCACCATAAAATGAGGTTCTTTGTGGATGATACTAATTTCCAGAAATTTATTTTGTGAAGTACCCTGCTAAATAAGCAAAAAAAATAATGAGAATATATCTGCCTATGTTATTTTGAGAATGCCAGACTTCCTTGAGAGGAGAAGTTATAAAATAAAAAGGAAAATAAATGGAATAATTAGATCTGGTGGAATATTTTCAGACGCACAATCTAAGACGAATTTGTACCAGAACTGATAGACTGTGTGCCCTTGAGACAAAGAAAAGAGAAATCTTTGGTTTTTCAGACATCACAAAGCAAACAGAAGGGTTTCTTCAAATCCTTAATGAGAAAAAATTAGCCAGCTTGAGTGTTGGATCAGAATTATCTGTCCAACAATTATTTTGGAACTTGGAGGGCATGTTTTTAAATAAAGAGCTAAACTGCAGGTATATGTTAACTTCGGCAATTTCTGATGCCACAGAAGGAGGAAGTACATACTCTGTGTGAGAAACAGTACAGTTTCCTAACTTAAGCAGGCAGAACTAGAGGAGGAGAGTATGAAAAGAAAATTATGTCCAAAGTCATAAGGCTAAAACACTTGAGGTTAAGCAAAGAGAGGAAATAAGATGCCCTAAAGGTGCTTACACTTAACAAAAAAACATCCATGAAAAGAGAAAATGAGGTCAGGCAATGGGATATATGATCTTATGGGCCACGATTTTAAGGCTCACTGACATGAAAGAATAGACATGAGGGGGACTGCCATCAGAAGGAGGTTTAATTGTAACTTGAACATGAAGAGACAGAAATTTTCCCAGCTTCTCCAAACAGATCACAAATCTCTTAATAAATTATTGGCAGGTCTGTGATTCACTATAGAGCATCAAATGCAGTATATCATTGATGATAACTGTGGATGGCCTAAAACAGTAAAACAGGTGAATCATCTGTCACCCAACCCAGTCATCACCCACTCCTTCAACTTTCCTCCAGATTTAGAAAAATCTAACAGCTGGTAGAAAACAAAGCTAAGACTAATGATTTTTGCCAGAGGGGAAACAGGAGATTGGTTTTGGAGTGATAGTGTGTAAAAAGATTTAACCCATTACTCTACTTTTCTTATGAACTACACTTTTTATTTCTTTTCAAGGAATTCAATAGATGCAACCCGGCATTATAAAAGAGCTGTTAATTTATTTAATAGTAGGCTTCAGTATACAAAGGTGACATTTAAAGGATTTATGAATTTTCCAAAAAGCTGAGCTCACATGACAGTATTTCGTCATGCACTTTGCATTAAAGTTATTTCAATACAGAACTTGGAGTAATCAAAGGAAAGACAACATTGTTGCTCGAGCCCTTCTGCTCCTTCTGCTGGGAAAGCACAGCACAACTTGTCACAGAAATTATGACATCAAAGTATTACAGAGTAACTGAAATGCTTTGAAAAATGAAGTGTTTTGGATGTGATATTTCTTATATTTTTTCTCAGCAAGGACATTGCCAACAAACTGCCATAACAAAATAAAATTGTGCAGTCTGAAATACTGAAATCTTCATCTCCTTTCAATTTTTCGTATYTGTGCTACAGGTGCTAAGGTTTGCGTGTTGTGTATCAATTGGAGAAACATGAAAAGTATCTAATTACATACCATATATGCCATATATGCACTGCAGAGTCCTTCAGGTCCTCAAGCACTGCCAAAAGCCATGAAGTGCTATATGGCTTATGACAGTCAGAGCTGTCCTGCATATAATTACACGAATCTGTTTTCTGAAATAATAATGTGAGGGTTTAATTTTAACCAGCTTTTTAAGGAGGGTATGGGGTGCTTGCTTTTAGTATCATTTCCTTAATTGCTCCTGCAGAAATTTCAGACCAAAAGAAAATACAAAAAATAAATATCAGTTCTTTCTCAAGGAAGTCATGATTTTAAGGATCTAATATCTTGGGACCTCAAAGCAAGCACTGTGTAATCCCTGGAAAAGAAGCACAAGAATATTCTATTTCTAGTCTTGTAAAGCCCCATGGACACTGCTGCTGCTGCACCAGGTCAGCATCTGCCTTTCCATGGGCCACCCTGGACAGTGGTAAAGATGAACAGGTGGGAAATAATACATCTATCTTTTTTTTTCCCCCCTAAGGAAAAAAAAATCATTTCTTTATAAGTAATAGGTGTCTTACAAGATCCARATCAGGCTATAGATTTTYATCTTGCCCCATTCTCTTCTTTTCCTAAGAAACTGGGCTCCTTTAGGCACTATTGGCTAGGAATGGTGTTGCCAACTATAACAGAAATGAAATGGTAAGAATAATTTGCCTTGGAAATAGAAGACAACATTTTGGGAAGGTTGTTTTTGTTTGTTCTCTTAACTAATTAGGCAAATTTTTGGATTACTCAATTGAGATAGGGTAATGAGGGCATTTTCATATTAGCTGATGAGAAATTTACAAACACCAAGGGTTTTGATATAGTATTTATAAAGTTATTGTGATGCTACAATATTTTAATAAAGCATAATTGGGTCACTGGGAACCTAATGATACCATCAATAAAAATAAATTGATATTTAACTAATAAAATAAGCTTTTACAAATTATGGGGCTCACAACCGTAAGTAAATTTACATGAACATATGAACTGCTAAAAGGCATGTCTAAGACAAGGTTCTCTGGAACTTTCCCCAAATAGTATCTGCTGCTCACTATTTTCTGTCAAGCCAAGGAAGTCATAAGTCCTACTGCTAACTAGCTACTAGGAAGATTTAACTTCAAAAGAATATTTCTCTCTCTCTTTTTTTTTTTTTTTTTAAATATATAATGACATAGGAATGTTGACTTAGCCTCTAAAGTCTACCAAAGTAAATTGGGCTTTTAATAACAGTTTTAGCACAACTGATCACTGTTGTGCCCAGCTATGATAAAAAGTGTTCAGTGGGCACTGTTTAATCTCAAGCCAATCTGACAGTCAGCAACTGCAGTAAAATTTAAATGCATGAGACACAGTACAGAAAAACTGTGCCTAAAATCAAGTGTTTTAAGTATTCTCACATAATCCATGACTAGACCTAAATGTTGTTAATACAGCATCTATAGAATAATATTACTATACATATTATTATCTAGTACTAACAACACTATAATTTGGAAATAACAAAACATTCAAATCAGTTGTATCTCAATGATCATTTTGTGTCATGTCATACAACATCCTTCTTTTTTCCAGAGGACTTCCAAAACTTGATAATGTTCTGCTTCTTCCTGCTCTCTGTATGGTTATATTTAGGAACAGTTAGTTTGCCCTATCTCCTTGTCAGCTACTGATTAATGAATGATACACTACTTTCCCCTTGGGGCCCTGCAAGACACAAAACAATTTTAAGGTTTAGATCTATTTTAACTACAGTCAGACGCCAGCCTTTTTACCCTATGAAATCACTGAATTGCTCACCCCATCAAACAAAGACCTATATGTTCTGAACTGGAATGATAGCCACTAGAGAGATACTCCACTGCTAGATTTTGCGGCATGTCATCGTGCACTGGCCTCAGGAAAAAATTGCATCTTATTTTCGGGGTATACCATGGCACTGTAAAGTAATGAGATACTTAAAAATGAGATTCAAAAGGAAAAAAATGCAAAATCCTTACTGGAAATGAAAAATGCTTTTAAGTTGTTCTGAAGCAGGTGAGTTTCTCATCAGCTCTGCTGGCAGTGCGAAGAATGTAAAACTATATAATGTGAGAAAGGCAAAGGGCAACACAGGCTGGATCTAAAAGCCCCATCTTTTACAGACAACTTTTCTTATCCATTTATTCAAAGCATTTTCTTTCATTTACACATTTCAGTTACACCTGACTGAATAGCTTTAGACATGAGATTTGAAATAATCATGCCTTTAATTTCACTTTAATCTCCTGTATTTCCTTCGTACTATGGAGTCTGATACCCCTAACATCTTCCTGGTGATACTTATGCATAACAAATAAAGGAGTACAAATGAAACTGCAGAAATCTTAAGGATTTCTGGAAAGAGTAGTACACCTGCTGGTCCCACAGTACTAAACACATTAAAAAGTCCTAGAAGAATGATTACTGCATGATGTTTCAGCGACAGATTCTTCATCACCAGTGAATATCTATGAATGTACCTCTTAGATACCAAGTTGTCTTCAGCGGGGTGATACATCCTCTTCCCTCTTCTGCTATGCTTCTTTTTCATCTGGGTAGCAGACATTTCCCTAAGTACCCATTATACTGCATTTGCCGGGACAATGAAAGATTAGCTATCATTTTTTGGAGTTTTCTGTGGAAACTAAGAAGAAAAAATAAATAGAAAACAGTATCCCTTTCCATTTCTTACTTCATGTTTGCTGATGTTTTTAAATCTTTCCGCATAATCCAAACAAAGCTTTGAGATTAACTTGGCCTTATAAAAAAATCTTTCACATAATTTTTCAGTCTGTTAATTATAATTTCAACAACTTTAAAAAAATTACATTACATGCTCTTATAATAATTTTATTTAGAAGTACATATGTACTTCCAACTACACAAGTACATTTGCAGCTCTTATAAAATCTACATTTTTGAGATGCTGTTTTAGAGTACTTTTTTAGTAATCATGGTCTCTTCCATAAACTGCTCAAGAACTGAGCATCTTTTTCTCTTATGAAAATTCATAGGCTATCCTTATACAGCATGGAAAAAAGATTTTTTAAGTGACTCGTCTTCAGTTGACTGTTTTTTTAAACAGTAGAAATGAATAGTAAAATTGTTATGAAAAGCATTTTAAAGTCCTATAATTTAAAATTTAAGGCCTCAACTTACTTATCATTTTCTAAACATTATAATGAGTAAACTTATTGCTAAAAAGCCTATATTCTTGGGTGGGATCTCTAACTTACAAAGATAAAATGCAGTCTTAAGATTAAATATTTGATTTGTTGGCTTAACTTAAAATCCACCAATTTAATTAATAAATGTGCTATTTGCTTTGCAATTGCTTTGTGCTAGCAAAGATAGCTCTTACATCTAGACTTAAGGCTTCACTACCTCAAGAAGACTTAATCAAGCCTGGATATTTCACAACAATTCATCTGAATTGACGCTTCATACTATATTTAAAAGTAATTTCATTCCAGTGGAAAAAAGATCTACAAGTTTGAAAACATTAGAATGAAAAGGAAAACAGAATGTAATATTCACATGGAAAAAAATAACTAAACTATTTCAGCACCTGTCAGGGACTTAGCCAAAAGCACAAATACAAAGAGACTGGGCAGATACCATCTTCTGAATCAACTTGGTCTTCTTGCACAGTACATCTCAACTTTTTTTAGACTATTTAAATAGCTAAAGATATTTAGAATAACCATGCTAGTTAATTGTCCCTGGCCATCAATAGAAGGAGTAACATGAAGAGTATTTGCAAATATTTATGAAAGTGAATTTTGCTATTTCACTTTGTGAAACTCAAATTCTTACTCCTAGTTCTTGTTTATTTGAGCTTGTTTGAGTCAAAGCACAATAACTGGCACAGAAAAAAAAGTTGGTGAACTGTACAAGCTTTCAGGACTGTCTTGAAACTCTAATTTTTAAATGCCTGTAATAGGTTCTTTTTTTTTTTTTTTTTAAATTGAAACACTTTAAAGCATTTAAGCAATCTAATGATGAAACTAAAGCAAAGCCAGGTATCCGCACCAATAGGCGAAGAAAAAAATTAGTTTAGCAAATAAAAAACACAACAGCTTTGAAACTGAAGTAGAGACTGAGTATCAAAACAGGCAGCAAATTAGTATAGGTCATGACCATCATATAGACAAGGCTTATGTTTGTCAGAAAGTATTTGTTACAAATAGTATTATCAAGTCCAGCCTTGACATTGCTAACCAAGTTTCTGCCCAAAGCAAAGATTTACAGCTAAGTTAAACACCTGAAAATACAGGCTGTATAAATAATAGTGTTATCTGAGCTTCCACTCCAGTAGTGCAAGAACCCTTATGATGACACATTTTATGGATTTTAAGTGAAACATGTATTATATCACATTGTATTATATTACCAGACTTCTGCCCATGGAACTACATTAAAATATCTAGATCATGAAAAATTAGAATTCTATGTCCTGAAAGAAAGCTTTCTTGCCCACTACTATCCGCCCCCAGAAAAATACACAATTTTCTTCTCATATACAGTACACATGATTCATATCAAAATTCAATCATGCTCGATTAACACTCAAAATTTTTCAATAATTATGCTGAAGGCAGCACCAGCACACACAAAGTGATAAGGGAATTGGGGATTAAGCTGTGCATAAATTCACTAATAAGAGAAAAGGTCACGGGCTGATATTACTGAAATTTGACTAGATTTCAGATCCGTGTGTTAGAAATCAATGTTTTTTTTAGCTCCGGCATTTCTGCTCTGGAGCAAGCCAATCTCTAGGGCCCTGTGTCTAATCAGAGGATGTACCAGTGCTACATCCTCTCCCGGGCACAAAGACAGCAAGAAATTAGAAAGGATTTACAGGCCAAAGCAGACAGGCTTTGCCATTCCTACAGCTGAGCGGCTTGGGAAGCTGAAAGGGAAAAGCTGCAGCTGCAGCTGTGAAGTGAAGTAGCTGTTATGTTGGTCAGTGCCCACAGGAAAGGTGAAGCCGGTCCTGGTGATTTTACAGCTCTTTGATGGCTTCCAGGAGCGATCTAGTCAAAGCAGGACGAGTCCAAAAAGGACTCTACACATTAACATTGTTGCAATGTGGTTACAAATATGGGAACTACAATGATAATTTAATCCCATAACTAAAAATCCCCAAAGGCCCTCAAAACCTTAGGTTTAGATATATAGTATTTCTATAACGTGAAAACTGACAGATGACAGGAAATAATGAAAGTTTCCTAACTCTCTGCTGATCCATATGTTGTTCTGGGCATGAATGTAAGTCTGTCAGCTCCCACTGCACCACTTTTGTTTGCCTCTGCATGTTCAACCAAACAATTAAACAGATTGTCAGATGTACAGTACTGAAGTAACAGCTTTTCATGGATGAAGAAAGCAAATGATCTGATGAAAAAAAGTAAATAAGAAAAAAAATATTTTCCAATTGGAATTACTTCYGATTTGCACCATCAAAAGAACGTGCTATATCAACACAAAACTGATGAGGCAGAAAAGAGGATTAGAGCTATAAAGCTCAGCCAAAAACAATTAATTAGAGAACAAAAGTGAAGAAGAAGAAAACTTTTACCAATAGTCAAAGCATCATCTGCTTCACCAAGACTGCCTTACACTGTTGAGTGATCATAATTAACTAATTCAAATATAAACCCTAAAGCAAAGAGGCCTAGAGGGAAGAGATGAACTCCAATTCCCATTTTGGGAAATGGAAAGAGCAGCTAGCTTGAAAACACAAAAATTTGTATGGAAAAGCAATCTTGTTTGGTGGTCAGTAAGAGAGCTTGGAGAGCAAACAGGCTTTGTTCAGAGATTTTGCTCTCAATAGAGTTGGCATTCCTGCACAGAGAGCTGATTTCTGCTCACTCATGGCAGAAGCGGACCAAACTACTGACCTAATTAAGATAGATTTCTGAACCAACTGTGCAGCTAAATCATGAGACTGCACTATAGGAATAAGTAGCCACGGTCTTTGTCCAAGTAGAGCATTTAGGATAAAGAGACTTTTTTTTAAAGCAAACAAACAAACAAACAAAACCCCTACCTTTGTGTTTATTGGGAGTATAAAGTAGATGACAGATGAATGGAGAGAAATTTTCTGGGACTCAGTGAACTGGACTGCCAGCAGCTTGATCTCTGGGTTTGGCTATATGAAGCTAAGAAAGAAAAAAATAATTCATCAAAGTTGCAATGATCAGATAAACAATGGTAACTAATTAAGGATAACACTTGCCTTTTCTCAAAAGCCACTGGTTTTGGTCTCTATCTTAGCATCAGCCACTTAATTTTCTGTCTTCCTCTTATTATGGCAACATTGAGTGGCCTCAGAATGTTTCTAGAATAACTAGACAAGAGAGATGCAAACCACTTGGAGACATGTTTCAGAAAAAGGTTTTCATCCCTACTGCAATGGCTAAATCATACATGGGATTTTAATAAAGCAGCTATTTTCTGAAATTATACAGACCACGGTGCCACTTTAGCTAATCCAAACATTAAGCAAGAGATGCTATCTGACCCTTATGACTTAGTAAAACACTTTCAAAAATTTTAATTTCAAGTCTTAACAAAATAAAATCTGATACCCTTATATCAAAATCATGGAAAGAAGAGTATCAATCATATACCGTTGCATACGGAGAAATGTCTGATAATTGAGTAGACTTTCATTTTGAAGTGATGCACTAGAATTTCTCTATTTTTCTTTTTTTAATCTCTATACTAGCAGTGATACCACAGCCATTTGTGCTCTTAGGGAACAGAAAAACTTTCAAAGTTTTCAGAGTTCTAACACCCAACTGCGTGCTTAGGGAATACTGATCTAGTCACCTTCTTGGGCAAAATTTCTTTTGTTGCTGAGGAAGATGTGGAACACATTTGTCAGTAAGTTTGTAAGGAGGATAGCTGTGTAGAAAGGGTGCTCAGTTCTGGAACTGCTGACCCACATTGGTCCCTCAGAACCTGAGATTTGGAGAATTTTCAGTCTTGGCACAAATCTTTCCATGTGAAATTGTAGTGAGAATGCCTGGCCTACCATTCATATGCTAGTTCCAAAGTTTTTCTGTTCAGTACCACAATCAACGGTAGATATCATTGATAGCAACTGCTTCTTACCAGCCACCTTGATGAAGAATGCAAGCATTGTCTCACTGTGGCTTGCATACCACTGCTTGGGGACTCCTCATTAAAAACAAAAACAAAAACAACAACAACAACAACAACAAAAAGGGAATATAGGGAGAAATGAGTACTAAATTTAAAGAGAACAATGGATTAAGATTCCACGGAAAATAATTAAAAATCACAAAATCTCAAATGCAATAACATTAAAAAGTTCATCTTCTTCTTTCTACTTCTCCCATAAAGGGCTTCAAGGCTCACTGCAGCTCTTTAATCCTCTGTACTCTACAGAATATCCTGCTGGAACTCAAACATCTACCAGATTTCTGACTTGGCTAATTTTTTTGACTGTGGTTAACTTTTTATAGACCAGGCTTTATAGTTTCTCAATCAATATCTGACAGGCCAGAACTTATCAATTTCCTTCAACTGATGCATAAGTGATTATTAACATAAACAACTATTTTAATGCTTTTAAAAGCCAGCCTTCCTAGACTTACTTTCCCCCCCCCCCAGTGGGCTACTCCATTACATTATTGCTATTATTGCATTTTTTTTATCAGATATTTGACTAAAGAGAGATGAACTAGAGAACTCTGTAGAGAGCTGGTATGATTTCAGAGGACTGAGGGATTTTTGCTTTGGTTTTATGGCGAAAGACAGGAAGGGAAGAACATCACTTCTTTTGTTGGGTCACTGCCTGCCATCTTGCTTAAATCTCTGACACTATAATTCACAGTGATGTATTATGTTCAGTATTGAGGACCTCATCAAACTGCAACTCCTATTCTGTTTTAAAAACTCTGATGCCAAAAAAGACCTTGGAGAATATATGATCCATCAGCAAAATTTGTGATATTTGTTTATACCTCCCTGAGACATCTGTCCAGCAAGTACATATTTACTAATGTCCTTTTTTATGCATCCACAATATATATTAGCTAGATATAGTTATGAAGAACTTACAGTGACTTTTGGTTTTCAGAAAGTTTTTCCTGATGTTCAGAATCAGAGTTTGAAGGAGCAGCATCACTGTCATACTCTAGCGCATGGGGAGCCCAACAGACAAATATTTTGATTCTTTGATGGTGATATGACACGTATTTGGTTGGTAAAACTAAGACTAATAATTTTAGTGCAAGCAGACCTCACAGCAACATAAGCAGCAGGCTGATGGGTTATCTGGGAGGCTGGAAAAGTTAAGGAAATGTTTATTTCCTACAAAATAGTTCATTACAAGCTATATAAGCATTCTAGAAGAAAATAAGATGCTTTTGTTTAAAACATGGACATTTCTTCATATCTATTTTAAATAAAGTAGTTAAACAGACAAGAGCAACCACATTTCTTTCTCACAATTTACACACTATTTTGACCTTGTTATTTTAAGTTTGCTTTCAAACCCTAAGCTGTTGGCATGGACTTTTAAAGCAATGTTAAAATAAGAAAGATTCATTGTTATATCTATTTCTCCTTTAACATATAAAAAGAAATCCAATGTTGCTGCTCCAGTCTCTGACTGATTAAGAGTCCAAGGATGGTTATAAATATCCAGTGAAGGGCCAAAAGAATATACGGTCAAAGCAGAAGTAAAATTCCCTGACTGTGTCTTGTCTCAGGGCAGCCTGCACCGAGTCTTCTGAAGCTTTAAGGATCAGCTGAACGTGCCCTCCCATGGTAAAGCTCCAAAGGAAAATGCTCTTCACCCTTTGAAGATGACTCCTGCTTGTGATGGAAAATCCTGCTGTTTCAGATACACCATCTGCTTGCATCCACCTACCCCGAGCAGGGGAATGTGAACTATAAAGCTTGTTGTCACCACTTTCAAACTTCACTCTTTCTACTTTGTTTTTAATATCTGAGTCGAAGCCAGGTGTTCACATCCAAGCAAAGTTTGGTCTGTGCAAACAGTCTTGGTTGGTAGGCGACTCTGTTCCAAGTGTCTTTGTGTTTTCTGCACTCTAAGTTGGCCTGAGGAGCAGCTGGTGTCTGAATTACACCCAGGTATCCATATCAAGGTAGAGGAGATTTCTAAAGCTATAGGAATTCCCTGAAGATAGTCCCAGGATTATCCTCCACATCTACTGCAGAGTATTCCTACTCTGGATTTCTAAGCTGATGGTAATTTAGATGTACTTTATTTCAAGGTAAACTTCTCAGACCTGATTAAAGCTTGTTATGCAGTTCCTTTTGGCCTCTAAAAAGGTACAATCAGAGTGAACATAAGAATTTGAACACCAGTAGCTTTCTTCTTTTCAAAAACTCTTAACATCAAAGCTATTAGCAAACACTCGCTGTGACCATTTCCTGCATGTTTGCTTCCTGATAGTTTTCATGTGCTTCTAACTTTCACCAATGTTTCCTTTATCAATCACTGGATGTTTTTAAAAGTTCACTTACTGTTTAAGCATATAGGTGAAAAAATAGCAAAACACATGTTAATATTATTTGAAGCAGTAATTAACTTCAGGGATTTATTTTCCCCCCAAATCAGAATCTCTGTCATCATCCATGCCTCCATATATGCCATTCACTTCTTCTTGTTATAATGTCCCTGGATAGATTACACAAAAGGCTGGCACAGGGAGCATTATATATCAGGATTAACTGTAGCCATTTTCAGCACAGAATAAGCCTTCTGCTGTTTATAGACCAGATGGGGATTCTACCCAGAGAATACTACCTGAAATCAGTTAGCATTCAAATACTGAGCCTTAAGTACTATCCTAAGGATTGCTGGAAACCTTATACCTCCATCTGTGAAAATGGAAAGAAATGTAATGTATGTGCATAAAATGAATCTTTAAATAAGTGTATAACATATTCTAGAGTAAAAAAAAAAGTATTACATTATTCATCCCCTGTGTTCTAAATAAACCTAATGTTGTTAAGCCAAGGATAAATTTGGTTCATTATTTTTTATCCATGCTATCTATTTAGTATTAGACTTTGAAGACATTTGTGAGTTTCCTTTCTAAGTATACAATCTAAAGCAAAATCTTAGAAGAATACAATAAAGTATTCCACATAACTTGGTATCATGCTAAAGTAAAGTGTTCCAGTTTTAGGTGTGGCAACTAAAATAAATAGAATTAAAGTTTTACAGGTATCGTTTCATTAAACAGCTGTCATGTACTTGGCCATATACAGAAATCATCTATAATGAACAATGAATACTACAGAGTGATGTTTATGTTAAAATAGGTGAGCAGCTATTACAAAGGTTGAGAGTAAAGGGGAAGGTATAGTAAGCATTATGACTGACCCTTAGGTCAGTCATAATGACTGTCTTTAATGTACACTCATGCTTTGGCTATATTGACTCTGTACCTGTCCCTCACCCCTCCTTTTTTCCTCTTTAACTCTCCACAGGACTCTACTCTGTTGCTCTGGAATCACAATATGGCACAGTGGCAGATGGTGATGCTACTTTAGTTTAATCTCAACATATAAATATGGAGCTCTTAAGGAAGAATACCTTGTTATTTGTAATGCAGTACTTTTTATAAGCTAAGGGTAACATCAGTAAACTTTGCTCTCTGATCTTCTCACCAAACTATTTGCTTGAGGACAAAGCTGCAGAATACAGACAGATATGAAAACAAAACATGTGATACTGCTAAACTTTTTTTTTTTTTTTTTTAACCTCATTTGCCTTTCTCCTTTCTGTTCTGGAAGATTAGCTGTTTTTCTTTATAGGGAGCAGCTATTTCCATGACTTCTAAATACAATCAGGAATTATGATCTTCTGTGGCTATGTAATAATTTACTGCAGTTTAGCTCTGGTTTCCATTTACTGGTGCTGGTTTCCATTTACTCAGAAGGTTAGATTTTTGTTCACCATAATTAAATATTGCTCTTCACAGGACAAAGTATACCCCACAAACCTGTCATCAGACTCTATCAGTTACAGCAATTACAGCTACAGCAACTAGGACTCCAACAACTTGTCCCTGTCGCATCCCTAATTTGGAAGCTGTTACATCTATAACTTCTATCCACCTGGTATGGTAGCTCAGCATAATGAATTTAAATTGTAACTTCAACCACTCTGCAAAAGATCCTTGTTTGAGGTAGCTCAGCTTACCTCAGTCAATGATAATGCTTTTCTGCTGATTTACTGGATTTGAGGTTCTGGCCAAAAGTCACATTAATTTAAACTATGCAGAAAATTACTATGCTATCCCAGAGGAAATCAGWGGTCAGTCCTTATCCCTGGAAATTATTTCAAAACAAAGTGTAGACCAGTTTAACAGTATAAATTCTTTATCATTTCCTTTGGGCAATATTAAAAAATCTCATGTTTCGCTTGTTTTCCACATGGAGACTTCCAGGATGCAGATATGAATGCATAAGGACTGAAAGACTCATGGCTTATGATACATGTACTCCATGCCACCCTACCTAAGTGTGGCAAATCTTGGTTTGAACGACGTACAGTATCACAGACTAGGCATTCTTTTCTCAAGTCTCGTTTATATCACTTTAGTCACACCTTTTTAACTTCTTCATGATTGTTTTATATGAACTTTAATCACACCTTCCATAGAGTTTAGCATACAGATTACAAATCTTGTTAGAAACATACAATACCACACGCTCATTGCTTTAAGCCCATCCTTTTCCTTTTTTCCAATAGTTTTCTTTCATTCAGTCAGTCCTTCAGAATTTCAACTTTTATATAGTTTTCATATATAGAAAAGCACAAGGCATTGCATATATAATAAACTATATATTCCTATATATTGAAATCTATATTTTTTTCTTACATAGTTATTGCATAGAAAACATAGTTTCCATAGCTTCTGTGATGTGAATAGTTGCATTTAGTGCACCCAAAGTGCTATCACTGCTGCAAAAGAAGCAAATTAAGGTATTCTTAAAGACACATTAGACAAACAGCTGCCTGAAGATGCTGATTTAGAAGGGAACATAATACTACAAAATAGTCAAAACCTGGAACTGTATCTATTCACTTTGTCTCCTGAATTTAAGCTTTGTTTCTCAAAGGCAATACATTTTCAAGGCACGTATGTAATGTAACTCACTAATTCCTTATGTTATTTACATCATATACAGGTATTGAGAAAGTTTATTTCCATTGTCCCTAAGAATGAAATTCCAATGGCAACTTACAAAAAGAATCTCAAATACATTTCACTTCTCTCTTGACATTATACACACAGGGTTTGGGCATTACAGATCCAGTACTAATACTCTATCGTATAAAGAAATAATACTGAAAATATCTGTAGATATGTCAGAAAACAAACATCAGATCACAAAATATGACAGTTTATCTAACAGTGGTTTGAGGTGTGGGTAATGCAATTCAATCTGCTCTTCTTTGTAAGGCAAAGCAAGTACTTGAACCTAGGTACATACTATAGATGTCTTCTTGCAATAAGGCAAGGGGTTTAGTTCTGTTCCCTCTCTCTCTCTCTCCATCCCATGACTATTATTTATTTATAAGTAAATATTGGTTGATTCAGAAACAGATTCAGGCAGGGCAAGAAACCTGAATTCACAATTCTTTCATTCTGTTCAACTGCCTTTACCACCCAGCTCTTGATTACTCTTTCTGCTCTCCTTTCCCCATTCCCTATTACTCCAAAAGGGTCTGTCTTGGATCTGACAGCTTCTCCTTGAAATCAGTGCTTCCAGAGAAGTTAATCATTAGAGTAAAGTGGTCACCAGGAAGAAGGAAGACATCATCTGTAGAGTTAATTGAACTCTACTGAATCATTGCCGAGCAACTCAGTAAATGAAAAATGACATATTTTATTGAAAAACTGCATGACCAGCTTTGCTCACAAATCTTGCAATTAAGGTAGGAATTCTTTTTCTTGTTAGTTATACATTCATCATGCTAAATACACACACTGTATTAAACATCTGAATCTAAAAATATATTTGATTGTGGCTTCAAAGTCTAGTTAACTTGTCCTAAAATATCTTTTCTGAGCAGAACTTGTATCTATTATTAAAACAATCTTTTACACTCAAAGAGAACAGCTCCTCTGAGAATATCATCCCTATATAAGCAAACATCCCTTCACAGTTCAAAGCCAGTTTCTAGCCACTTGCTAGCTAAGACAGAAAATAGCTTCTGCTACAAAACTGAATAAGGGCATATCTCACTGTGGTTTGCTGGCACAAATTCAGTGTAATGCACACTATGGACTTGAAGTTACCATCAGCATTCAGGATGGAAAGAGTGGAAAGGCAAAGTACCAAACATTGGCAGCAACTCCACAAACACCAGAGCATCTAAGTCTGTCTGGCTGTTTTTCTTGGCAAAGTTTGCAAATGAAAAATATTGGCTGGTCATCAAACTCTAGCTTACACCCTCTGAAATATTTCACAGCCCTGTGATGTGCTAAGGCCATTAGTTTTCTGTACCAAAAGCCCTTGACACACATCTTACCTCTGCTAAGTTTTCTTGTACCTCAGTCCCTTCTTTGTAGCTCATAATTACACCAGGTCATGTGAACAGATATGAATGTAAATAAATACCAAGCACTAGGCAAGAAAATGACCATTGCCAAATCTATTTTATTTATTTTACAAGCTTTTATTTATTTTAAGCTATTTCCTGATAGATTTTCAGAGAGATTATTTTCCCATGACAGAAGAGGAATTGTGTATTTCTGAATGGTAAGATGATTTAGTTCTGATGGCTTTCAAGAGGAACAGTTTTTCAGTTTGAATCTTACCTTCTTCTTCTTCTTCTTCTTCTTCTTCTTTTTTAATAGCTGATGCCCAGAGTGCCTAAAACATTTGGACAGGTGCCCCTTTTTATTATTGTTGAACTTCAAAGAAATCAATACCTATTTTTGCAACATCAGCTAGAACATTTCATCAAAAGGATTGGGAATGTCCAAAAGTGACGTTGATATTTTTTCTGGAAAGAAAGAACCTAAAAGCTTTCAGCTCGGTCTTTTCTCTACCACTAACATTTTACAAGAAAATGAGCAGTGAAAAGAAAAATAATAATTCATTTAGCTCTTTTGCATGCCTGTTTTGTAAGCTCTAATTATGTCAGTACAAGAGCTAAGTGTCTAATAATATATATACATATATGCCCTACTGAATCAGCTAAGCTCTTAGGAACTGGCTTTTAGGGAAGCAGTATGCTGTAAATCTCTGATGTGTACCACACATATAATAAAAATAAACCATAAAAGGCTTCTGTTTAGTGCTCCTAACAACGCTAGCAACCCTAAAAGGGGCATGGATGAAATGGGGTCATGGTCTCCACTCCGTAGTCATCAGAAGCAGCTCACTGTGGAAGGRAGCACATCAGAAGCAATTAAGGAAGGTAACAGCAGGCAGTGCTCCCGCTATGCAGTAGCAGTTCTGGAGAGCATTATGCCTACCTGAGGCATGATGCTTCCCAGAGCACCTGCTGAGTACTGCTGGGGACAACCGTCCCCAGCACAGACTAGTACCTTAAAGGCACAATTGAGCCCTTACTGATTTCTAGAGGCATAAAATTGAAAAGGGAATTTAAAAAATTAAAAATAAATCTTCAAACTTTTCTTTTGGTATTGACTTGCTTAAAAACCTAGATTAAAAAAAAAAAATCCTAGGGATAGGCGGGCTTCAAAGGTGGGCAGGATATTTTCCAAAAAGGTGTAACAAACAAAAACATAGCTTGCTCTCTCTGCACATTGGAAATGCTGCAGATCTGTAAAATGACAGTGTGGTCAGCCCAACTCTTACATGATACAAAATAAACTACTGCAGATGAAAATCATCAGGGGAAAGGAAAAAATAAAACAGACTCACTGTGAACCAAGGGCCATAGGATCACAGAAAGACTTTTTGGAAGCTAAGATATAAAGAGACTTAAAGCAAACAGGTGGAGCTTTCTTCTTTGTGCAAAAAGAGTTGGCAGAAGTTGATACACCAAATAGTAGCTTACAGTGAGGGCAGAATAACTCCCCTAAAACAGTGTTTTGGTTATAAATAAATCAAGTATAGTTAATCCTTATTTTTTGTCCAGTTGGGCAAAAAAGAGATTGATTCTTTATCACATATTATTAAAGATTTAATAATCTGTTGCTAACTGTTTTAAACTATAAAAGATCACTGGTCCTACTTTTTTTTTCTAATGAGTAACACACACAAACTGTTCAAGAAAAATTAACCACATCCTAACTCTCATGAATAATTTTACTATAGTTAGAAGTTCAGACTGTGTTCTCTGTAACCTGCAACCAATCCTTCAACGCACTCAAAACTTCCTTAAAATTTTCACAAAAATCCAAACTTTTCCTACTTGAAAGTGTGTCCTACCATCTAAAAATCCTAAACACATGTTGATACAAAAGATTGCTGTATTCTCAGTAGGAAATGTGATTTACAGAAATGTAAAAGGTAATGTATTGAATACCACATGTATCAGTACTGAACAAAACACAATTATTGCAATGATATTTCCACAGGTTATTAAACTATTTCATGAGCTGAAGTCATCTATTAAATGAAAATGTTTTTCATCAACTGCTAGTCAGCAGCAGCAAGAAACTCTTGCCTACTACTACCTTATAGTACAAAAATTGCTTCTCAGGAATAGCCACATATTGACTGGGGGCCTACTTCTTCATACATGATAAATCCACATAATTATGGTTCTTTCTTCTGGATTTGCCTGTGCATTCATAGCTGAAGAATAAGAGGCAGAATAAGAGCATAAAAGTGAGGTAGTTGTGCACACAGGAGCCAAAAAATTATTTGGAAGTAAATATAAAACCATTGCAGATATAATTTGCATACGACACAAAGATTAGTAGTATGACAAATGATGTGTGCAAAATCATCTAGCTTATTTGGTAAGCAAAACCTATCCAAACATAACTGTTTTAATTTAACAAAACACAAATTGATATAGGCAGGAATGACAAGTGCCAGCCAGAAATACAGAGTGATGGCTAAGGGAATGGCCCTCCAACAGGAAAGCAAAAATTCCAAAGATTAGAGGGGATCTGAGAAGAAATGAATATGCCAACTTAATAGCATATTGTGGCAAAGAAGTCTAATATAATCATTGGCAGGATAAATGGAAACCCCAAATAACAGTATGAGAATGATCATGAAGATGATTTAACCAATACCACAATGCAGAGCACTTTTCAGTGGCAATAGTTAAACAGAATCCTGAAAAAAATTTTAAGAATAGAGGAAGGACGAGCTCAAATCATTTGGTGCAGTGCATTGAGAAAGATGCAGAAAGCCCTAAACAAAACCAAGAGATATCCTAGCCATGGCCATAACAAGCAGGGCAGAGCTTTTGGGATCAGTGTGGATATGGCTTTCGGTGGTGGACGGGGGGCAGATTTTATTTGCTGTGCATTCTCCTGGTGTACCAACTCAGGCTTGTCTTAATTTGGACACAGCCAAAGTATTACTCCTTTTTTGTATGCCTGGGTACTACCAAACTAAATTTCTGTGACAGAAGGTATGGCTTTCTGGTAGTGACCATTATGCTGAATCATGCAAGGCACAGTATCTTCCTCCAATGCCATCTTAGATTTATGCTTAGACTACAGATCGAACTGCAGAACAAGGGTGTCTTARTTGTTGCCCCAGTTTCTCAGGCCCACAGTAAGGGTGATGAGATGGGGGAAGTTTTTCTGAAACTAGATAGCCATAGCATTCTGCACTTGGAATGCTGATTCAAGCAGTTTAGTCACAAGTTTTCTCAAACAGATTGCTATTAAAAAATAAATATATAAAAATATAGTTTGGGGTGTGTGTGTGTGTGTGTGTGTGTGTGTGCGTGCTAAGGCCAGCCTGATAAGTGATAACCTCAGACTTACTGTGACCTTCCATTTTTTATTAACTTTTTCCTTAAGTATCTTATTTTCTGTTCATGGGGAATGTATGTTTCAGCCTGCCCAGGTCTGTGCTAAAACTGTTTTTCCTCCTACCTTGCCCTGGGGTCAATGCAAACTCGAGGCCACTTCTGTAAACTCTGAGCAAGTTCTGTACAAAATGAATCGCTGAGCTGAGAGCGAAACTTGATCCTTTCACATTAAAAAAGTCAATCTTTCAAAGGGGGGCAAAAAGATGTGTGAAGATTACGTTACTTGCAAATACATGCATGCTGTATTTGTGTGCACGTGTTTGGCAGTCAAAGCCTGTTTGGCAAACATTGGGAAAAAAACAGTTTAAAAATAATATTGGCATAGATAATTTTTTTTCTTTTAGAGTTTCTCTTCAGGGGCACCATTTTTGTCAACTCATTATCTCTTAGAGTCTGGAGTCTTTGAAGAAAGTCAGGAGATACCATGCAGAGATGCTTTAGGTTCAGTAGAACTTACTTTTGATCATTTTAATTATCATTTTTTCACAAATCGAGCCAGGGACGCAGAGAGAGTGCACCTTTTCAGAACTATTTCTGCAGTTTGAATTCAAATGGCAAAACTCTCTAAACTGAAGTGCGTTTTTCTCAATTCAAAAATAAATTTTCAGGAGCACTCCATTTCTTAGAGACAAGAGATTGTTTACATCTTCAGTAGCATTTCATCAAGTAAACAACCAGAGACTGCTTCCATTTTCCTTGCCCTCCCTGACTTAGATGCACTTGATTTTTATTATTTGTACTGTGCTATTTGCAAACCCTAGAACTAAGTAGAATCCTTTGTGTACTACATCCAAATAGTTTTAAATGTGTGTTTTACCAGCCATTCAGTGCTTTCCCTGCACTTTATAATTACTTCTGTTGCCTCCAAATCTCTCTACACAAAGCAAATAATGATTTTTGAAATCTATCTTAATAAGCAGAGTATCCTGTGTTCATTTAGTATTATAATAATATACAGCAGAAGACAGAAGAACAAACACTAATAAAAGAGTGAAAAATATGATAAACTAATATTTAAAGGGAAAAATAACCTTCATGGTTATTTAAGTGGTAACATGATCTTTGGATCATGACCCTATTTGATTGCAATGAGCTTTCACTGAGGAGTACTATTCTGGAAGATAAAAGCATTGCCAGGTGTCAGCTACAGTAGAAGTTTAAGATCACTCAGCCACCTCAGAACAAAAATATGTGTTCTACAATATTTCTGACTAGTGCCAAATCAGCTCTGCATTTATCACTTCTTCCATCAATACAGTGTTTTTAGAATGATGCTTAAATAGATTCCATAAGCTAATCACAATCTATTATTAATGATCAGCTCACAAATATTAAATAGGAAAGTGGATGTCTCCAACTTAGCCTTTTTTTAGAAGACACAGTTGTACAATTTATTGCATTTAATTAATCATTATCAATGGAAGAGCTAAATAGCAACCGCTTATGCTGGAACACCACTGAAAAATAAATCCTCCTCAAGTTTCAGCTGCCATGACTACTTCCCACCATATGAATCTCTTTGCAATACTGAAGTTAGATTAGCCATTTCTTTTTCATCAGTTAAAATCACTGTGCTTCAAGATGCAAATTTACAGTAGTTTATATGTATGGATCCAATTTGTAACATCTGTATGGAGTCCTTGAAGAGATTACAATGTACTGTTCTAAAACAGGCTTGGTGGGTCTGGAGGGAGTCTATAATAAATGTAGCCACCATATCTCTGTTTTTCTGGTTAAAATAGCTTTCAATCATCTATTTTACATTTTTGGCATATTTTCTTTGTCAAACTTTGTTTTACTTACCTGAAATCAAAGTAATAGATTAACTGAAATAAAAAGTTACTCCCCTGGTTTGTAATGGCATGGAACACTGAGGACAGCATATTAATAGTTTTTCATTTTTCCCACAGGACAGGATTAACATTAGGTATATGGTCAAAACACATAAGATTTGTGTGGTTACACTCACACCAACACTGGACAATAAATCATAGCAGCTGAAATTCCAGCCTGTTTCATGCCCTTGAAATATAGTGAGTATTCCTGAATTAAGCCTTTTTCAAATATTTTGAATTTTTAAAAAAATCTCATTTTCCTGTTTTAAACACAACTTTTTTCTAGTCTGAAATGGCTTTTCAAAATGTTAGAAATTTATGCTAAAAYTGGGAAAAAAGCGAGCCATTTAAACTACATTTTAAATTTTATCCATGTGAAACTTTTTTTTTTTTTTAAGTATTCTGTGATTTTTTTCATTGTGGAACAGAAAAAGTATTTTTAAATCTCACATGGTATCACAGGACAAAAAAGCAATGTCTTGTGTAGCTCTGTTATGAACTGTATGGAAAATAAAAGTCCAAGACATATGTTCCAAAGATGCAGATACACTTTTTCATCTTTAATATCAGCCTGCATTAAGTTCAACAATACGATTATAACAACTGTTGGCTATGTATCAGACAACAATGCTTTTATCTACTTTTTTATTCCCTCATGCTTTGGAAGTCAGTTCAACTTTTTTATGGTCTTTCCTTAAAACTTGCATCTTGCATGCTATGGTAACCAGAAAACAATAATTTTATTTAATAAATTTATCTAATATACTCATTTCATTGTTGGGAAGAGACTTATCTCTTTGGAGAGACAGATCCCAGAAAAGCGAATAGTTCAGTGAACTTCATTTATTGTGGATGACTTTTTAACTAGACTGTAGTCCCTAGGTTTATCTGCAGCTGAATCTGCATCTCCCACATTCAGACCCTGTGGAAGGGATAAATACATTAAGCCATGGGTTCATTAGCTACTCTTAGGCAAGTGGAAATCTCTTACTATTGCTTTATTTCAGCAATAAGTCCAACCTAAAGATAAAAAAAAATCTGTGGGGACATCATTTGAAGCAAATACTTCCACAAAACTGGCTCTCCCTAGTGGAAATGACAGTATTTGGAAAACAAAATGAAACAAACAAACAACCTATTTTAACATGAGATCGTTTACTATACTGCAACATAATATATTAATAAGGAAGCAACACAATATTTCTAGGAAGTTCCTTGTGTATTAATAGTTTAATTACAGGAAATGATTTTGAAATAGAGATATTATAGAGGGATACAGAGAGATATAGAGATATAATAGAGGGAACCCTTCTTCCTCCCTCTTCAAACACTTTTGCTAACACTTCTGCAATGGTATCTACAGAACACAGAAACAGCAGTCTTCATGTTGAAATTGGGGTAATCTTGCTCAACTCAAAAGAGGAGACAGCTCTCTTCCAGCAGTTCCTCTGGTGTGTAGAACTTTTGCCACAAGAAGTGTAAAATTTTGCATTTAAAAAATGATGGCATATCTGATATGCATAGGATAGAAATTTAAAGTGATGTTTAATAATTTTTATATAATGTCATTTCATATTCATTTAAAGTAGTGATTTTTCAGTCTGTCAGATGCAATAGCCAAGGCATTTTCTGTGGCTCACAAAATTTCTTGTTTTATCTATGTCATCTTCAGTTGCTGAAGAAGATATTTTTGCACTGATAACCAGAGAGCCAAAAACACACCAAAAACTGTTACTGCAGTACCATCATGGAAACAAATTTGGAGTCATGGTATAAAAATAAAGCCCTATTTTTTAGGGAGTCAACTTATTTTTAATTAGTATCAATATATACGTGTGGCTAACCTATTGTACTATAAAACTGTATACTGTCCTCTCTGTAGATTAAAGTGGTGGGTAGCTACTGAGAAAGAAAAAAAATTTTTTTTCCTAGGTTTTATACTTATAAATCATTGTCCAATGAAGTTTTTCATATTATTTTTACGCTGTTTTTTTCTTTACTTGCTGCTCCTCCATTGTGGTACAGAAAATTCTCGGGGGTTAAGAGCAGAAGTACATGGATTTCTCATACAGAATATACGAAGTTCAGCCTTAGGCATGTTGTAAATAATTAGTGAATAGATGATCTGATGCTATAATGAAAATTTTCATTAATGTGTCTTGTTTTCAGTCTGTCATTCATAAAGTTTAGTGAGAGTATGAATTTCAATACACAACAAAATGTCAGAAATGCTTCCTTAAAAAATGCTTACAGTGGAAGTTGACTGTATCGGACTCTGAGCTTCTAAAAATATTAATCAGATCGTTATAATACTAGTCTTACAATGCATACCAAAGTGATTCAGAGTTGGCAAACACTTTTTTTTCCCCCTCTTGAACCAAATATAGAAACATAATGACCCAATCTGGTGGTATTGTAACGATCTCAAAATCTGTACCCCTTCCAAATTCCATTAAAAATTAGAATGCTGAGTACAGTGCAGCCAAACACCTCTTAATTCATTTTTCAGTGCTTCTCAGTACTTCATAAAATGGAGAGGATGGTGTCAGAGGAGTTCTTGGGGAAGCAGAGGATTTGGGAGAGCATAAGATCAGCCTACCCAGAGTGATGAGCAAGTGATACACCAGGAGTGAGGATTTTCAAGCCCATGAAACTACTGTGAATGCCGTTCTCCATGTTATTGCTGTTTTCAAAATATTATTAGTCTTCTAAGTACTTTAACTCTCGCATCTGTTCCAGAGGCAGTCATGTCAGAACAGACTAAGGGCCTCATTATTTCCATATTCTGTTTCTGACAGTGACCYGTAACAGATGTCTGGGTAAGAGTAAATGACCTGGGCAAGCCTGTAGTGTTATTTTCCCAAAAAGTTATTTCAACATGCAGCCACTTGTGGCTCAGGGACTATGGAGGCAAAGGCGGCAGAATACGTCCTTTGAATCTAACATCTGGCTGATGGCAACAGGCAGGGAACCAGATACAGAGAAGGATGCCAAGCCATGGGAAAGCAGCTGGTATAACCACACCATCCCAGGAGCTCCCTGGCCAAAAGTGACACATCAGATCTGTTGCTCACTCCTGGCATGTTTAATTTAAACACAAAGGAGGTGGATGGAAAAGGTTAAAGAGACAGAAGCTTAATCCAGTTACAGTCATGTGTTCTGTATAATGCTAAATAATCGTTCATCCTGTTAGGCCTGGATTTATGACTAGGACAAAAGGTTTTTTACACCCTGATGCAACATACGGCCTCACATCTCCACCGCAGTGTTGTGGCTGAGCAGCCCTCAGACCAAACAAGAAATATATCTTTCCTCTCACTCAGCACAGATACTAGGGAGCTGCATCACTTTGTTCTTTGTAATTCCAGGGATAAATAGTCTGCCATTAATATTTGTTTTAGTGGGACACATTCTTTGTAAGCCCTATCCTTGTGAGTGGATAAATTTTGAAATTATATCTATCTTTTACTGCACAATTACAAAAGAGTCTATAGAACCTTAAAAATCTGTCTCAAAAATAAACACCTCACAATGAATACATACATTAAATACTTTTCACTTTTAACAATACATTAATTATTAAAGATCTCTGGAATTTCTATGGCAACAGCATACTTAATAAGAGCACATTATTCCCAGTTGAATGAATTAAGATGAGCTGCTGTTGCTGTCTCACATAACAACCAATAAAAACTGGACACTTAAATCAGAATTTCAAGTATAATTACTAAGACAGACAGGTCCAGGAAGAAAATGGAACAAAATACATAACATATCTTCTTAACCTTCTCTTCACTGTTCACTATTATCTGAAGACTAACCACTCTTGTKAACCACATATTCAATTTTTATCCCTTATATTGGACACACGAATCCAACTACTATTAGCATCAAGGTCTCGAAGRAACAACTACTCTGAAGAATGACATTGACTTTTGAAACCAATCCCTCTTTGTTATGAAGCAAGTTTTATTCTATAATGAACAATTTAAAACATTATTGATAGCAATTTATGTATCATTAAGTAACTTGAGAAAGGAGATAGTTTTCAGAACAGCTACTACAAAGACATTTAGAAAGTAATCAAAAATAAGAGATCAGGAAGTAAGGAATGAAGAATTAAAATTAGCCATGCTCTTAAAGTACATTATTTGATGAAATCAGCTTTTAAAATATGTTTAGCAAGAAAGATTAAAATACAAACCCTTGGATTTCCATAAAACTACTTCTTTGACTTAAAATCTTTTCATACTCTGTCATCTTTAACTAAGACAATATTCTTAACCAGAGCCACAAAATCCTATATTATTCTTATTTTTCCTGGGCTTTGGAACATTTGAAACTTGCTTATTAAAATAACCTTAATAGAAGATCAGGCTTGTTTGACATGGTGTGACTGTCTCTCAGTGGTACTCCATACATCCCCATACTGTTCCCTACAACTACTGTTGAGCTCAAAGTTAGGTTTATTTTCTGTGTGTTATGTTAGATAATGAAAAATAAAGAAATGAAGGAAAAAAACCTCAGGACAAAAATCTGTTATCTTTCTCTGAACACAATGGAACAACCTCACAAGCTCAAAGTTAACATCCATAGCCTTAAAAATATTTAAGAGTTGGCAAAGTCTTAAGGAAGGCACATATTGTCATTGAATCTTTCTGCTGTCAAGAAAAAAAAAGGGGGGGACTTACTCCACCTACACTGAGGAATCACAGAAACACTTCAGAAGCCTGTAAATAATAAAAGGGCATTGTCAAAAGCATTACCTTAAAGTTACTTCTAAGAGTTTATCTAGAGGGTATTGAAGCCTATATCAAAATTCATCCTTTCTTTTGATGTCCTTAATCTGGAGTATATAAATAGGCATAAGTAGCTAATCATATGCTTGGAGACCAAACCCAAAATTTCTGATTTAATCAAGATTGTCTGAGTAGCATATCATCCAGATATGATTTTAAATGAGAATTCTGAGATTGTGGTTTAAACTGCAGTGACTGTTCAAAGAAAGGAGTTACTACTAGTTTAGGAGGCAATATCAAAAACCTTATGTCCTAGGAAGGAATCAGTTCACTGCTGTGATAAAAAGCAAAACAAACCCCTTTCACCTGTAAAAAATGCACAGAATTCCCAATAAAAGGCAGAGAGAAAACAGTTCGAAGTCTTAGTCATAAAATGTAATGGATATGAAACCAAGATGAAATGGATGGAAGAAAATTATTCTTGGTAGTACTGAGAAATAATGTGCCAAGCTCATTTTCACAAAGGCATAGATGCAGGACTCTTCAGTTTGCCCAAATCAGACTTTGGGTTTAAAATCGAGCAAATCACTACCGTAATCAGAGAGACACTTAGGCACAAAAGATAAATAAAGACTAAGTAACAAAGTGGAGTGAAGGGGATTCCTCTAATGAGCTGGTAGTTTCTGTCTGCTTAGCTAATCAGTTTTCTAGTTTAAAAAATGGAAGCTGGAGAAAAGAATAATCAGAAGAAAGGGAATAGAAAAATCTGACCTGAACCACCAATTAAGAAACCACACACATGAAAATCAGTGGGATTCTTTAAGTCCCCTGCTAGTTTATGGTAAACTACTTTTTCCGGTGCTTATAGTTCCACAATAAAACACGACTAAAATTTTCTCTCAGCTTTATCTCAAATAATAAACTACTGCATTTGTTCTTTTATACTTAAAAGTGAGGGGGAAGGGAGATGGGGAAAACTTTCTTCCTGAAGCAGCTGAAATAGAAATTACTTCTTCTCTCTACAATTAATTTTATTTATCTCAGAAAGTTCCCAGTTTTGACTTGTCCCAGCCTGCCACATTAGCATATTTCATTCTATTGCCAGCTGTGCTCTCAACGCTGGGAAGAAATAGGTTCACATGAATGTGCAGCCAGTCCAAAGTTCTGACTGTAGATAATGCTCCTAATTAGCCATTCCCAGGGGGATGATATGCGAAGAGGCACCAGTTTAACACTGCTAAAATGATTTCCGAAGAGTTCTCAGCATCTTTACCAAAGGAATCAATCAAAAATGGCTTCAGAAGAAAATGTAATTGCTTTCAAGGATTAAAATTTTAATCAGGAGTATTCAATTAGTGGTTAATGTTGAGATCCACAGCTTAGATTTTTATGCAAATGTACCATTCTTATACTCAGCCTTGAAGATAAAGGCAGTTCATAGCAAATGCCATTTTGTCTCTCAGCTCATCAAGTCAGTGATAATTTACTTTGAAGAATATTTTATACTTGCTACATTTGGAAGTGTGGAAATCAGTTCACTTTTGCCCCTTCTACTGTAATTAATCTGCTTTGCATTAGCTATGTGAGGCAGCTCATAGTACCTGGCTCCATATGCATATGGTGATTTCAAAAGGATCAGACCAACATAAGACAAATAACATATATTAACATTAACTGTGTAGCCAGAACTGAGACTTGCAAGAGCTTTTTACACTGATTTCTTTAAGAACAGCAATCCTGGAACTGAAGACCAGGAACTAAAAATTATGCCAAAGATAAAGATCAGAGGCTAAGAACTACTGATAATAATGTCAGATTCTTTTTTTTAAAAAAACTCTTCCCATAAAATGTTATGTGTGCTGGGAACAAGGGCCAGTATAATTTACATAAAAGTATATTTGCAGATATGCTATTGGTTATTCCATAATTATATCACTTGAGATAAAAACCCAGCTTTAGTTACATAAAGTAGAATTTTGAATTCAAGGTAAGAGATAAATTTAATCATTATGTATTTTAAATTGGAAAATATTTCATTTACATCTGTTTATTTTGGATTTGACAATATAGCAAAAATCTACTAATTAAAAATTCCCTATGGGGCATGGAAATGTATGAGACTATTACCTAGCTTTCATAAGGCTGTTTGATTTTCTGGTATATATCATACAGCATGCTGTTTTATCTTTGAATTGTAGTCAGTACATACCAGAAACTGAGACATATATTTAAATAATTTTATTTCTCCTCAAAAATTGCAGGCAGTGACTGTTATAAATGACACAATCCTGTATGTCTATGTAGAGTTTTAAACAAATAGATTTGTTCAAAAGCCAGAGCAAATGAGAAGAAAAACACTGGAATCAATAAGCTTAGATCTGATCCTTCATGTCTGTATAAATTACATTCCAATATTATTTATGTTATGTCTTAATGTATCAATTTTTATTCGGAAATCTGACATGAATGTATGACCAAAGTCATCAATGCACACAAATTAGCTTAAGTTGATTTTTATCTGCTGAGAATCTGACCTTACAAATCTCATTGTTCATGAGTCTGTAACAGATAAATTTGCCTCTCTAGGATGAAAAAGAAATAAGCAAACAAACGAGATATTTCCATGACTGTTACTTGTATTAAATCTCTGATTAAACACACATCAAAAGGTTTATGTAGTGATTTACATTTTGAAGTACTTATAAACTGTAAGCCTCATCCACTCCTGGCTTACTTTTGCTTTATGTGAATCTGATCCGATGCAACAAGAGTCAAGGCCTGTGATTGTTTTATCTTTTTATAGCATTATATGGAGTGTTTACCACATTATTGACAAGATATTTTTGTATCATCATTTTTGAAAGGCAAGTCCATATCCTATCTTCTGGTTTCTTAATTAAGGACAACAGCGAGATCACATGTACATACATCAATGCACATATATCAGTGAACACAATCTGATTCCCCAACACTGGGAGCTGAACAGAAATAATCCTCTATCCTATTGTCATACTATTTTGGGCATAGTCAGTTACTGAATCAGGCTCTGCAAGTATTTTGACGGCACAAAACTGAGGTAGAACACAGGTTATGGTGGACCCAGTGGATACAGTGGGAAATAGCGCACTGAAATTTGAAGGAGGAAAATTTTATTTAAATTAGAGGAAGTATTTCTTAATATTCGATTATATTATGAAATAGTCTGTAAAAGAAACATGACTCCTCAGTTTCTCAAGTCATTTAAAATATGCATAAGAAAAATCCATGAGAGTCCACTCTAAAGGAAATATTCTTTGCCACTATATAACCATGTACTTTGCATGATCTTTAATTTTGATAATGACAATGTTTTAAGAGTACTAGGCAGAACTAAGTGACCTCTAATCCTGCTGAAGCCATAAAGATGCCCACATAAACAATTACAGGATTCAAAGAACACATTTAACTTTGCAGTCTCTGCAAAAAATCTTTTGACCCTGTAATGCTGCTGTATACAAGACCTTTGATTAATGGTAACAAATAACTTGTTAAAAATTATGAAATTTCTTATACATATGACATATGTATATAGATATGTATATATGCATATACAATGTATATTTATGTATACCCCTTGTGAATAATTGGATGAAACAAGAAGAAGTGAAATTGCATCCTACTTTCAGAATTTTTTCCTATGGAATACTATAGCATAATGTTGTGCCAGAATTCAATAAGATTCTCATGTTAATTAAAAATTCTAATTCCCAAATCTCTGCTGGGAAATATTCATAAATATTTGGAGAGTTGTTTCTGTAAGTTGTCTCTGGGTGGTTGTTCTTTGAACAGTGCATTCTATATATGCAATTGTTACAGCTCCATAACTCCACAATTTTGTCTAATCTATGAAAGGAATTCAGATATATAGATTTGCATTGCTTAAAAGTATGCTGAGCATTGTCTTGCACATAACACTTGTTCCAGTGTGCAACACGAGACCCAGGATAACATACATTTTAATTTACTGTGTGTATTAATAAAGGCTGACACCAGCTCTACCATGTAAGTATTGATTTTAATGTTTGAGCTGATATACAGTTGAATCTATATTGCCAACAGAGAAGTTTTGTTGCTTAAGTGATACTCCAAGTTAATATTGAAGCCATAATTTAACACTCTTTTTTTGTTATATTGTATCCAGTCTATTTCACAGAGTATAAATATATTCAGGTGCTCACATCAAGTTGCTTTTTAACTGGCATTTATATAAAAGAATAAGGTATTTAATAAATTAATGTGTTTATTTTGTTAAAAAGGTGTGAGGGGGAACCTTAATAATAACTAGCACACTTCAGATGCACGGTTTTCCCTATGATGGTCTTCAGTAGTTCTGCACAACAGAACTTTTCCCCCTCAAAAACATAGAAAGCAAAGCTTAGCCCATGTTACTGCACAATGCAGAATCCAGGTAGCATAGGGCTAGGCTAGATATGAAATCCAGTGAGTGACAAATCAGTCCCTCCACCCCCTCCTCAAGACCCAATATTACTAAAATGGAAGTTCCTATTTTTATTTCTTTATGTGCTTGTGCACATGGATTCAATTAGAAACATCTAGAGATATTTTGATATAGTTCCCAAACAGCAGAAGTCTTGCTGCTAGGGTAATATGAAAGAGTCCTATCTTCAGTAACACTGAACACTTCAGCCTCACACTTCCTAGAATACAGCTTTCTTTGGGAAAAAGGTAAAGCTAACAGATGAATCAGCTGACTGAAATTCTTAGAAAGGCACTGTAGGTACTGTAAAGTACAGACTAAGGGATAAGGTTCATTTCATGCTGGAATCCTTTGAGATGAACCAGTTTTGAGGATATGATTCTCCTACTTTTCTTAGCAGCTAAAATGATCATTGCCTGCCTGCCTGATAGATAACTAGAAGGGAGAACAAGTTCATATGGGCTCAATAAGTTGTTGTATGGATTAAAAACACAGTATTCTAGGGAGTAGATCAGCTTATATCTATGCCTTATATCTGTAAGGTACTCTTACTTGTCCTTTTTCTTTTCTTTTTGTGAGACAGAAGACTGCTAATGATAGCAATAACAGGAGCTCCTAAGGGGGACTGGGGCAGCCCAGTACTTTTTCCATTTAGCTGTGAAGGTCAGCTCAGCTGAGTCTGCCCCCGGTAAGTACTGGACTCTATTTCTGGGCAAACAAAATCCAGTATTAGGATTTAACTTCTGATTGCAAGAGAATGCCAGGTAAGAAAAATAAGTAGATGTTAAGAGGATGGATCTGTTAGGCCTAAGTATCAAAATTCCCCAAGTTATGCTGGGGTTAGAATGATCATACTGCTTATATCTATTTTCCTTAGGGTTTGAATGGTTTTGATGGCTAAACACATTGTTTGCAGAAAACAAAGGAAATAACAAAATAACCAAATAGCAAAATAAAAAAAATAAAAAACAAACAAAAAAATAAAAAAACCAACAAATCAACAAAAAATAAAGCATAGTGGGGGATCTTGGTCTCAGTTCCTTTTGCTCTCTTCGGACAGGCTGCTTCATGTTTCTTGTCATTATCTTAAGCAAAGTGGTTGACTTTTGTTTGTCCTCACCACAGGAAACATTCTTTATGACTGAGCTCTTGACAGCTAATTTCTTATACTTTGCAAATGACCTATAAGCCAGTTAGATACATCCCTGTATGTTATGATGGATTCAGCAGTTCCAGAGACCAAAAAATTTCTTGGCAAAGGAATTCTAGTGTGTGACATTATAAAAGAAATGCTGTAATGCTATCATTGTCTATATTCAGCCTATACAACATGGGAAAAAAAACAACTGTACTTTTCCATTCCATGCTACTTATATAGAGAGAAGCTTCTTCAATATTTCATCACCTATAAATGATAAGTGAGAGGAGGAAAGCTACCTATCTTAATGAAGAACATTTAGGTACAAGAATGCTCATATCTGGAGTTCCAATATTAGATGCTTAGATTATCCCTGTGGCCCAGTCCACTTCTTCCTAAAAATATGTTGACCTAAATATTTCAGAGTGTAGGGCTTAACTGATTCTTTCACTGAACAGACTGTATCTTCAAGTGGGAGAACTTTTAGCATCCCTGAAAATCACACCCACAAAACCCTGTGCATGATTCCTGCCGGGGCTGCCATGCCTGATGCAGCCTGCATTGCCTCTAGTGATGTATGAGCCATCGATTGCCAAAAGGAGTCAATGGGCTCCAATTCCTCCTTATTTTCTTGTGAGAGTTTCTCAATTATATCTTATCCTAATTACAGCAAGCATTATTTGACAGCAGCAGCTGCAATTTGCAGTACATGTCTGTGCTATGATCACTGTCTTGTACAGTGGGAAAAGTAGTTTTCTTTATAAACTTTATTTTTGTTGTCTTACTTTTACTTTTCCTGTACTGCTCAGAAAAAGTGAAGTCCGAGAACTGCATGGAGGTTCACATATTGAATCTAACTGGAAAAGGCTCAAAGAATTAAAAAGCCCAATCAGTCCAGGAGAGAGAAGGTCTCCAAAAACAGATATATGGGTGAAGTGGGGGGACTTAGAGAATTTTACTATTCTTACTAGCACCGTACTATATATCAAAGGCACAGTGACTGGATATTCATAAAAATTGGCTTCCTGGCATGTCACTTCCTAGATTCTTTATTAGGTTGGTAGAGGTTGTTATCATTAATGGTAAAGAGGTTAGCCTAAATCCTTGTGTTTAAGCTTAAGAGTTCAGTGCTTGGGGTACATTGCTGTAGTAGGTTTTTTCCTCCACTAAAGTTAAGTAATTAAAAAAAAAAAAAAAGGTTGATGCTAAGGAGATTTGGCAAGACTGATATTTTATAGCTATCAGCTTGCACATATTTTCTGAGCACACCAATTTTTTACCATCTACAAACTCCATTGATAGATACACCCTATTTACAAAATACAACACTGCTTCAAGAGCTTCGACCAAAAATAGTGCCCGGTGGTTAATTATGAAAGTCAGCTAATGAGATAAATACTCCAAGAAAAATAAGTATGGAAACTTGTTCACTGCATTTGACCAAACTAACAGCAAGGTGTCAATGTGGTTTCATACAGTAGCAGTTACAAGATCATTACTTTGGCTATAAACAAATAGTTGACTTGTTAAAAATATAAATTTGGAAATGACAATTTACAGGTGCTAGGGGCGTCTCTTCTGTTCCCAGTTTTTAAAAAACATATTTTCTCAATCTTTTTTCATCAGCAATTTAGTAACTGTAAAACTTCCATATTTCTTCTTTTGATGGCACTAAAGGGTATTTTAGTAATGTGTTTATCTACAACTAACAATGATAATTAGCTTAAGTTATGGAATGCCCCAAATAAATGAAGAACAGTTTATAGTTGTTCTGAAGTACAGTCTGTGCTGCTGCTGTTTTGTTAAATATTTGCAGAAAACATGATCTGCATCATTTGCAAGTTATATAAACCTTTATAATTATGGCCTAAGGTATTATCCAAAAGTTATTTAAGTAATTCCCAAAGATTGCTGCTCAGTGCACCAAGCATTAATCATCTGTTGTGTTTATTTTAATTGCAGAAGCAATTAAGTAGATCTGTGGTGAGAATAGGTTATTGCCAGGTTTATACAGAAGCATTTTTCATTGGTGTCATTACTGATGAAGATTGTTGTGATCTTTTCTTTTTTTGTCATTTACTTAAGAATAAAAGTATTTTATTATGCCAGAAATTCTTGGGGTGTTTTAAAATGAAATGTGGAACAAAAGAAATTTGATAAATTATGTATCAATAAACATCTGTGAACAATTATATTACTGTCTAAAAAGTTAAGAATAAAATTTCAATTTTATTTACAATGGTATATATCTGGAGATAATCCACTGGCATGAACAAAATTATTCCAGATATAATCATAATAGATTTTGGCCTGAAGTTCACACTACAGAAAAATGAACCTGCCCACTTCCAAAAAATAGCAAAAAATAGTTTGTATTTTGCAAAAATAATATAAATCAACATTCCAAACTCTGGACAGGATTTGTGCAGAAAACAGGCATAGGAATTGGTTTCACATGCAATTACTTTTTTGCTCCAACTTCTGAATGTAAAACTGCTCTCCATGCCCTGTGAATTCACTGAAGGGAATGAAAATTTTACTTTAGTGAAATATAATAAAATATTGGCTATCAGGCAGGCAAAAAGTTATTACATGAGGAAACAAAGAGAATGAAGCAGAAGCGGGGTAAGCTAACATGACTGCATGCATACTTTAACAAGCTACTGCCTCTCTAACGGAAGTTTTCCTTCGCTGAGCTGGGGTAACTGATAATAATATACTCCTGTTCCATGAAATTCRGTTTAACTGGCATATGAGGGTTCTGGCACCTTAAAACATACTGAAATTGCTTCTGCTTGTATGACCATATCCATTTGCTTGGCGTRTTGAAAAGCTTGGTGTTGCAAGGAGCTGAGAATCACCCATAAAATATATTGTACAAGATACTAAGGACTCAAAATTGAACAAAGCCTAAAAGATGTAAGTCAAATTGGAGTTTTTCTTAAACGCACATGCCTGAGCATGCTCTGCACTCCAGTTTTAGTTACCTAAGGGGAAAAGCCCTCTCATAAATAGAGCTGTGGGACTGTCTTGTTTAAGAGCTTAGAAACATCACATGAACCTACATGCTCAAAACTGTAAATTAATCCAAGATTATCTTGTGTATTTCAGTTTTTAGATGTAATGTGCAACTGTGTTTTGATCACACCATCGCCCACCTAAATTCAATGGAGCATAGAATTGTTTGATTGACACCTTCAAAGTGACTAAAAAACATGTTACCTCTTTCTCTGACAAGCTGCTTCTGCTACTCAGCAGAAGGGAATTTCATTGAGTCTCTTCTTTGTACTTTGCTATTATTTAGCAAAAAATGGTTCACTCAAGAATCTGTAATAAACAGAGCTATTTAACGTGGCTAATCTCTTCCAAAAAGGTTACTTATTTAGACACCTATGCATTGGTAGATATCTCATAATTTAGTCTTTTACATGGATGTCTCTGAAAGTCTGTGCAAATGCTCAACAGGAAAAGGAAAACTAAACAGAATAGCAAACAGAAGGCTCTCTCCATATTAACTTGATTAAATTGATACCATCCACGTTGTCTTCGAATAATCAGTAAGACAAATTTCCAAATCAATTTAACCAATAATTTTGTATAATAACAATGTGGCCACATAAACAGTACTCTGAGGAGTAAGAAGCCAGTAAGAGATTCTAGAAAATGCAGTCTTTGAAAATTTGATATGACAGAGCCAATTGCCTCACTACTGGGTCCAGTAAGCCATTTGTTTAGTGGAATTTAATAAACATTCTATTAGTTCTTGGTGCCTTAGTCAAGAAACAATGGGTTGTGCATAGGCAACTTTCTAACATTCTTAATGCAACCTGTGGCAGGCAAATCAATGCAAAAAAACTTCAAGGCCATTTTCAGCCCATCTTTTTGGAAGAATCTCTCTCCAAATGCTCAGCAAACATAGGCCTGAACTCTTCACTGGATTTGTATCATAGTTATCTCCTATTTATAAAAGTACTTAGTTGCACTGTCCCCATTTTGGTTGCAATCAAAAGAACTCTATTAGAAGAAATATCAAATAAAATAAATAAATAAAGAGGTTTCCCTTTAAAAAAAAAAAAAAAAAAAGACTTTGTCAGCATTTGGGCTTAGCTGCAAGTTTTGCCCTAAACACTCAAAAGGAATAAATGTTATTTAAAATATTTACCTTTTAAACACAAAGTAAAAAATATGGAATGATAATCTGTTCCCCATGCCTCAGATGAATGTGAAAAATTACAAGGATCTTAATTTGCCACAAGGGACCTTCAGGCTAGAAATAGGGAAAAACCTTCTAACAGTTAGAAGTAGTGTTAGAGGTCAATGAAAAGTCTGTAACCAGGAGGTCTTTAAGAACAGGTTAAACAAGGCATCTCCTAGGAATAACAAAAGTAGGAAAGCCCACCCTGAAACAGGTGAATGGGCTAGATGATCTCAAGGCCCCTTTCAACTCTTTGAGTCTATGTATTGGCAGAAATGAGTTTATTTAAAAGAGCAGATTGACTATTACTCTGTACTGTAGTGCTTTACCTCCATGCATTACTCTTCTTCTCTTTCAGGACTGCAAGCAACAAGGAGCAAGGGTAAACAGAGGCTGTTTATATCAATTACCTTTTTTTTTTTTCCCTTGACCAGCAAACACAAGGAGCGGATTATAAATCTATGCCTAGAGACTGCACACACAGTGTCTACAGTGCAGCCTCTGGGGAGTGGACCTGGATCATAACGAATGGCCACTCCTGCCCACTCTCCTTGTGGCAGGAGAAATAGGCATCCTTATTTCAATGGCACAGATTTAATGGAGAAATGTCAACAACCCCAAACTGAAGACTAGACTGAGATATAGAAACTCAGAGTCAGTCCCAAAGATCTATGGCTTAGACTTTTAGCTAGTATCAGGGATCTTGAAGTTAGGCTCAGCTTGAGCTTTATTGTAGCGAATTTCAGATTTTGGAAGATTAGTATTCCCTTTTAAGTTTGCTGTTTAAAGGCTTCTTTAAGACCAACTGGTGGTGTTTCCTGTACCTTCACCAAGCAAGGCTATCCATATCAAGTGAATTTGCTAAGTCAAATGTTAGTATTCTGCTGCCAACGTTAGTTTGATAATAAACCTTTTAATTTTGTTACTGTGCAGCAAGGAATTGCAGCTGTTCTCATTTCCAGTATAGCTCTGCTGAAGACAAACACTGGCAGTCGTGCCAAATTTAAAAAAAAAAAAAAAGAGACAAAAATAAAAATGAGAATAAAAACAGGTGAAAAAAGAGGCTTTCAACAAAAACTGGAAAGTGTACTTTGGCAAATGGCTTGGTATATAGTTGATTATTGTGTTTTCATTAGGAAAATAAAAACTTCACCTGGTTTTCCACACATGGAAAGAAGAGTGCATGACACATAGGCAGGGAAGGAACAATGACATTTCACTGAGTGTAAGAGTTCCCAAGTAACCCTAAAGCCACTAATGTTTTTTTTTTTTCCAGTACGAGGAGAAGGTACTGCCAAGGGGCCAAGTTCAGGCAGCGTTTCAAGCTAGTTTACTGTGCCTTTCACAGTACTACCAGATTTTAGTCCTCTCCTCCAACTATGTAACAATATTTCCCTCTTATATGAGGGAGGTATCTGTCAATTTTCTGATACAGTGTCACAAATATGCTAACAATATATTTCTTCTGATTTCTCTTTAAATAAGTAAGTAAAACCTAACTGAACCCATGTCACAATTAAATCTTTCATATTAATTACTTCAATTTTAGATTTCCCAGAAGATATTTTCTGTCCTTTAAAATATTCACTGGCATTCACAGTCTGAAAGAATTCACTTTTGGTTAGGGGACTGCAACTTGTGCATTGCCAGTAAAAATAATTTTCCATGAGATTTCAGGGATCTTTCCACACTAGAACAGACAAAAACCTCTCATCTTCGGAAAGTTTAGCAGGAATCTCAAGGAATTGGACCCTGCAGTTATGAAGACTGCTATAAGTTTAAACAGATATAAATATCCAAACAACAGGATTTAAGTATCATACCTCCCTCTTATTATGATAAAAGTAGCTGTGAATATCACTACTTCACTTAAAAGAGGAAGGGCAAACTTTCAAGCACAGCTGATAACTGAATGTCTTGAAACATAAAATCTCCCTCTACTCCCATTACTTCAGGTATTGTTCAATGTCCCAAAGGTGCTTGGAGGATTAAAGGTATAGCAATTTAAATTAATTCATAAAATTAAGCTTCATGTCTTGATTCTCACTTCACTTATATCTGTAGAAAATTAGAAAAAAACTTTATAAAAAAAAGTTACACAAGTATAAAACTGAAGAGAATCAAGACCTGTGGCTGATAAAAATAACACTTTCTCCTAAATAGTGGCAGCTATGTAATCATAATGAATATACATCAAGTATCTTAAAATACTGAAATTAGTATTATCCAAAGTAATTCCAATGTTTCAGGCAACCGTGTGATGCCTATTGTATTAAATCCAAGCACGCACAAGTTAGAAAGTACCAGGATAAAGACACAACCATAATATCTTCCTTTACATTCCTATGATGGCGCTGTATTTCATTGCATTAACCTACAGCATACAGCTTCCTTCCTGTTTATCACAGCATATTGACAGAACATACTGGAAAAAGCGCCTTTTATTTTTAATATTTGATCTATGTTCTGTGTGTGGCCCCCATTATTGCTTACATTTCTGAAACTCTGCTCAGAATACAAGAGCATTCATTTCTTATGGATGTTGCTTATCAYACATCACAGGACTGTCATTGTGTTTGATTAATTCCCTGAAATTTATCTTCAACCTAAGCAGTTAGGTGGGATTATTCCATTCAAAAATGTAGAACAAGGGCACATCATTGTGACTAAAAAAAATTTTAAAGAGTTTATTACTTTTATCTTCATAATAAAGCACACAAAGGCCTGCTTTTCATTCTCCTGCTGCCTATTTCTCCTAGCCTCTCAAATACGCAATTCTTTACTGCAGTCAGTTTCCTTTGCACTTGTCAGTGTCAGAAAAATCTAATCCCAGTGTCTCCAGTTCAGTACTTGCTAAATGAGTCTCACAAGTCGCAGCAACCTGTGAAAAATAAGACCTAAAAAAATCTTTACTCTTAAAAGACCTCTGTAGAGAAGCCAGGGTAGATTTTCTTCACAGCACTCAACCACAACGATATACTTTTTCCTAAAATTTGTTGCTAAAAACACAGTGTTGCATGAACAATTTACATAGATATATATAATGAGTAGCACACCAGTAGATGATGCTCAAGAATATACAGGGCAGTTCTGGGAAGTGGAGGAACACAGGACTCTACAAAGGGCTTGAGAGGAAAAAAAAAATGTGATGTTGGGGTTGTAGCTTCTGTCCAGAAGCTAATCCATTCCAGAATGGATTAAATTCTTTTTCCCCTGAAACTTTCTGAATATGATACTATCTAAAGTCTGACAAAGTTATAAACAACAGCAAACACCACTGAAACACTGCTGAAACAAAACTCAGCCTTGTCAATCTATTACGAAATGCAGGTGAACTGGAGTCAACAAAGTTCTTCTTGGATCCTGTTGATTTTCACATTATTAGGCTTTGTAAAAAAACTATGCCCGTTTGTTCCAAAGAAACAATAAGGTAAGCTACAAGCAAAGTTTGTGTGGAGGTAGAGGGCAGAGGGAAGCCTACGCTAAGAAGAAAAGCTACACTGGTGCTTAGTCTATGAAAACCAATTTTTTTCTGTGGTAAAAGTGACACCCTTGCAAAAACAGTTTGCTTCCTATTAATTGGCAGTCTAGTGAAACCTGATTTTCCCGGGCTTTTCAAAGAAGCCTACATTAAAAAGAGGAGACATGGCTGGCCCTGGCTCACACAACAGATACATGGCAAAAATGGGATAAGAACTGGAGTTTCTTTGCTCACAGTTCAGTGCTCTAAAGTATTAAAAAATAAAATAAAAATAAGGCTGTGAAAATAAGGTAAGATTCTGGATCTTAACACTGGCATATTTCACATATGGAGGCAGAGATTTTAAATTTTACTTGAACATTAGGATGAATATAATGCATGATATGAAACTCCAACAAATCATTTCTTTCCAGAAGCAAGGGGAGAATTGTAATGTTCTAAGAGTTTCTGATGAGCAGAGTTTTTATTGAATCAAATACATATCAGCTCATGCCACAGATAACAAATCATAAGTATCACTGAAAGTTTTTATTAAGGTTTAAAAAACTTTTTTCCTATCTCTAATTCTGTTCTGTAGCATCCCTTATATTTTTAAAGCAATTTGTTTGTGCATTTTATTCTTATTAGTTATTTCTTGCATATTATGTTTTTATAATTAGTAATGGTAATATTTCTACCTAAGATAAGTGCTTTACAACATTATGTGTGTTGATGTGTATTCTATAGTTAATTGCATTCTATAAATTTAGGTAATGTTGTGGTGAATAATTTCAATTAGCTTGCTTTTCTTCATGGTTATTAAATTCATAAAAAAGAAAAACTTACAGGAGATTGGTAGGAGTTTGAAAATAACAGACTATAGCTTAGGAAATCTGTAGGAAGCCTTTTGCAGGTGTAACCATCTGCTCACCTTTATTCTCTTTCAAGTAGGGGAAAACTAACAAAAATAAAAAGTCTAACAACCCCATAATAACTGTAGTGAATTCATCTAAATTTCCCTGGTAAAAAAACAATATGACAACAAAAACTTTAAATTCAGTGTTTTCACATCAGCCCTTCATGTAACATTTCCTGTCTGATGAAAATAAAATAAAATTATTAAAATAATTCATTTTCATCATGCTCCAATGGCTCCAAAACCTTTTCTGCACAGACCAAACCAAGAAGACTGTTCAATGGGATAAACAAAATAATGCTGTGATGGTATTGACAATCTTAAGATAGTAAACTTGGTTCTGTACCAAAGGTCTTCAGTGTAAAAGGGCAAATGTAGACAAAACTAAAATTTAAGCTGGCTAAGCCAGGCAGGAAAGATTTCAGACTGGCTGTCATTTAGTGTAACGGACTTTGATACTTAGTGTGAATCTGTTCCACTAGGAAAAGTAATTCTGTTGAATTCTGTGCACAAGCCTGCAAGACCTCCTCATTCAAAGATAAGGGAAGCAGTGCAAAGTGGTTGTACAGCCTCCTCGTCAGAGACAGGGCGATAGCATCACAAGGTCCTCCGGACAGCAGGGCTAACGCACTGGCTCGCCTGCCACTCCTCCCCATATTGCTGATTGAAAGGATGTTGCTTGAGCAATGTCACTGGGACCCTTGGTTGTCCCTCGCTGGATGACTCATCTCCAGGGCTTGCGAACAACTCACTAAAGGCATAGCATGATAACCAAGCAGACTGTGTCACGATATTAAAAAAAAAAAAAAAAAAATTGATCGAGTTGGAGTCCATACGCCTAGAAAGTCATTAACATAACCAATATCTAATACTGGCAGCTGTGATGGGCTAAAGGCCATTCAAGTGACCTTAATATCACTCAAGCCTTCAGAGAAAATTCTGTGAGATATTAGGGAAGTGGAACGCAAAACAGGATAAAATGCCAAAGGTCTACAAAATTAAACTGCCTTTTTCTGATAAGGAATATTTTGTTAACAACTGCCATAAAAAGTGTGAACATGCCAATGCCGTTGCACAAAGCTGTCCTCATCTTTGATGTCAAGGAAAATCAGAAAATGATACAAAAACAATCGAGTGACAGAAACACAAGCGCATTTAACAAAGACAGGTTAGCCTTTGCTATGTTTTTCCATTTACAGCTACATTATTGTTCAGATTAGAGCAGATGTTCTGGGCCTTTGCTCTAGAGCTGATCAAATAATGAGGGAATCGATAACTGAATAGCCATCTCAATCTCCAGTAGGCATGTGAGTTAATATGTCTAGATACCATATTGCTCTGTACTGAGCAGCACAGGAACAAACCTCCCTACTTGTTCTACCACTGTCTTGCAGTGAGGGGCCAGGACCAGGCAGTGATTCAAATGCTCCTTTCTGTTGCTGGAATAAGCTACACATGGTGAGACGACGACAAAACAACAATTCCTGAATTCTGGATTGGTGGAGCTACTGACTCACTCCCAGGAATGAAATCTGTAAACCAAATTCTAATTTGAGGGTGAATAGCCATAATAAATGCACTTTTAACAGACTCCACAACTTTCTCCCTCTTTCAGAAATGCTCCCAACATCCTTGTACCTTGGTTATTTAATTAAACCTCTATAGAATTAAATCTTCCACTCAGTTTCTTTGTCTCCCACCTCAGTCAAGCTGTGATTATTCTCAGTATTTCTGTTTCTCAGGAACAGGAAGCAGATTTACGCTAAATGTTATCCACCTCCACTTCCTTCCCTTTGCAAGTGCCTCCAATTACACTGGAATTAGACTGGATGGAGAATGGACTGCACCTTGTTCCCTGTAACAAGAGATACCTATTCCTGCATATCTTTGCACATCTTGGAGCACTGAGGGTTACGCTGAGTTGTTTGCCCTCCAGGATAACTTAGACAATCAGACTAGCAAGTGCTGTAGAGGACCCAGACAAAAAGAGCCTACAGGTTTCTTCTGATGTAATATAAGACGGAGTTTAAAATTGATGTCTTCTTCTTTAAAATTAGTTTTTGTTTAAAATGATCCCTGGTTAATATTAATCCTACAAACTTGTTCAATTGAGGATGATTTAGTGCTAGTTATAAGCTTATAAAAGATCACACTTTCTTGCTACATAAAATAAAGAAAATGTCTAGGTACCCTACAAAAGCACTGTACATTTTTGCAGGAGATTAGAAAAGAAATAAAGACATCTGAAGCAGTAAAAGCCCCACAATTTCTGTGGAGTCATTCTGTCTGTGCAATAGTTTAACTTTTGGCAGAAGTTATCTCCATCTCCACATGTGCAAAACAGAAAGGGAGAATTCAGAACATATTTTCTTAAACCAGGTTTGAGGGTTATCCCATGCAAGGGAAATGATGACTATTTTTAACTTGTACCAGAAGGGGGCAGTAGTTATCACCGTAAAAGTTAGAAAGCTGATCCCTGGGTAAGAGCCTGATAATCTCACATACTCTTCTTTTACAAACACAGTTTTCATTTCCTTGCCACTTGTCTTATTCATTTTTAAGCATAATAATAAGCATAATAAGCACTAACAGAAAGCTATTAAACAACAGTTTTAGTAGTCCCTCCTTAAAAACTTTTTACTTAAGGAAATTTAATCACTTGCAATGACTTCATTTTGCTAATAATGTCAGTTGAAAGAGTATGTTTTTACATATGCTAACTTTAACAACATTTGAAAATGCTTGTTACTTGTGTTTATTAGTAGCTCTCTAAACAGACAGAGGTATAATTATAGTTACCAACTTTCCATATTTTGACCTAATACATGAATTTAATAGGGATGATATCTAGTTACAAGAAATGAAAGAATGATTTTTTGGAATAAATACTAATACCCTAATAGTGAGAAAAGATAGAATATTTTAAATAAGTGTCCACACTTTCTAATGCTACTTTTAGAACCTATACTGAAAATCATTCTGTCCACAATCTGGACCCTAATTATCCATTTCTCTGTCTTTACAACATTTAATTGAGACCCTCTTCTAATTTAACAAGAAAAAGGAAGCAAGGCTTTGAAACTGCTGGGAAGAATTTGTGGCTGTCAAGCTGAGAATCCACAGTCTAGACTTTTTAAGTAGATCACCCTTTTCTTACTTCTACAGGAAGCAATTTTATTTTTAAATGGATTTTCTATGGATGTCTATACGTATGTAACGTTTCTGTTCTGCAGAAGTGCTGAATACCATGTCTGTTTACTTATTCCCACTGACAAGCAAGGGAGAATTCAGTGACCGTTGAGGCTGAGTGCTCCATGTCACCGGTACACACTGTTATTTCATGATCATTGATTTACAGATTCTGACAAAGGGAGGGACAATTCTGGAATATCAAACTGTTTGCTGAATCTTGCCCTGTAGAGATTCATTATTATCCTATTAATCTTATTCTACAGAAGCTCAGAGACAGGAGAAAGATTTTTCCCAAATATTCACAGAACAGGATATTTTGGCTAACTGGCATTTTTTATATACCAATCAATTTAAGGAGTTTTTAATAGATAATTAAGTGGGATCAATAATTCACTTGAAATTTTAAAATGGAACAGTCCTAAATCTTATTTCCCTTGAACAGAACTCAAAATTTACTTTTAGACAAAAATGAACATACACCAAACTCAACCTCAGTTTTTAACTTCAAAATATCATTAGCTTCCATTTTCCTTTCCTAACTTTACAACATGATTTATCTTCCCTGTGCTTCATCTCCTTTCATCACATTCACTTTTCATGAAAGCTTCATTAAAACCAGTGCATTTCCAGTTGATTTAGCTGCATTCATTGAACTTAAAAGCCTTGCAGGTCAACTTTCTAAACTGAAGTTAGTGAAGGTTCCTTGGATTTTTATGCACAAAAGAAGAACAATGTACCAGGTGAAATGGCAAGTCCATATCACACAAATGTCAAAAGAGAGACCAAGTCGCTTTGTACCAAGTGAAAAGAAAGAAGAAAAGAAAAATATTTAGTTGTCTTTCCCAAGCTATATTAATAAGCAAACCGAAGTTCAGGGTTCTCAGTCAGAAGTGTCACCCTTGTATTCTATAGCTCCTGGAGGATTTTTTTCCCCATGAATTTCTCCAATCACCTTTTGAATATGAATATGAATATGAAACACTTTCAGCATCCACAACCTCCTGTAACAAGTTTATGTGGCAGAAAGGGATCTGTAATTTGAGGACTAGAATTAATTCCCATAAATATAGAACTCTTTTCCTTTAAACTGAAGTGTTCACCTACAATAGCTTCTGTTGAAGTTTAATAAATCTAACAATCTAATGCAAGTTTGACATTTAACAGCTTTAAAAATTTTCCAGGATACAGAGGGCTGCATTCTCACATACTAGGAACTACTAACAGTATATAGGATTTCCCTGAATCAGATTCATAGTCTCAACAGCAACTATTCGGTTTTCAAAGACAGATGGAAAGATAGCTAGGACAATTCCTTGGATACAAGGACACAGTAGAAGACAAAATTATTTTGATACATCCCATTTCATGATCAAGGGTAGGAGAGTGCCCCAAAGACACAGGGGCACAAGAAAGGAAACAGAAGTGGACATCCTAAAAGGACTATAAGGACTTAAATGTATCCTTTGCCCTGGAGCCAAGAATAATTCTCAGCAGACCTCCTGCCTTGTGCCAAATGCTCCAATGTATGGAAATTAGAAGTCTATAGGCAGACAAAAGAAAATACTTCCCCTTCTTGACGGTTTTGTCCTCATGCCTGTATTTAAAGATTAACTTACTCCCTGAAACGAGAGTTTTTACATCTCTTTCAATGGAATATTTAATGTTAAATATTACTTTTTTTTTTTCTTTTTAACTTTGCTATGTCTCTGATCTATGCAGTGATCTGTAGTAGTAAGTATAGCATAATTCCTCTGGAATGGAAAAGATTTCCTTCTAAAGGTTTGTGATATGTCAGTCTTCAGCACTGTGAAGAAACTCTTTGGTTCTTATGGTAAGCCAAAGAAAAGAAATGTTTTTGAATATCTTTGTCATTTTTCTTCTTACTCATAGAACACATATTTAAAGTAAGCTTAAAAAAAACTAGTTAATGTAAGATAAGCCTAATTTTTTCAAATGTTTTTGAATATCTTTGTCATTTTTCTTCTTACTCATAGAACACATATTTAAAGTAAGCTTAAAAAAAACTAGTTAATGTAAGATAAGCCTAATTTTTTCAAAGTGTAATATAATCAAAATCTTTTTTTTTTTACTTTTCATCGTAAGAATGAATGATGCATAAAAGTTAAGACCTAATTATGAATCTGTTAAACACTGTGATTTTCCTTTTTCTGCTGTAATTAAAAGGGAGTACTTATTTCTAACTTTTCTTGACAGACATTTAATTTTATTATAAGGTATTATTTTTAACCTAATTTCAATCTTAACTTCTAGTAAAAGAACTTCTCAAAATATTATCGAACTTCAATTTGACACACACATTCAAAAAAAGTTTAAGTTTGTAAGGCATTCTTTCCTTTGTAGGAACCATTACTTGCAATTAAGTATAACCCATCTAAAATTCTCTTTTGATATTTATGATGTAAAAAAGTCAATGTAAAGCAAGATCAGTTCATGGGTTTTTTTTGTCTAATGATGCACATTTCATAAATTCTTGATCTTTAATTATGTTATGTTCAATTTAGATCATGTAGGTTTTAGAGAGATTTTAACTTTTTTTTCCTTTTTATTCTGTGACATTTGAGTGTGATAATCTAACCTTAAACTAAAAAAAGTACTGCACCTACACTTGAAGAAAGTACCTAGTCACCAGAAAAACAGCCACACAAAATCTCAATGGATATAGTAAAAGAACAATTGACTTCTGCTTTAGAAATCACTAACAAGTAAGACGCAGTAAAAATTAGCACACTTTCCTCCTGAACATAAAAGAGCCAATCAGTTTAAAAGACTTGAGCAAGAAGAAAAATCTAGACCAAAGTTCTTTTTCTTATGATTTCCAGATTCTCAAAGTCAATCTGACTTTTCACTAAAAGTCTCTATTCAATGACAGGTGAGAACATTGTTATTAAGGTCATGCAGGCTCAGATTTAAAATAAAAAAAAGAAAAGGGGAATATACTATTAATTAGGATCAGAATACCTCTGAATAACTACCATTCCCTACTTTCATTTTTTCCCAGCCTTTGCTTGGATTTAATATGAAGAAAAAAGAAAAATATATATATATTATACATATACATGCATATGTACATTGAAGATTTAGAAAGTAGATGAATTGTGTATTAATTTTAGTTTAAAAAGAGCAAACATTAACTTTTAAGAATAAATACATGTTGTATATATATTTTGTTTGCTTTCAGAACACATTCCTGAGTCCCTCATGTATTTTGAATGACTGTATTAACGTAAACAGTGCAGAGTTAATTAAAAAATCAAATTTAAATTGTATATTAGAATAAAAGTACATAGCGTTTTTTCAAGTAGTTATTTACCAAATTACCAAGTTATTTGTCTCTTGCCAATGGATAGAACCATTAAAAAAAGAGAAACTTTTATGGAAAGTTTCATGGAAATTTTCTATCAAAATGAATAAGAAAGGAAAAATGGAAAGAGGAGGAAATATACAATAGTTATCGAAAAGAAATTTTATCTGAACTTTTTACCTATAGTAAATCCTCTGGCTACTGTCCAACTGCTCAAATAACTAAATCACTGAACCCAATATATTCTTAGTCTCCATATTACAGTCTTTTGTGTAATGACCTTTTTACTACAAAGACTTTCAGTGTTACAAAGGGCTATTTATTAATTGAATAAGATTCTTATGGTTCACTTTCAGACAGATCATTTTTCCTCTGGTTAACTGTAATTTAAAGAAACCCAGTGAACCAGGAACATCCAGTTACTCAATCACCTAATGCAGGATGTCTTTGAACCAACGTCTGAGATGGGTAAGTGCTAATGTGACCCATCAGGTCACCCATGTATCCCTGACACTACAGTATAAAAAGCCTGTGCTTTTGCCACTTTCACCTAGTCAACTCCTCAAAAAAGAGAACTTAAAAAGTTGAAATTGAATACCTGCAGATTCATAAGTACTAGAAAGGTTGTATAATTGTCTCCAATAATCATGAGGTGCTGGTGACCCATTAAAGATACCTGCTACAAAAACTAAAGGGAGGAAAGAAGCTGAATTATCAGCATAGGTGCAAACCCAGTTTAAAAGAATCCCTCTGCAGGGGGCAGTGAGTCTTTCTGCTCTTGTTTTTGCAACAATTAATACATTAAGTAGTAAAGTAATCATTCTGAAGCTCATTGTGCTTGAGAGAGAAGAGGAGGGAAAAAAAGAAATCAAGAATGCAAATCAATTATGCATTCCTTTTTTTCAGTTAAAGCAAACAAGATTTGGTACCATGAACTTTTCCAATAATATCCCAGCTCTTTCATGATCCAGGAGGAGAACAGCTCTATACAGAAAAACTCTGAAGTGTGTGTTTAAGTGCACTGTCAAGTCCAAGTGGACTTTTAGGAGTACTGACGGTAGTAGAGTGGACACCTTGGCCATAATACTGAAGCTCGGCTCACACTGCCGGACTCATTGAGAACTGTTCAGGAGGCCCTGAAACACCCAGAAAAAGTTTCAGCCTCTTGGCCTGGTTTACGTGAAGGCCTTGCCTGGCTGTGCAGACAGGGAATGGGAGGAGACAGCTAGGTTTTCCCTTGTGTCTCAGCAGAAAAACTTGGCACCTTTGCTCTTCTCTGACTGCTGTTGAGATGAACTGACCAAGAAACAGGGAAAGCTGAAGAGAGATGTCATCTTGCCCATGGCTCCTCTGATCTAGTCTAGACAGAGGGGTCAACTTTGTTTACGGAGAGAATTGTACTCTCCAGAAGTGTTAAAATACCTTTTATTCTCCCAAGGTGCAGTTCTTGTCATAGCTCTTGCTTTTGGCCTTATTTCTTTGAATGAAATCTTGGCAAATCAACCCGATCTCTCTGAAATCCCTAGGAGCCATTCCACTGGGTACCAGCAGCTTTAGTTCAGGGATAGCGTGGGTGACTTTGGCTAAGAGCTACTTCTCTTTTGATGTCTTTCTTTCAAGTTCTCAGGACACTGAATTGCTGCTTACTCCTACAAAGCTGAAAAAGCTTTTGGACATCTACCTCTAAGAGCACTCTAGGAAAAAACAACCTCAGGAGAAAGCACACCAGAAGGAGCTGTTTTTCCTTACTTTGCCTATATACATCACACTTCTGTAACATTGCAGATGATGTCAACATATAATGAATCCAATAAATTGTTTTTCTACTGCTTTAATAGTCACTGAAAATGCAGCTATGGCCTGTGCCCTTCAGAATAAGGGGAAAAAGAGACACTGAACTAGAGAATCAGAATATAAATTTGTCACAGTCATGATCATTTCTATCTGAATGTCTCTAAATCCAAGATATTAGAAATGAATGTGTTATTTGCACAACATTTTTGAGTGCTCTAAGCTTTAATGTATGTAACAAACTGTCAAACATACAGCTAGAGTATTACATGTTAGAAGCTTTAATTACGGAGTGCTTCAAACATTTCTTATATTATGCCATCTGGTGCACAGGAACTTTAACAAATTTATAAACTTAATGGAATATGTTCTGCATTCAGAATGCCTGAAAATTAGTTTCTAACCACAAATAAATGACAGATTTATCAACATATCAGAAAAAGCACAGTCCTTTCAGTTGGGCCATTAAATAGCCAGCCAATTGCTAAATGCTAATAATTATTGCTTAAGTAATTGTGTAGTATAGTATTTATAAATATTAAGTCTTTAAACATTTTCCGGTCTAGGGATTGCAATACACTTCCCAATCTAGGGATTATTTCTCATATGATGTATAAGTGCTACTAATGCCTTTTTGAATAAAAAAGAAAAGGAAAAATCATGGTTCAATTCATTTCCTCGTATATTTACTACTTATCTATAAAAGTTAATGTAATTAACTTCAGTAGTAAGTGAAACTCTTGGGGTAGAAACAATTTTTAATGCAAACTATATCTTCTACTGTTTAAAATAATTCAATAAACTCAAGTACAGTTCCGCATTTCTGGTTGAGACCATAACAATAAATACCAAAACAATATAAACATGCATGATGATTTATTTAGATGGGCTATGAACCACAAAGTACCAGAGCAATCATGATACCACACTCCCGTGAAGTGTCAAATAGGATTTGTCAAATAGGCTTCTCCAGACTGAACAGGAGACTAATCAAATAAACATAAGTAATGAATCCTTAGTGAAATACATTTCTGTTAGCCATCTTTCTTAAACTGTTTCATAAATTTCTCAAGTGAATGTAACATTTACCATGRTTTCAGAACAATCAGCAATGAGAAGTCTTCATCCATAGATGTAGATTTATCAGCTTCTAATTAAATGGCAGTTGGAAGTTATTTTTGGCCAATCCATTACCCAGATGGTATTTTTTATCCTTTGGCCAATTTTCTATCATTTTAGTAAAAGTTTTAGTCCTAATAACTGTGTCTGAAGTTTTATAATTATTTTTCTGAAAATATTCTATGAGGATGGCTAAGTATAATATTTACCTGATGCAATATTATTTCAGCCACTGTACCTCTGCACATATTCATATTTGTCTTCTCCTGGAGTATCATGTGCCTTCCATGTGATAAGAGCAACAGCCTCTATATTCAAGAAGAGATGGGTAAATACCAGTCCCTGGTATCTGAAGAAAAACAGAACAGGGTTAAAATTCAGATAAAAAAAATATACAGGGCAAGGAAATGAGTTAGCATTTACTCACCCAACACTAAAGAAAGCATGACTTTTGCTATTCATATTCTGTAGAACGCACAGTGATAAACAGAGAGGATGAATCTATAAAAAACATTTAAAAGAGAGTAGTATACTCCGATGGATGAACTAAGTGAAAACGATAGCCATGCATTTCCAGTGTACAAAGTATTAGCAAGATCAGTATTTGTGTCAGTGGTATTGGACTACAATAAAGGTGAAGGTTACAGTCAGTTTTTGAATTCATTTTTTGAGAACACTTTATTATGCTACTTGGGAATACATAAATGTATAAAACCATTATGCACTGGCACCATCACAGGAACACAAACATACAAAAAGAAAAAACATAGGTAAAGAAGAAGCTAATAGAGGAGAAGAAAGAATTATCAGCTGATTTTACCTTCAGATATATTTGCACAGCTTCCCCTAAGGACCAGAAACATACATGTATGTGAGGGTAGATCTTAGAACACTACCAGGTCATCTGAGAACTAATAAAACATTATTTAATTTAGAGGAAGAACTAAAGATAGCACTGAGAACAAGTTATAGTAGTGAGAAAGATGTACAAGTACAGAATGAACATGAACATGAACATCAAGCATGCAGGAATAACAAATCCAGACTATTACTGAATTTAAAAAGTGTGTGGGGGGGGGGGAGGGAGAAGTTTACCTGAGCAGAATTTGGTTCAGAAAAAAAAAAAGACTGGACAAGACAAAATGGAAATCTGATTATACTATAAAAGGCAGGAGGAAATACAAAACATATCTATTTGTTAAAGTTATTTATACAAGAAAAATGTGTTCCCAGCTGGGGTAAACTCATTGGCTTCAGAGAAGTTACAGCAAGCCATAATCTTGCTATGCCCCTATTTCCAAAAAAAAAAAAAAAAAAAAATTACATAGAATATTGTAGAAGACAACATTTACTGTTCTAATAACAGTTCGTGGAATAGATTTTATTACATTGTTGCCTGCAGTAGGAGTGGATTCAGCCTGCAATAGTAATGGATGAGGACATGATGAGGAAACAGACTCTTAATTTCACTTGCTATATATACATGGGAACCTTTGTTCTCTTCTGTATTTGTAGATGACAGGATGGATCCTCTCTCTCATCCTTAATTTTCAATGAGATATGACACTACTATTAGCCAAAATCCTGGTTTTCTTATTTTCATAAAACACCCTTCTTTTTTGTTTCAGTTTTTCTTTAAATACAAATCATAATAAATTAATTCCATACTTCTGCACCTTGTATCCTCCCCCCAGAAAAAAAAAAAATACTTTCAGGGAAGACTACATTCTTAAGACCCTGAAAATAGCCAAAAATATCAATATGACTCAGTAGTTTAATTTAATGTATTAATGAAGAATGCTGATTTCACCAGCTCCCAGTCACTAGAGAAATATCTGAGGGACAGGAATTCTTCAGTTTACAGGAAAAAGTCCATGGTTTTGGCAGGAATTCAAACTAAGACATCTCAAATGAATCACTGTGGTCTCAAATGAAATAGCATTTCTTCATGAGAAATATCAGAGAAGATAAATCAGTAATAGTTGATGTTGATATGACCAAAAGGACTACTCTGGACTCTRCCTACCAGAAAGTAGAAAGCAGGTCTGGAAAAGTACAAGACCTTGGGGAAAAATAGTCAGCTCTAATATTTATATGAATCTGAAGTCACTGAGCTACTCTACCTATTCACAAGACTTTGGAGACTCCCTTACAGTATGTGTGTTTAGGCAAGAACCATGATTTCAGCCAAGGAGATTCAGGATTTTGGAGCATTTGTATTTGTGGGAATGCAGGCATAAACAGTGTCTCATGCAAACAAAATTATATTTATACCAAAATCAGTTATTGCTTTGGCTTGAAGCAAAACATCCAGCTGGTAGTTTTTCTGTGCTTGCCTCTTAAATCTTTAACAGTTTTAAAAACAAGCATCATATGATGTAAATGAATGCAAAATATAATCTGAATTTCAGAGGACTGTACTTCACAGTCTTATTTAGTTATTTTATCCTCTCTGCAATCTGGGTATACAGTCTGACTCAGTGGCCACAACACTTCTCTTTTTAGAACAGCTAGATGGTATCAAGCAATCTTCTAAAAATGTAAAGTTTAAGATATCCCACCAATCTTGATTTTGCGTGCCAGGACATTACTAGCTTTGGTAGAGCTATTTTCTGCGGAAAAAAAAAATTACTCGTGTGTGATATTACAGCTGTGCACCACAACAGTTAGGCAACAAGAGATAGAAGCTTCAGCACTTTAGAATACCTTTTCATTTTAGGGGTAGCAAGAGCTGTTTTGGATCAAGAAAATCTAAGAAACATTCAGCAAGGCAATAGTTCTCTGCAAGCAGTTTTGCAGATATAATTCAGGTTCTTTTATTACTTCTTGTTTGTTGTTTTACATTTATTGAGACAAAAATAGGTCAGTGGTGAGGTTTTTTTGTTTTGTTTTGTTTTGCTTTTCTTGAGAAAAACCTAAGCTCAAAGTTTCAAGATCATATGGCTATTTTCCCCCCTATTTAACACTTCCATTAATTCCATTAATTTCATACACTTTCTGCCATCCCTCTAGCCCCTTAAGTAGCACGACAAATATAACATAAACCCCATTGTAGCATTTTTTTTGCTAAAGCTACATTTCAACTCCACTGCCAATGTGAGGTAATTAATGATAGCACACAGATAACATATTCCTGCTGTTCTTATAAGCAGCCTTTGTCACCTTCTGATGCCAGGATCAAGAGGATTAGAACACTGATGTTTCTGACTCATTTGAGTTTTCAAAGACTTTAGTGTAGCTAAGTCATATTTAAATGTACTTCAAAAGAAGCCTGTAGAAAAAGAAACAAAATCAAAACACCTAGCAGAATCCTTTGCTGGCGCTAATTTAGTGTTAAAGAGAGATTGGAAAACTGGATCAATCACTTGTCACACTTTTCAATCCTAGTGGAAAAACTAGAGGGAGAAAACCATGGAACTACAAAAATATGTTGAATTATGGCAGTTCACCAAATGATACAAGGAGAGGTCTAGACAAGTTTCATATTGTTGAAAGCAAGAGCAATGTTTTCCTCTTACTATATCACAATGCCAGCTAGTCCAAACTTAAAAAAATAAAAATAAAAATAAACCTTCTGATCTTTCAGGTATGGTGAAACCAACAGTATATGTACTAGCTCTCTCCTGTGATCAGCTAATAATGTGATTTTTGTCTTGTTCTATCTTCAGAGAACTAGAACTGAAACAGCAATGGCCGCTTCAGACAACTTCAACTAATTTCTGTTCTTTGCCATTAAAAGGATAGCTATTATCATATTTTAACACTGAAAAAGACTGTTGAATTGATGCTTCTTTTCTGTAAAAAGTCTTTCAACAGATAAAATAAAAAGAGATAAGGTAAATAAATGTCTTAATATTTTACATTGCAAATGATCTTTTTCTTGCACTGTAAAAGGTAGAAGGGGATCCAAATAATGTAATTTCTACCCATTAAAACAAATGCTTGCAAACTGATGTTTGCATTGAAGAGTCTAAATAGAAAAAAACAAACAAAAAAAATTGTGACTTCATTCTTTTGTGAAAGAAATGTAACAAATGAACAAACAAAATTAACACAAAAAAGGGGGGGGGAAGGTCAAAGCTAGCTTTCCAACTGCTACTAATCACTGGCTAGTACTTGATTATTCAATTCATCCAGATTTGTCAACCACAGTTTTATGGCCTTGAAATAAGAGAAAGATTTTTTTTTTTTAATTATTTTAGTATACTACCTACTCATACCATCTGTAATAGTTCATTAGTCACATATGGTGATCTTAGCATGAGGCTTGGCACTTGTATGGGTTGGCCCAAAGATTTCCATGTCTGCACCCCTCAGGTGATCGTAATTTTCTACACAAAAATCAGCATGTGCCTTTTCAAATGGATGGTTCACCCTTGTAAAGACCTTTAACAATAACAATTAAAAGCTGTGGAGAAAATAGCTTTGTTAAGTTGTTGCAATGGTGGGATAGAAATAGATGAAGTACTATATAAAACTTAATTTTCCCTTTGAGAAGGAAAGGAGTAGAGCAGGATATTCCTCTGGGATCTTCCACTCCTGTGAAATTACTAAGTAGCTTTTTCACTCATCTGGCTGGCAAGGAACAGACCACATCCTAACTTCTCCCTGCAGGCGTGAAGAGCTGTAGAAAGCACTTTGCAGTTTTGTTATTATGTCTAAAATCAGGATATTGGATGGCATTATTATTAATTAATTTGAGGCCTGAGATGGCTAACTACCCAAAATGAGTGATTCTTTCAGTACCTGTATTCTAAAACCAGCACAAGGGCAGTCATGAGGAATCTTCTTTTTTTCTAATTAAATTGCAGACAAAACAATCTGAATATATGCAGCCTAGCATATACCTACCCATTGCTCTGATGAAATCAGAGCTCCTAGAAGTACTCCTAGAAGCACATATGGGACCATTGCTTCTGAATCCTATCACAATGGCTACAGAAAATTGAATTCTTAAAGACTGAATATTCAGGCATGGCTTCGGGGCGGTCACCAAGGCTCCATTGCATAGCAGGAGACATATGCTAGCTTTAAACTAACTAGGCTGGGTATTTCTGTCGATGTAGCCATAGCAACACAGAGCCCTGAACTGCCTCAGCAACATGCTAGCAGTCTGAGAGCTTGCTGGCTAGTTTAAAGCTAGCTTGGATATGTCTGCTTGATCTGAAGCAACTGCACTAAACACCTACTCTGAGACTGCTTGGAGATGGATAACTCCACTTTGAAAATCTTCATGCATACTGAATACCTGCTGTGAAATTGGACTTTCAGATCTGGCAGCATTAGACAGAGAAATGTTTTAAGAACAGACCATTCTAATTTTGGGAAGGGTATCATGAGTGCTTTTCTAGAATTGGACTGCTCTAACATTTTACCATTACTGTTATTAGCTGCTGTTGATTTTGATGTTGTTGAATACAGAAGAGCTCCAACTATGTTTGCTCTCTTCCAGACACACTTGCACACATACATACATAAACACCCACAAATGAAAATTTGACCCAAGGAATATATAATTAGAAAGACAAAACCAAAAACTTTCCAGTTTCAAAGGGATTTCCTGATGATAATGTATCTGAGGTTTTGAAGCTTTAAAATGTTATAGTATCAAAGACCACATAATTATCCAAAGAGAAATATGTAATGGATCTGGTCTATCTATGTATAAGAAAAGTAAAAAAGGAACGCATTTTGTCATATGGTTGTTTCATCTGCAGATTTACTATTTATTCTTTTTCCTGGATAATTAATGAAAGATAGATAAAATATGACTGATGGAACAAGTCACTTGTTCTCCTTTTGTCTGTGGTCCTTCAGTCTACATAGTCCATTGGGGATGGGGTTCGTAATTCAAAACAACTTTAATTCTTAAAGTAGAATTTTGAGGCAGTTTCAAAAATATTCCTCATTTTTCATTTACTTTCATTATAYGCCTCCTTCTCTGGATATGGTCAGACTTTTTCCAGTGAATCATTTATTGACAGACAATATTTAGCTGGAAGAGAGATATTTTTAAAAATGTGTCATTTTATGCAAATTTCATTAAAATTTATAGACAGTATTTTGTGACTGATGAAATATTCTGTTTGACATTTTTGGAACAGATCTTTTCTTTTTTTAATTTTAATTGTAAAATATTAATAATAAGACTCTTTCTACCTGAAAGAATATGTTTTGATTTCATCAACATGAAGCAACTGGAGGCAACCAGATTATTTCTTAAATTTCATTTTAGAGGAAATAACTTTTTTCCCATTGTGCTTTGGAACAGAAAAAAAGCAATATCTGGAAAAAAAGATGAAAAAATGAAATATTTACAAACTTTTTCTCCACACTTAACTATATGTACCTTTATAAAAAGAAGTCAGGCTTGTCCATTAACATATCTTTTTCATAGTCTTTTGTTAATATTGGTTGTAGCAACCTTAGCTCCAGTCTATTAGCAATATTAATTGTCAGAAGCCAGTATTAACTTCAAGCGGGAATATTCATCTCCTCTTTTCTTTGTGTTTTTTATTTCTTATGCATGCAGCACCCTCTCCAAAAAAAATGCTTGTTTAATTAAGGATGTACTGTCATGATGAAACATTGATAGATATATAGATATAGATATAAGGATGGATTTTGAGACTAAGCTTGGCTCAAGTTTTCAGGTTTTTCTATACAAAACTTTACTGCAGAGGTTTCCAAATTAGAGGTAATTCCCACAGGTGGTAATTCTGGTAGCTTTGGATAAGAATAGCAAACATGACAGGAATTCAATAGTTTCTATATACACTCAGAGTTATAATCTCACTGGAAGCACGACTAGAAACTCAAAGCAGGGTCTTGCACTGTGCTATTTAAGAAGTCCCTGCCTGTTTCCCATTATCTTCCTGATTAACTCATGTTCATCACTACATTTTTCAGAAAAGTACTACCTATTCCAGCTAGAAGACTGCAATTTCTCAGTGAATGGGAAGATAAGCTCAAGAGCCTGTTCCCTGCTCTGAAAGTCCTGGGAAAAACAATCAGTATCCAGGGAAAATTCAATGGCTATGGTCCTCCACACAGCCTTAAAATTAATCTTGTCTCTCTTCCAAGAGGTTTGAACTCAGAACAGTATAGAACTTCACTGAAATGGTTGCCCTCTATTGCAACCTCCCAAATAAAGACTGGGGTATACCTGCTCATGCACTCAAATAACTATGCTGTAAAGAAAACAATAGAAAGTAGTTCTAGAGGGGCAACCTCAAGTAAACTGATACATCCAAATACTTATTAGATTGATTAGGTCATCTTTGTGCCTTGTCATGAAACTATTCCAAGGCCACTTCTGGGCCTCCTCCGCTGTAGCAGATGGTCCACAATAACTCTGGAAAAGTCCTTTCTGAGACATGTGAAAATTCGTATCACTAGTGGAAAATATTTTTGAACCTGAGTGATGCTACGCAGAAAGCATACAGGACATGAATATTTTTGGTGGTAAAAATCTTGTTATGGATGGAAGGGAAGAGGGAAGTATGGGTAGAGTTCTTTCTTTCAGTAGCATGCTTGCTCAAGCAGTGATAAATTGAAGTGCTCCTCCAACAGGAAAGAATGAGTTCTGGGCTTTGAACCACTGATCCTAGCAGGTGGCTTGGGTGCTTCCTAAAGAAGAAATCATGATGTGGGGCAAAATGAGCTACTTGCAGAAAACGGATCTTCATGGATGCCTCTTTCTCAGCCCTTTGATGAAGAAATGTACCTGGCTAATTTTGAGACTTGAAGAAAAATGGAAGCTGACTTGTAAAAAGAATTGCTGTCTAGCAGCTATTTTTGTAATTTTTTTGAGATTTTTACACAATCTTATGTTGGAATTTCTAATGCAGGAACACTTCCTATCCCTACAGAAAACTAAGTTTTCATGGAGTCTTCAGAATTTTACTTTCCACAGAATGTCAAGCCTTTGTTGAGGAAGCTTTTATGTGACAGTTGTGCTGGTATCCCAACACAGAAACCAGAAAACATCTTGCAGACTACATCACCATGTTTAAATAAGGTCACTCTGTTTAGTAGCTGTCCTGTGGATAGGTAAATTTGATTCAACCCTTGGTAAGCAATGATTCGTATGAAGAGAGAAGAGACTTTCTCAGAATGAAGCCAGACCTAAGCCTGTCCCCTCTGCTTCAACTGGCTCTCCGGAGAATGTGCAGCAACCCAAGGGCAACTCCCTTCGCCAGCCTCTGAAAGGGACTGCCTCCTGCTCATTGCCAGGCTCTGAGCGTCTGAGCATTTGGCTGCCTGTGCTCTGGGCCAGGTTTGATAGCGCAGCAGCCCAGCCTTGAATCTGAGAGCTGTTTGTAGAAAGAGCTCTGAGCAGCCGCTGCATGAGCTCCTGGCTTCTCTGAGGAGCTGCTCTTGCTTGAGCTACCTTGTAGCTATGCCTGTGCCTGATCAAGTACCCCATTTATCTGGACACTGAGCCTGACCCTGAGGAGCTGTTAGCTGAGCCTGGGTAGTGTCACAGGACCTGCTCTGCTCTTCTTGCTCGGGTACCATGGGACTGCATCCTTTGTCAGTGAGGGCACTGTCCTGCCGGCCTTGCTGCTGCCCTCAGCTCCTGGCTCCCCTTCCGCTGCAGAGCTTTTCATCAACTCACAGTAAAGGCTAGCCTGAGGAGTAGGCAGGCCTTTGGAACACATAAGGCATAGCAGGGTCTAGGAAAATAGTAAAATATTAGCAGGAGGATGGGACCAGCATAATGGAGTGACAGTAGTATCTCAGTGCAACCTGAGTGGCCTGAACTGTGCTTTTGGCACATGCTTGTGAACAGGACTAAACAATCAGGAAGAAAGGCTATTTTCTGGGAATTAAGTGGACCTGAAAATCAGCTTACATAGTGTACTGGTGCTGCAGCTTGTGGCTGGGGAGTTTAGAAGKAACAAATTGTGTGCACTTGGGTGGACAGAAGATACCCATGGGTTCATGAAGTCCAGGGAATCCTTTATTCCCAGAACAGAGATATTACTGGTAAGCTTATGAACTTGTGTCTGCACATTCTTATGTACTCTGAGATACGGTGTTGCTGGCTCAAAATCACAAGTGGGAGAATCTGAAAGCAGGGAGAAAGGAAGGTCCAAGGATGCAGCAGCTGCCGTCATGTGCAGAACTTTCTTAGAGGTGAATCAACAGCATATATAGACATGCTAGTGGCATTGGCCAGTAAGACCTGCCAGTATCAGCCACTGTTTTCCCAGACTTGCATTCTGTAACTTACAATTCGAATCAGTAGTGAATATGTCTTTTTTATTATACCTCTGTAGCTTGCTCTACTAATACTAATCTGTTTTAAAGTGTGTACTGCTCTAAGAAATAGAAAAGATCATTATTTTGGATATTAAATCTTTAATTTTATACATGGCTTAAATTATAATTGAGATAACTTTTATGTAGTTAGGTTTTTGTGTGAGAGTACCTTTTCCATGTGTATATATTGACATATAACTTAAACACCATTTATGACATATTGTTTCGGTCACAGTCAATATGTGTTAATATTTCTGTGTATTTCAGTTGCTATGGGTAAAGGTAACTTGATAAGTCCTGTTGAACTTAGGTTCAGGTTTAGATTTGTTTGGCAATACAAGGAGCTTGTTACGTGTTCATAGGCACAGGACATATTCCTGAATCCTATTCCAAGCTTTGGCATTTTGAGTCTGTATGGACTAGATGTCACAGGACATCTAGCAATACCATCCTGATGCAGGTAACAGCATGTACATATAAGTAAAGTTAGTCTTAGCATTAGTATGGGGAGATCTAGGGTTAAAAAAAGAGGAACAGAGAGAGCTTTGAAGCTCAGGAATGACTGATCTGCTTCTTTCCAAGTAATAAAAGTAGGGAAACATTTTGAAGCATTTTTATTACTCTGAACCTTTGTATCATCAATAATTTAATAATGTATGTCCTAGAGAAAATTTGGAGAATCTGACTGAAACATTTGAATACTATTTGGACTGTCTTAGCTAGTAAAATGGTCCATCAGCCACCCAAAAGTAATCAAGAAAACATAGTCACAAAACTACTTGATAGAGGTGTATAGGGTTACGAGTCACTTGTCTTCTCTCAAAAGCAGACCTACAAAGCAAGGAAGAAACTGTAGCTTGCTGCTGTCAGACAGCTTGCAGAAGTTTTAACAAAAGGTTCAAATTACCTGTCTTCCTAAGAGCAGAGGTTCTKTTTGTTTTGCATAGTTTATACCTGCACTCTAACAAAATATAGCTATACGGACAAACCATTATCTCCTTGAACATCAAGATATTTCAGAATCAAACTTTTACAGAAAAGAAGGTTTGCTTTATATAAGCACTTTTTTAACTTAAGTTGCATGGTATTTTTACTTTATTTACTTAATATAAACAGCTTGTGTCAGACGCAGTCAATTTATAATGTTTTTCTTTAGAGGACTCTTTCCTTTCGGATCATTTTTGGTCATCTTCAAATTTGTTTACTATCACTCATGAGATTTCAGGTCAACATCAAACATATTTACTGTGAAAAAAATCAAACCATTAAAGAAAAGCAAAATTTAAAATATTGCAAACAGAGGTCTTAGCTGACTCACATAATCCCTTTTGGGTCACATTAGTTAAATATGATTAAAAACTGCATACATACTTTATGAAGTTAATTTGTTCCTTTATCAATAAACTAAAATTTCTTTTATTCTCTGCACTGTATGACTTGTCAGGTCCTATTCAGGGTCAGTGGATCTTCGAAAAATATTCCCCTAGTTACTATACATTTAATCATATTCCTGAGCAACTTCCTCTGAGTGAGAGGAACTGTATTTTAAATACAGAAGTTCTGTAGACAAAGTACTGAGTTGACTATAATTAAAAGAACCCATATCATTTATTCCAAGAAGCTGCATCTAGCTATGCCCCAAATTTCATGCAAATTTTGATGCTTGCAGGATGAGTGAAACTGTTCAACTACTTCTGCACCTTTCAGGTTTATAGATCTCTTAAATTTTGTAAATAATTTCATTTAAATTATTGTTCTGGATTAGAGGGAAATCAGTTAGGACTGTACTTCATTTTCAAACACATATCAGTATTATACTCAGTATTCAACATTCTCATGTACTTGGTATTCATTATTTTCAGTACTTGGTAATCTTATAAATACCTAATTTTACAGGAACTAGTTGTGAAATTTCACTTTGGAACATCTCCATAAGTGAGATTTAAGGTGAAAGTTATACTAAGTAGAAGTTTTATTTTATTCCAAAACTGGTTTCTTATGACCAAGTAAAAGAAGCACATATGAATGTTGTGCTAAGTTTTGTTTTTCATAAAAGAAATTTAGAGTAAACATACATAAATGCTACAGTGATGTTCTCACAAGGCCTACCACATATAAAGTTGTCTTACTTTCTTCTGCCCCAGAAGTTGACAATGAGGCTTTCCCCCACCATGAGTTCAAAAACCTGTTTTTATTGAGATATGGAGGCAAATATGTACTGTGGGTTATTAGCTAAGAACAGAAAGAGGACAAAATCTTTGAACATGATGTGAGAGGCCAACATTTTACTATGGTTGATTTAGCAGGTATTTATATTAAATTCAAATCATAAGTCCCATACTAAATGCAAATATCAGCATGTGTGCACTGTCTTTCCTCCAGTATCAAATTTAGCTTCCCTGACTGAAATCCTGTTCAAAAACAAACTAAAAATTCAACACAGGCACCCTTCCTCCCTTGGAGCTGCCACACATCTCTTCTACATATTGGAAAATGGCAATTTCTATAGAAGTCCAACTTCACTCTTCTCTGACTCCTTTTGTCTTTTTCTCATTTCATCTCCAAGAGAAAGAAATGTAGTCCCAAGTCTGAATTCCAGTAATTTGTTCCCAGTAAATAGGCAGTGCTGGACAGTCAGTTCTAATCCTTAAAAAATGGGGCTGAAGCCCATAGCAATAACCATATTGAAGAAGCCATCACACAATATCTTTTTTGTTTCTAAGAGACTGCATTTCATCTTCAAATTAATAAGAATTACGTACAGAGGCTCTTCTTGTCCAAACCAATTTCCTCTTGCGGTTTTATTTTCTGTTCAAATCCCTAGCCAGCAGTCATGCAGAGATAAAAACTCCTGAAGCTGCTTTGCTTTTTAAATCCAATGGCACAGGCAGCACTTCACAGACAGCTTGTACAGCACACACGCACAGAGATGACTTTCTGATCGAATTGACATGTTCTATCCTGTAAATCAACACAGAGAATTAGTGATCACACAGGAAATCATCCCTCTAGGAAAATATCACTTTTATTAGGATTTGTGTAAACATTAAAAAATAACACATACTACAAAATTTCACTTTTTTTCCTTCTCATGTTTTGTTCCTTTGACAAAGAAGTAAGAATGTAAACTTGTTGCAGTATCTGTAACCTATTTTTTGCTTGGACAACTTCTGCCAAATTCACTTTAGTTCTTGTATGTAGCTTTGAGTGAACTCTCATAAACCAACTCCAAAACACATATTACTTGTTTCTACTACAGTGGGGTCATGCCAAGGTATGACTAACTTGGTAGGACTAATGTTTCTAGTTCCACATGCATCAATATCTGAGCATCTGGTGTAAAACGACATGTTGATTTTGGTATCATCTCTATGGACACTAAATATTATTACAGAACAGAGAAGATTTCACATGAATTATTAATCTGCACACCAGGTGAATTATCCTGGAGATTGTTCATTGTGCATATTTGTGAACACTTCTTGAAAAGCTTGTTGATGTGCAGCATTATATTGTAATCTGTCATTTTTTTTAAGGTTTGTTCTATTATCGCTTTGAATGTTTTACTGCCTTATGTAAGATCCTATATTGTCTTCTCTTATATAATCACAGGCTGTAAGTTAATGTCACTTACTATCACCACTCATATTAAAACCTGATTAATATTATGCAAGTTTAATTCTGACAAGATTTGTTTATTATCCCACCTCTTTACGCAGTCAAAATTCCACTGGCAGAAATGTGAAAATTAATTTTGTTAGGACCTGTAGAATTGATTGTCAATACTATTTATTGTATGAAAGAGCACAGGCACTCCTTACCAAAGATAATTAATTATACATGCAGTGCTCACAAATATTTATCAGACTATCTATGTCATGTTGACAAAACACTGTTTTGCACAGGGTAGCATTTTCACTTGAGTAGACTTGGAAAGAAAGATAAGAAGATATTTCCAGCCACAGGAGTCTTGATGTTCCAAATCCTGCTCTCCACAGAACTGGTAATGTCAAGAAACCTAACTGTTTTAAATAAGCTAAAAGATGATTATATGATATGATTTCACGAGAAAAAAAGAGCCTGGGTAAACTGATGAGAATCAAGAAATCCCTCAAACAGCTTCTCCTTGCTCTGAACCCCAGTGAAAGCCATTTTGAAAGATGCATGTGAAGGATAGTTGTGACCACAGATGTTACCAGGGAATAATACGGTTCCCTGAGGTATTTCAGKCAGGAAACTGATGTCTTTTCTGACATTTCTTTTGGCTACTTTTTGCCATTAGACGACTTAATAGCTTTGCCTTGAAAAGATTTCAGCTAATGGTTAGGTGATCAGCTGTGTTAAATAGATAGACAGATAAAAAGACATGGACAATATTCTTCTGCCTGTGTTCCTAATAAACCTCAATGACCTGAAAGAGTCCACCTTATTTTCTGGGAAGTAAGATGATAGCTCAAGTCCTTGCCATGAAATGGGAGCATTTTAGATTATTAAAATAGTTCATGGTTCAGTGCAATTCAGATGGGACAGTATTTAACAGATTCTGTGATGGCATCTTCTGGGCTTAGGCTTTTAATAATTGCTTGGACTTGTCTGCCCTTTGCCTGTTTTCTGGTATCCATGTGAGTGTGCTTGCTTTTTGCTTCTTCTCTAAAATGCTATCAGAAAACTGCAGTAGGGACTTGGAGAGAAATGAATACTTCAGTGCCAAAACATTAATATCAATTATCAGTGAATTTGTCATAACAGTTTTTAGGTCATTACATATTTTTTTTTGATAAGGAGAGGTTCCCTTGTAAATACATTTTGTAACTGACTTGTCTCATGGAGTTATAATCTCCATGGACCAGCTAAGGGGTTCACTGATGCAGCAGTTAAGGAGCGGTTCTAAAGAGACCGAACTCCTGAGGACAAAAATGCATGTAGGAAAGTGGGAAGGGAGCAATATTGCACATTGTCACTGAACAATGTGAAAGAGAAGGAAAATGTAAATACAAAAATTTCTCAGAATGGGCTGGTAAGGGTGTTATCTGAGGCAACTCATAGGTAGACTGCTTTAAGAAGATGCCTTACTGAGAGCAGAAAAGTCTGAGATTAGTGAATAAGTAAAGAAGCTTCCAGGTAAGACTGTTCTTAAAAGATTTGATCTGTTGACACCAGTACAGAAATGGAAGCAGTTTCATCCCATTGGTCCCTTCCCCTCTACACCTTAACATGGCAGAGGTGTTCAGACTTCTGTCACAGAATCAGATGAAAGCTTTAGAGAAGTGACAAAGGACAGCTGCTGAAATCCCAAAGATGGCAGTGCCTCCTCTGAAGGAATGAGAGGCAGCAGCAGCGATTGGTAGACTTGGTACATACAGAGCTTTTAACATGTACTCAAGTCCTTTATATCGGGAGGACACTGAGACAGTGTTCCCCTGGGATGATTAAGATGGAAAACCAGATTCTTTCAGGATGATCTTTGCATGAGCTACTGTGATTATTGGAAGTTTGGCCCACTGGCTCAGCACAGCTGTGAGCAAGAGGTCCCTGGGGAGCACCAGGCCTCATAACTAGCTAAGGCTGCTAGCTAGGGTTGGGAACTAGGAGAGTCTTTAAAACAATTCAAGAGCAAGTATGCTGTATGAGCACAAAAACAGAGTGTGAAAAACATGTTATTCTGTTGTTCTGCCATGCATCCTGTCTGTGCATAAGTAAAGTTGGTTGTGCTCATCTAGAATTAGGTAGACAAATAAGGGCTGAAGTAGAATGATTTGCTTCAGAGGGCATATAAGATAAACAACATGTCACCAGTATGAACAGGAAAATGGTAGGTAAATTTTGGAGTGTGGAGCCTTGCACGATTACCCATACCTRGATAACCATGTTAGTAGTATCATCTAAGATCAATATTGCCTGAGGAACAATAGGAGAAACACCAAGTTTGTGTACAGATGTAGCAGAATTGGGACCGATTAAGAAAAAGTGATTAGGTAAGAGTTGTTTATTTGGGAGAAGTTTGGACTAAGAAAGAGAGGTTCAAAGGTGCTGAAAAGGTGGGTCCAGAAATAGAAAAAAAAATGGAAATAAGTTATAAAATCAGATAAAGAACAAAGGAGATTGGCTCTTTTTCTGGTAGGAGTGTGGATGCCTATGGATGGGAATGCAGTGGTGGACTCAAGCTGTGTGCCTCCATCTATGTGCTCCTTACATGACTCAGATTTTGCAGTCACTGCAACAGTTCAGCCTTCTTGCATGCTGTTCTTAGAAATTCAGCAGCCATCTTTTGAAGTAGGGTAATCAAGGATGGGTTTATGAAACCTTCCTTAAATTTTAACTTTTAAGGAGCCTGTGAAAAGATTTCCAGCTTCAGTGAACTGAATGTTTAATAGATAAGAAGATAACTTCTCAGAGTGCAGTCTGAAAGGCAGCAGCTGAAAGTCAAAACCAGAATTTGGCCTCCTAGGAGAAACTGATCAGTTCTCCCTCATCAATAAAGGAAACTGCATAGGGAGGGAAGGATTGTTAAAAAGATTAAAGCCTACTGGTTGCAGCAGACAGTTATTGTGATTTGGGAAAATACTCCTGCACACTCTTGTTAGGGAAAAAAGACCTGGTTTAGGAGCTCTTAAACTCCTACCTGAAAAAAGATGACTTCTGCACAGAAGTTCTGTCTGCTGCTACCTTCATGTGCTGGTGTTGATCTTCACAAATCCTAGAAAACTGTGAGAATTTCAAGAGATTTGAGGACTGTCAACATAATTCTAACATTAAATTGGTAAAAGGGATGACCCAGAGCTCTCTATATTGACATCAGTAATGGAAAAATAATGAAAATTGTGCAAAATAGTGGAAATCTAAATTGAGGATTCTAACAGAAGAGAATTAGAAGTTAAAAATGTAATTTTAATGCCAGTCAATATGGCTTCAAGAAATGTAAGGCTTGTCAGACAAATCCTTTCCTGTTGACAAGATTATAAATCTGGTTGTTAAAGACAGTCGTGTTGATAAAGGCATTTGACTTAACATCACATTCTATTTTGATTTAAAACTTCTATTTTATGAAATAATAGCGTTTATATTCAGTAGCTTATAAACTAGCTCATTGATAAGTACTAAAATCAAAGCTGTGAATGGAGAGGCATCAATGCGTCAGGGTCCTGAGTGTGCCAATAGGTCCTGCAGCCCCTTCCTGCCTTCTAGGGGCCTGGCTGTGAGGCCAGCTTTGACATAGCACAACCACCGTGGGACCTGGAGTCAGGCTGCAGTGAAAGACCTGTGTGAAAGAGAGTTGGGAGAAGCCTTGAGGGTCTCCATCCATCTGCTTTTTCTCAGGAGCTCCATTTTAGCTCAGGTCCTTGCTCTTGGTCTTTGCCAGAGCTATGCTGTAGTTATGCTTGCCAGGTACCTTTTCTGTTCCTGACCTTCTGGTTTGACTTCTTAGCTTGACCTCAGACCTACCTCATCTCTACTGACTTACCTGGCTATGTGGCTGTGGCTGACCTTGTTGCTGTAACTAGGCCTGCTTGGCTCTTCTTTCTTGGGTACGTGGGACTGTGTCTCTTGTTGGTGAAGGCACTGCCTTGATGGCCTTGCTGTCACCCTCAAATGCCAGTCCCCCTTCCCCTGTGCTGCTCTGGAGAGTAAGGTTTTGTTGTCTCCTTTCTCTATAAAACGTATAGGTTGCATTTCTTGTAAGCACTTCTCTCAAGGCCATGTCCCATCCAGGAGAAGAAACAGTGGAATTTATTCTGTTTTTTTTTGTTGTTGTTCAATTTTGCTTTTGTGATCAAAACCTATAGATGACCAAGAAATTGCAGATATGTGTAATACTGATGTGTCTTCTGTTGCAGCTGTAATTAAAGGGATTGCTTGTGGGCTGAAGAAAGATGAAAAAGGGATGAACAAGGGGAAAACCTAAATAATATCTAGACAAGAAAAACATAAATGAATCAGCAAGTGAGGAAAAAAAAAATAAAAACCCTAGCTGCAGGCAGCAAGTTGTTTTGATGTGAAGAATAGAATCTGTGGGATGGGCTGTCATCATTGGGAATACCTATCTGGGCACAGAAGAAAAGCAAGCAATCTTTTCTCTGAATCAGGAGGCTACTGATGTCCCTTGCTCTCCAAAATACAGCTACTGAGGTGGTCCCTGCCAGTGTTGTAAGGGGTAAAGCTCTGCTTCCTGCTGGAGGCAAACTGTACTTCTTAGTTTCACTATTCTCTGTCTCATGTCTTTGGAGACACCAATCAATGAGGATTACTTTGATACCATAAGCTTAGTATTATTGTACATTAATGCACTAATGGTACTGTATCATCTTTTCATGTCCTCAGGCAGCACTGGGGAGTTAGAGCTATACAGAAATAAATTAGAAGTGAAATTTAGATGCAAAACTAAGCAGAAGGCAAAAAAGTCCAAACAGAGGATAGACAAAGCTAGCTACAAACAACAGACTCAGCAGAGGAAAAATAAACCACCCACATAACATTTAAAAGGATCTCACAAGAGAGACAGCGAGGATGCCATTTCTATTATTTGATGTACTTCAAGGGGATGCTAGGTGACCAAGGTGACAGGCTCAGCTGGAAAACCTGAATAGAACTCTATTTTGCATTATTATTCTTTTTTTTTCTCCCCCCCCCCCCAACAGCACAACAACTTTAGAGTATCAGAAAAGTAAACTGCAAAAAGTGACAATTRTTTGGGACACTGTGACATTTATCCGGAATAGCTGGGAATAAACTTTTTCCTAAACAAATTAATTGGTACTGCAGTGTCTTTGGCAGGATCTTCTTGGATGGCAGGACAATTATCCTACTAGTGGAAAACTCAAGATGTTAATTATCCAGTGTCCTTCACTTTTTGAAGAATCTAACCCCAACAGTAGTATGAAGGCTTCTGCTTTTAAGAATGATCACTGTATTCAATCGTGTATGCATGGGCACTACTCTTCATTGTACTGATGGGCTCTAAGTAGTGGGATCTAACTGAAAGAAAACATAATTAGTGTCTTACAAATGTAGGATGTCCTGTCTGTCAGTCCAGTTTTAAGATGATATTACAGCTCCATGGAAAGTAAAGTACAGAGTAATGTGTATCTTCTCAAATGTGCACAGGATAAAGTCATGCATGTATTGTAGTGGATCAGAAGGGCCACTTCATGCATGGAAGTCAGGCTGAGATCCATATCTTTCAAAACCTGTCAGAGATTAGCTTGCTGGCAATTTTTCTTGAGTATATTCTTCATTATTTATTGCTAACAGAGTCGTTAGGTTATGCAATCATGAGGCTTAATATAATACATCTTACTGGCTCATTTCTAGAAAAAAAAATTGTTTTTGACAGTGTATAAAAGTGGATTTCTGCGTCTAACTGAGCCAAGATCCCTTTCTAGTAACTGCTCCATGCACCAAAGTTGAGATTTTGGAATTGATTTTTTTAGAATCCCTCTGAACATAGTAAGCAATTAAGCATTAAAATGCAATATCTGCTTCAAATTTTCATGCTGCATCAGTTTTATAAGAAGATCTCAAAGGAGTGGTTATGTGGATGGGTGACTATTTAGGACCTACGCACCTCCCAAAGAACGTCAGGAAAGCAAGATGTAAAAGAAGTGGTGTCCTTGAAAGCAAAGTGACACAAATACCAAAACTTCCTTAATCAGCATCTGACTTTGACCATGGAAAGATCAAGAATGCCTGTCGTCTTCATGGAAAATACAACTGGTCAAAATACTTACACTCAGAAATTTCCTAAATGCAACACACAATAGTGTATGGAAGGATTATTAACAAATTGTGACAAGCTAGCCCTCTAATAAAAATATATATATATATATATATTCAAGAATAAGCTTATATAGTTTCTTAAATGACATTTCAGTACTGAAAAAAAAAAAAGTTGAAATATAACACAGCAGTCTCAAAGGATAGTGCCCACATGGCTTGATATTTCCATCAAGCTGTTTGTCCTGCACTTATACCAATACAAAGTTAGAGCAAGCATGCTACAAAAATTCTACCAGTTCACAATATGAAGAATTTGCAATCTATACGACATGCAGGGAAATGATGAGTATGACCAGTAGTGGGTAGGGAATGAATAAGATAGATTTTTTCCACTTCTTGGACCAAAAAGATTTTTGAAAAAGATGTAAAAACAAAACAAAACAAAACAAAAACTTGTTTCTCATGTGTTTGAATCCTTTACTCCTTTGACATAATAACCCCAGGTGTTCTCTTCCCACATGACCCTTATCAATAAGGAGACTTCACATGCTGAGACTAGTTTGGAGTTACACATGAGCTGATTAGCAGGACTGTACACACATACTGATTGGCCAAACTGCTGCTGCTGCTGAACAGCTGGATTGTACCTGCCTGCCTTACTCTTCTTTACTTTACTTTGGGTTTCAAAAAGCCTGTAGAAATTTACTGTATTTGAAACTTTTATGGCACTTTCAAATATGATTCAAATTGGCCAATAGGCTCAAGAGCCACTAGAGGCCAAAGCAAGTGGATGACCAAGTAGGGTACTTGCCTATTTAGCAGTCCATCTTTCTAAAAATATGGCACACTACCTTGCAAAGACTCTTCAAAATGTAGATCATAGAAAGATGTTTGAGGTTTCCCTGTGAGGGCCAGAAAACCTGCCTTTCGTACCTTCTTCTGCAATACATTCCCTCTGTGGGCAAGTTTGAGTCCCAGGTCTGAGTCAGTCATGGGAGAGCAAGTGTTTTTTTCTGTTTCACCACACAGTATGAGGATAAGCATAATCTGTCAATTGGGAGGAACTACCTTTAGTCGCATTTGTGCCACAGGGCATGTTTTTATATGACTGTGCCTGTAAAAATGGCCTATGCAAATATAAACATCCTTGAGCTAGTTTTAGCTAACTGGTTTAGGTACCAGTAGCAGTATAACCAGAAATCATAGCACTGCATATGCCTGGCCACAACAGTATATATCCTCAGTAGTTATTCCCTGTCAAACTTTGTGCTGACAAAATGGCATGCTGCTACTTGTACCTGAGCTACTAACTTATGCTGCTGGATAGATACTTCATCAAGAATACAGTGTATGCTATTGTACTAAAGTGCTTCCCTCTTTTATGTTGACATTGCAATTGTTTGCCAACTCTCAAAATTATCAGCAGCAATTAAGCCCTCCAAAAGTCTCTTCTGAATACACAAAATGTACAGCACTGATTTCCACCTGGTTATGTATGACCCACAGGAAAGTGGACCGTGCATATCTGCTGGGAATCTGAACATGTTTTTTGGTCCATACATACATAGCTGGAATTGCTGTTACTGCCATTGCTATTGAGAGTAGCTCACAGACAAAGGGAAATTAATTAGCACTTATTCGAAATAGAACTTGTTCTAAAAAAAAACCAAAAACCCCACCATTTCCTGAAGGAGAGAAGGGGGGGAAAAAACAAGGAGCTTTAAAATTCCCTGTTTTCAGCCCCAGGAGTGAACACTCCCTTGAACACTCTGTGCTAGTGCTCCTTCTAACCTGCTGTGTGTTTGATACATTAGTAATTTCTTTTGAAGCAGAGACTCCGCAACTGAGATAACAGCTTTTATAATCATCTAATAAGTAAAGTTTTCAAAAAATCTGTGGCACCTTTAAAAATATTATTCTAATTTTTCAGCTATCATTTTGCTTTTTTTCAGTTAACTTCTTAGCACTGCTCTGCTCTAAGTTTTGTGAAACATGAAGAGGTTTTGAGCCATTTGCCCATTAAATTCAATAGGCTGAAGCTGTGAACCATTTCCGGAGGTGCACTAGCTGTGTTAGAAGGTTTATCAAGGAATACACAGAAACCTTCACCACAGTGAAGAAGTTACAACTGCTAGGAGAAGTTCAATGAGGAAAACATTGGAAGAATATAATGAAATGTGATATTTGTTCTACTTAGCATCACTGTTCTGTTTAGCTGAGTTTCTGCAATGGTGATGTAGCAGCCAACCGGAAGGATTATGTCTTAAATAAATGCTGAAATTGTGTTAGTATGCTGAGGAGTCAGTGTTAGGTCTGTAATAGACAATTTAAACATTGTCTGCTGACTTAGGTAACATTCTAGTTGTGAAGCTGATGTTTCAACAGCATTAATTGGGCCTCTACTTTAAAATAGGTTCTATGCAACTGATATTTAAGATAAGCAAGTTGGATGAATTAAAAAAAAAAAATGTGTAAGAGCTATCTGCACTTTTACTCCATGCCCTTGGAAAGAAAACATTCTTAAGGCCCAGTGAGAGGCAGAATCTGTAGTATTGTTTTCAGAAAAAGCTAAATATGAAAGGGAGATATTTAATCTTTCTCAAGAAATAAGCCATATGTTGCACTACAATAGAATCTAGAAACCTTGGTACGGAAGTACAGCAACTTGATGCAACAGAGAGTGACAGGTAGAGGTCAGACAGCATGTCGAACTCAGGTAAACTTCCCTAACACTTGTCAGCACAGGTGTGAGAAAACTGACGTGTTCATTTATACCACATTAACATCTGTTGCCACAGTCCTTAGAAAAAAATACAATCAGTGTATGAAGCTGGGTTATTGCATGTGACAACTTAGAAAATGTTTGTCATCTTTAGTCATTGTGCTATGCAGAGCGTGAAATTTGCAGAGCAGAAGTTACAGTATCTCATTGCTGCTGATCCTGGCCCTTGTATCTACTGTAGCAAGCAGAACAACAAAGAGTTAGAACCACAGCAAACTAAGAAATAAAAGGGAAGACACAGAAGCTATCTGAACCAAATGGAAGCAGAGCTAGGAATTGTAATGGCACCATTTGCTTTTTGATGTGCATCCTGGTGATCTTCAGAGTCACAAAGCTATCCCTCTTGTCTGCTTACTTATATGCTTAAGCTGTGGGGTTTACAGCTTGCATTTTAGGGCCTGCTTTGCCCTGAACATGACTCACTTTTTGCTATTCTTAGAACAAGTCTAGATAAAATACCCATTAGATGACAGAGTTATAGATTACATGCACTTTCAGCGCCAGTGGAATTGAAAGCCATTTAGAGCTGGAATGGATGCTTATTTCATTCCAACAGCAGACACAGTGGGGCCCTCAGTTTTGGTTTCTGAACCCTTGCCAGGGTAGTCAGGCCTTATCAGTGAGAGATGATAAAACAGCACAAGAAAAAAAATAAAAATAAAAATAAATAAATAAAAGGACAGTCTGAAAACTGACCACAGCTTGATAGATCTCTGAACACTGTTTAAAACACTTTGCTTTATCGCAGTGTGGTTCTCCCCTCAGCCCCCTCTGTGAAAAATCGGTGGTCATTCATTTAGAAACGTTTCCAGACATTGGCTCAGAACTGTCGGTATTAAATCTGTCTAAACAAATGGGGTGGCTGCGTGAAAGGCGAGAGGGTGATGGTTTTCTTCTGTTCTAGGATACTTTGTGATGTGATAATGAGGTGCTCTTTTTGTAATAGGCCATCGTGCCATGTAGGTATGAGGATTTCACACACCAGCAAATTTCAAAGAACTGTTTTCAGTATTCCAGGAAATTAAGTGATAGAACAAGGCTTTTTACTCAGTGTGCATTCTCTGCTCCCACACTGTACACCTCTAATGCAATTTACCAGTGAATTAAGCATAAGATGTGATTTATCCCACCAACCTAATATTTCATGTTAGTCAGTGGGGTGACTGCTTTTACGGCTTAGCTTTATAATGCCAATATAGTTGAGCACACCTCTGCTTCAGCAGCATGCTTAAGGGGGTTTGTCTTTGATATGTGCATGCAGCTCTTATGAACTTCAAGGGCCAAATTCTTCCTTGGTGCAAACTCACTGTCATCAGTAGAGCTAATGCAGGGCTGATTGGTCCTCATGACTAAGCTTTTACTGTCAGCTTTTACAGAAACAAAATGTGCCAGGGGACACAGATTTGCACAACTGCCGCTCACAGTAGATTTCAGTGGAAGAGGGGGGTGGCTTAGCGCCTCTCTGGTTCTGGATGTCATGTTCTAAGGCACAAGTTTTGCCTTTTACTTTGGTGTATGCAAACTGAGTTAACAGATGTAACCAACAGCACTGGCTTGTGATCTCTGTGCAAATTGAATTTCATGCAGGAAAAACACAACTGAATTAACACAAAATGGGAAGGAACATTTGGCACCCATGACCTGCTATCACTGTGTCTGTAGGCAAAGGCTTTTTTATTAAAGGCAGTTTAATAAAATCGGATTCTATAGAATCAGGGATGACTTGTAGTGAAGTTGATCTTTTCCTGGAAATGACCCCATATATTTTTAGGGGAAGGAGTGGAATTGGCTCTTTTTATTTTTCCTTTTACAAATCTGCCCAGACTTGCCTTCACGAGAATTGCAGGCTGCACTAGATGGTCTGCAACTTCTTCTGATCTCTCATGCACCATGACATTTTACATTGTTAGGTGAAGATAATACATTTTGTAGATTGCTGTAATATTGTTGTGGTTCTGAACATGACTGTTGCACACAGTTGACATTCAAGAAGGATGGAAAGTTTCCACACTGTCCATGCTCTAGTCATTTTTTTAATCATTACTGCAGCCCTATCTCCTTTTATGTATGTTATGGTTTACTCATGCTCTAGTCATTTTTTTAATCATTACTGCAGCCCTATCTCCTTTTATGTATGTTATGGTTTACTTTGTAAAAGCTATCCATAGTGTATTGGAATGGGATGAAAAATAATAGCGTGTCAGTCATGAATTTCCCACAGATCAGAATCCATCTGCAAGCAGTCTGTAATACCAATTTTAGGAGGATATTTTGCTACTGAATCTCAAAGGACTAAAGCACTTGCTTACAGAGCCTGATATCACACAATAAAAGAGAAGGTCACTTAATGTTTATGCAATCATTATTTATGTTTATACAACTGCAAACAAAATATTGGGACCTGGGGACTGAGCAAAAAACCTACATCTTTAAAGGACTTTCTTCAATTTAGATATGTCTGTGAAGAGATCAAGGTTTCAGACAACCTAACATCCTAATGCCTTATTAAGAATCAAAGGGGTCAGAGAATTTGATCCTAAAAAAAAAAAAAAAAAAAAAAGGAAAGAAATTAGCAGCTGGTATAGGAGATGAGATAAGATCTGAAGGGATTCTCAGAAAATTTATAGTCTATGTTCTATAAGAAGTCAGAATTGGTTATGAAAATATATCCCACTGATTTTATACTTAGGAAATAAGGAATAAACAAATTTGACAAGTAGAAAAATAAATTATCTTTTTGTGTTGTAGGAGGAGCAAATATGAATTGGAACCCATAGCATACAAATCTTGAAACTTTACAGTGCTATTTTATAAGATCACTTAACACTGTGAAAACAGCTTCTCATCAAAACTAATAATGTTTGTCTTATGTTCTTTTTACATTATGTAAGAATGACATTTTTAAAAGACCTGTGAAATGAAAGAAAAGAGATTATGAAGAAAAATTGATAGGCAGAAAGAACAAAAGAAGTAAGTAAAATGGCAGGAAAGCAGTGGAGAAGGAGAAATCAAAATATGAAGAGGGAAATGGAGGGAAAAGAGAGAAAATTAAGAATTAAAAAAACAGGAAAAGATAATGCAAAAACAAGAACAAAAACAAGCAAAGAGAAAGTGGAAGTTAGAGAGGCTTTCTTACATGCCTTGTTATATGCCATGTGGAAAAACTAGATATGGGGACGGTCTAGTTCTACTGAGCTGCTACTTTCAAGCATACACCAGTGAATGTCCAGGAGTGAGGGAATGGCTCTTTGCCTCCTACTCTTCCCAGAAAGCTAGCTGACATGGCTAAAAATGATATTGGGGGAGAAATATTCTTAGTGAGGTAGAAAGAACAATATGTGAAGAAAGGCTCAAATTGGGCCTGAAAGGCTATAGTTTACCATTGCAACTGCACAGTGATGCACTGTCCTTTCCCAACACTAATGAAAGTCTATAATGCATCTTGTTAGAAATAAATAATGGTCATGAGCAAGAGTGGAGAGAAAAGTAAAGTGAATTAAATACAAAATGTCAAGAACTAAAAGGAAAACAACATAATAAAACGTTTAAGAACACCAAAATTTTTAATTTACAGAAATTCAGATGAACCTGAGAATACTAAAACTTCAGACAGGAGAAGTAACTTCCTTAAAAAGATAAACCTATGTGAACATATAAACTGGAAGCCCTGAAAAGCCGTATCTTCTCTTCCTTTCCTCCCACTTTTACTGCATATTTTATTTTAAGATGTTACTGTGGGGCTTTTAAATATACATATAAACTACACAACATAACTTCAGATGGCCTCTGAAATCAGTAAGGAATTGTACAGTATGTTGTCGTTTTCTTTTATTTCTCTCCATTTCCAGCTTTGTCAGATTTTAACAAGTGTCTTTTAAATACAAGGATAGCACACCAGGGCAGCATGGATGTTGAAGTCTCCGAACCTCAGGCATCCCTCCCATACCCACAATGTTGTCTTAAAAACCACCTCAATTAAATCCTTCAACTATTAAATATTGCTTTACATTCCTCTGGCAAATTAATACCTTGGCTTTTCATATGCATTCTTGAATAGAAGGCACTGTTTCCATCTTACATCACTCCAGGGATTACGAGAGGGAGAGAGAGAAGTACCTTAATGTGAGGTAGAAACAATCTGACTGCTTTGATACTGGGTACAAACAGAATAACCCACTCTGCTGTTTGAATAATGAAGGTATTACATTGCTTTGCATTCCTGCAGCAGTTTTGTGTGATTTCATTGGCAGTTTCAGGCACTAAACCTGTAATCCCCAAAATCTTTCTGTCCCTGCTTCTGTGGAGCTAGAAGACCGGTGTGGGCAAAGACTGCACAATTGTCATGACATGTCACCACTAGGGGGGAACATCAGATCACGGTGACATTTGCTCTAAAAGGTCTCCTTTGCCGTGGTAGTTTGGGAGGTTGGCCATGTTAAATGGCTGGTGTATCTCTGGAGATGACATTTATATCAGGGTGATTGTTAGCTTTCCTAACTGCTGTAAAAGGGAACTAGGATGTAGAAACATAGTCCAGAGGTGCAGAGATGGCATATCTCAGTGAACTCCACAATTTCCAAATTCCAGTTGATCTCAGCAGAAATTTTGATGTTGATTTCTGACCTTATTTTTCATGTGAAGGCTAATTGTCACATCGGTATTTTAGGATCACATTCCTCCATGCCATAACAGGCATTTATTTGCTGTGACCTCTTCATTAGTTTAGTTTTATTGAAACTATTTCATTTAAAATTAGAAACTTTCTGTGAAAGTTATAATTCTTGCTATAATGAAATTACTTCCAGTGATATTTTACCTGAAAGGGGATTTAACTTTAAGAGGATTGCATTATAATCAAGAGAAAATATCATCTCCCCAGATTAGCTTTGTCTTATGTATTCTAAAACTACTGGACTGTGGCATTTGAAAAGTCAGATACAGTCAACATTTAGATGGTGTGTTTATGTGCTTCCTTTCTGAATCTCTGTGTAGTTTCAAACAGTATTATTATTTGTTTTTTCTTTTCTCTTTTTCCAAACATTGGCCTTTACTGATCTTGATCTTGAGATTTGGTCTCTGCTGCATGGTGTGGAATGCAAAGTTTTTACTGAAGCTACTTTTGAAAGCAGGCCAAGAAAATGAAATGCCCAGTTTTTGCTGAATTTCATTTGGATGCACGTACTGATGTCCTTTAAGAAATCCCAGCCTGAGTGGCAGAGTTCCCACAAGCTAAAAACCCATTTCAAGAAAGCATTCTGAGTTCATTCATGTGCTTGAGCACCATATTAAGATTTTTCCTGAATGCCATCTTCCTTAAGCTCACAAATAAATGCTTGTCTGAATCAGGACCCAAAGGACAAGACAAAAGTGAATGAAACCAGCAGACAGGTAGGCATGCATAAGAGGACAGGTGAGCAAAAATAACAGGTGAGATGATCTGGAGCAGTAATCAGCTTGCCACCTGTCTAGCCCTTATCAGATGGCAGTTTTCTGCATGCATTTGGGCAGAAATGGATAAATATTGTAGAAAGAAAAAGTCTCTGTGCTCTGTACATTTAGAAAACTGTTTTCAATTATTTGTGCTTATGTGCCCTTAAGGAACTTAAGACATACATTTAGGCATCGAAAAACTCGCTAGCATATTTGGAGACATTTAAATCTTAGAGGGCTTAATTAGTGCCTTTTGTTTAAGAAGGGGGGGGAACAAACAGATATGTTGATCTGGCCCCCAGTATTCAATCTTTTTAATTCTGTTCCATAGCCTCTGTTTATCCTTTTTTTCCCCCTCCAGTTGAAGTCCGCTGTCTTTGCATGACTATTGTGTTGCCAGGTGCTGTTCCCATAGTGCCTGTTCCCATAGCAACTACGCTGGTTAAGGTTTCTGCCGATGGTTTGGAATACCCTTGTAGCCTGGCCGAGGCATTGTCGCCTGGTGGTGTATTGTCCCACTTCTGGGCTCAGACTCTGATGCAGGATATCCTCTCAGTGAGAAGCCTCCTTGAGAGCTAAGCAACTTTTCCCAAGCACATTTCCAGCCCCTTCCCAAGCCAATTCATCTACCAGAAGATCTAAAACTGATCCACTTCCTTCCACATAGAAACTGAGGACCTAACATCTCAGATGTGCCACTGCCACTGCAATAGAAGCCAGGTTGGCAAAAAGAGGTCATGTATAACGTGCCAAGAAGTCTTTTCCACCAGAGCCATACTTTTCCCACACTGGGCTGTGTAAGGACTTGTTCTGTAGGGCTGCTTAGGAAACAGCATATGCACAATTATTTGTACTGACCAGCAGACAAGTGGACCAGCATTTTTTTGCCCAGTCATGACTCAATAGTTTTACACAGGGATTGTTCAGTGAGAATCATGATATCAGATAATCTATGAATCTATGCTGAGACAAATTCCTTGTCCCTCCCATTAAAGCCAACTTGAGCCCCAGTTATGCAAAACATATTTTCAAAGAAACACCTGTACTCATCACTGTCTGTGAGGTCCTTTTGTGTCCATGAAGTAAAAGATTTCTGGAGGATAGAGGGAGTGGATATATCACATATTTTTAGTAAAGAAGAACCCGACAGGATGGGACCTCTGTTCAGCTGTGCTTGGTGTGAGCACGATGGAGGGGAGCAAGGCTGGGCTTCACAATGCAGAGAGGTAATTTCTCTATCCTACCAACTCTCTTCCTCTAGTATTCACACTGTCCTATCAAGGAAATCAGGTTCATTAGAATCCTTAAAGTATTATTAGCCACTTTCTATAAAAACCTCTTATATTGAAGTCTCACTAAGAATATTTTGGGGATTTCACTGACATTGTGGGCCCTCTCCTGATGTTCTGTGCTGATACCAGTTTTCTTTGGCAGCCTTAACATGCTAGATGATGTTTTAGATATATTGCCAGATTGGAAGGATTTGCTAATGCTGTAAACTTTTATTCAGAAAGCAGGAAGTTTGAGGAATCACAGACAGCAGCACCACCTGCTCTTGCCACTTTGAAAAGTGAGAGGTAATGTTTACATATTGCCACCTCCACTTACATCCATATCCCCCCCACACACTGGAAAATAGATAGCTAAGCAGATTAGCTGCAGAGAGTGTAATTGTCCCTGGTGAAAGTAAAAGCAAAATATGGGTAAGAAATATGGTAACTGGGTGGTGAAGGTGCAAAGCAAAATTGGTATAACTTACATTTTTTAGTCTCTATTTGTGAGGGTTATGACCTTCAGATTTACATGTGATCATGTGTTCCCAGTGGTGCGGAATCTGCTAGACAGTGGGAGAGTGGAATTGCCGCCCTGTAGATTACTCTTCAGGATCTGTATCTAAATGTAGAGACATCAAATACACATACATACATATATAGGGTTAAATAGGCTGAAAAATATTTTTCTTTTGAAAGGATTTTTTTTTTTCCTAAACATTTTAAAACCAGCTACTGCAGGCTAAATTGATCTTTACCATCTTCAGAAACAGAAGGTATTGTGATATTCAATCTGTATTTGTCAAGGTATGTGACTAGATTTCCAAACCAAGATGCAAACAAACTTCCAATTTCCGCAGCTTTCATGCGGTACTTCATGAACTGCACATGCAGCTAGCCAGTTACTCACTTTGGGTATTTGTATATATATGTTAGGAATATGCCAATATAAATATAAATATAAGTATACAAATTATATACATATTTGTGTGTGTGTGCGTGTGTGTATGTACATGTTACTTTGCTTATTTGTTTGAAAGTTCAGACTAGGTCAAAAAAAGATTTGGTATATGCAGCTATGATTCATATGTCCATGATAAATCTTCACTTTACTCACTATGGAACAGGTTTATGAATCACATAGGGTGTAAGCTCTTGTAGAGGATGATCCTTTCTTGTTTCTCCTCTTAAAGAGATTTTCCTTATCAGCAGTTGTATAGTTATACAGACTGAAATGTGTATGTTCGTAATGATGAGAAAACAAAATGGAAAACAAAAATTGGGTAACAAATTATTGATATTTATTTATTAAAAGTTTTATGAACCAAAGAATGGGGAATGAGATGGTTATATTATCATTCTTGCCTGAAGAAAAAACTAGCGAGCTGCTCTCATGAAAACAGGTAAGCTCTTTACTACACATGAAACCCTCTACCCATAACTGGGGACTGCATAACAGGGGTGAAAAGGGGAGAAGGAAACTGCTGATATGGATGGACAAGATAAAAACGTTGGTGGACATTACTGAGAAAGAATAGGCAACATATTCATAAAGGATTAGGTTTCAGAAGACTGTAACTTCTACCAAGAGTATCTCACCCTGTGGGTATGCCCAGAGCCACCTGGTGACAATGTAGAGCTGTAGGTAAGCTGGTGCTTAGCAAAGCGATATATACCCTTTTCAAAGTGGTATCTTTTCAATTCAAAATTAAAAGAAAAATGTTCTTGACATCCTTACATTTAATAGAAAAGTATGGACAAAAAGTGAATTGATGAGAAGCCTGTATAATTTATTTATGGTGTGTGTTTTGAGAGTATGACAGAGGATATTTGACCTTGAAGGATGAGGCTATGTGGGGAGTTTGGGGAGTGAGATTTTTCTTTGTCGTAGATTGTAATAACATTTTCAACCCATTGGAACTCTCCTGATTGCTTTTGCTGAACCCCCTGAGTGCTGAGACTCGCTGTTTGAAAAGCTGTACTGGATAGAAATGTTAAATAACAATAACAAAAAAGAGGAAAGAGTTTCTGTTCTGTCTATGTATTTTTACTATGTCAAGCAGTGAACTGCTTAACACAGAGAACTACTTTTTCACTGAAACTTGGTGATTGTTTAGGTGGAGGCAGAATTACACTGACTCAGTATAAGCAGGGGCATAAATTTTTGAGAATGCTTAGGAACAATTTACTTTTCTGAAAAGAGACTTTTTCTTATTCAGTTACACTATTTGGATATTTATCAGTACTGCAGCTGAAAGTGCAATGTTATAAATAAGATCACCTGGGTATTAAATCCGTTAAACCTTTACAATCAACGCTCCAAAAACATGCCGCAGTGCTTTTCTTATCACGCCTAACTTAAAAGCTGCTTCCAGGAGACTAGATGGTAAATAGGAAGTATAGTGAAAGAGAAATAGGAGAAAACTGGCCTAAATACAATAAGTTGCCTTACCTCCTGTTAGAAAACCATTGTCCCAAATGTGATACTGAAATGCAACAGGCAAAATGGGAAATAAGATGATAGGTCAGAGATCTGGATGTAGCTGTTGTCCTGAATATTGAGGCAGCTGGACCTAGGAGTCTTTGTGTAGTAGCGAACAAACTGCTGTACCAAATACCAAGTGGATGCTCTGCATCACTATGAACTATACATTCCCAATGAAATATCTATTTTCAATGTGGTTGCTAGACCTATGTTGCTGAGAACTGATTTATTGCCAGTCATAATAGACTTCAGTTCCACAGCTGTCTGGTCACCTTTTGTGCTAGACTACAACGGATTTAGTACTGTCAGGTGCTCTACCCCAATTACATGGCCACCCTTTTGATAAAGAAAAATAGCTTTCCAAAAGCCAGTAAGAAGAACTGAATATCAGGTTCCCGCATATTGTACAATGAAGAAAACAACTGATGGGTAAATATGTCACACAGCAAATATAAAATAACACCCACATTATTGCATTTGTAGGGAGTTTTGAAAATATTTTAGAAATAATAATAGACTATATAAATATTTTGGAAACTGGTTCCAGAATTGAGTTGGCATAGAGGACTGCAAGCAGGATCAAGGACTCACTAGTTGGATACTAAGTCCTCATTACGTGTATTGATACATGCCAATCCCTGAATATATTAGAAAAGTTTAGAGTTTGCAGTAATTTTTGGAATTCTGAGGAGGACCATTGGCCATTTGAGCATTTCAGCCAAACAAGAACAAATTTTTATGAAAAACAGCTCATGCTCCTGCAATGCTCATAAAATACAACTGGAAAAAGTTGTGGATATAGCCATGTCAATTTACAGTTTTTAGCTGAACAAAATGTTGTAATTCTTTCTGGAGAGTTTAATCATATTTTTTAAATGAATGATGGCATGGAAAAAGATTAGAAGTTCCAAGAGACTTCATTTTTAAGTATACCAGGGCCAAAGTCCTGGAAGTGGACATTTGATGTTATAGCTATTTCTTTATAGCACAGCTATTTGACACAAAAGTGAATTTGTCATTGGTGCTGTTTACTGGATTCATTACAATTTTTGTCATGAGACAGAGGTACAACTTTTTCTGCCTCATCTGTTCTGTGAAGGGTAATATAAATGGTACTACTTTGACCTTTTTAGTATTCTGTAATTTGATTCGCTTGCCATTCCTATCCTCTTCTGTTTGTAACCTCAGCAACCTGTGACTAGAATGGACAGTCAGTCAAAACACAGAATACTGAAAAGGTCAGAGAAGTAGAATTTACTGCATATGCTTCTTGGGACATGCTGAGCAGTTAAGTATTGATACCTGGTTCTGATCATTTATTTCCATGAGGACTGAAGAAGAGGCGATCTAGTGTCCTCATGTGATAACACCTCTGACAGGAATTAAGTTCTGCTTCTACCCTTATGCATTGTGTAATGGTGAATAGAAATCAAACAAGGACACATAGTGCTCCTTTAATTTCATTCTATTTAAAACAGCAATAAATTCAGTAAAGCATATTTTCAAAGTTTACTGGCCTTTAAATTATTTTTCTTCTTCACTTCAGTTGAGTGGATAAGTAAATGAGGTGGGAGCTGTGCAGTCTGTTAAAGCAAGCTTGTCAGGATGGAAAAAATCATCACGAAGCTAATGTAAAATGTTTGTAGCGAGCAAAACATTCCTACTAAGGGTTTTCAGTCTCATATATTCATACTTGTAATGCCTTGTCTTATAATAATCTTATGTTTTGTGATTTTATACAAAATCTGTTGCTCTGAAGGAATACAAAGTTTGCTGCCTTTTGTCTAGTTTTTTCTTTTTTTTTTTCCAGTGGGAGCATGAATAGTTTATTTGCTTCAGTATAATCCCCCCCCCCCCAAAAAAAAAAATGTTGACTAAATTAAGGTGTTTATCTCTACGAAATGCAAGCAGGGAAAGACTAGGCCTGAGAAATTTGTTTAATGAATGAACTGTGAGGCATCCAATATTAGAGTCAAGGATTTGTGTTTTTATATAGTAATCTAGTAGAAGCATTTTTATATTAGTTGTGAAAAAAGTGATAGTTTATTAGGTTGAAATTTGCAGATTGTTTATCAGTTATTTTTGTTATTCCAATTTTAGGATTAAAACAGTGAGAAATAAAATGGATAAACATTTAAATGAGTCAGTTGTCTGGTGTATAACAAGTAGAGAGTGTACAGTATTAGCTACTTGTGGGTAAGGAATTGCTTGGAAAAACCGATAGAAGGTAATATAAATACTATGTTTAATGAGTGGTTCCTCTAGAGTTTTTCTCAGGTCAGCATACAAGGCTGTGTTGCAAAGAGTAAACAACGTGTGAGTAAATGCCCAAGCTGTGTCTACAACAGCTCCAGCTGTTCTCTGCAGTTGCTGGTTCTCTGCAGTGCATTTTCTAGTTCTCGTCCTCCGATCATCCAGACCTATTAAAGCACACCGCCGCATCCTCCCTGTCTCTGTGTTTGTGCTTCCCTCCAAAGGAAGCCAGGGCATGTGGAAGGATGGTTTGCACTGAGGTCTTATTCCTGCATCGATCAGGATGTGACCAGGAAAACTATTTGGGGAGCAGGACTATGGCTTAACAACTCAGCACAGCTCCCTCAGACTGTAAATGCAACCAAGGAAAAGAGCTATTTTGGTCCTGTGACTTTATTACTTGATGAAAAACAACAGCTTTGAAAACAGGCCAAAACTCAAAGAATTTTGAAGTCAGTAGGGGTCTTCCCATTCACTTCAGTGATATTGGAGCAAGTATCATGGTGATGACAGTAGCTTTCATTTACTGAGATTGCTAGCAATACCAATTTTAAATGCAAGAAAACTTACTTGACAGGACATATGTGACCCTATTACTGCCTCTCACAAATACCAAACATGACAGCCTACTAACTCAGCTTTCAGCCTGCTAGAAGCACAATGAAAATAATAGACATCTCCTCTTTATATTTTAGGTTTATGTTAAACTGATTATTTATTGGCTCAAATTCACACACTGTATTTGTAAATCTATTAAGAATCCTGATTTGACATACTAAACTAATGGATTGTATGTAAATAGAAGCACCTGTAAATCAAGATTTCCGGATGCATGTATATAACAGAAAAGGTTGACAAATATATCTAAACAGGAAATTTGTGGGTAATGTTTATTAACTTTTTCTAAGGAGATGATTTTTATGTGAATTGCAGTCCATCTGTTCCTCTGCCACTCAATATCCTACTAGTAGCTTTTGAATTTATTGTTAAATCACAACATAATTTAACAGAGATGTCAAGCAAATTACAAGTCTAGTGAAAATCAGTACTGAAAAGAAGAAATTAGTATTCTTATTGACAGAAGGCATAACATCTATCTCTGTAAGGATTTCTGACCATGTACTGATCATCTGGCAAACACAAAGCTCAGAATGAGACAGCACATGGTTGATAATGAAGAGTTGGAATAATAGAAATATGCTTTGGGGAATGTGGGAAACTCGTATAGGAGAGAGTTTTAGCTCTTCTGTAGCTTAGGATATTGCAAATAGGGGCATACTGGTACAACATTTGTAAAAAATATATATATATATATAGGCTTCCTTAATTATGCTGTTCAGGGCACAACTTCTTTATTCTCCACTTCATATCTGATTTATTTGTAGCATTACATGACAATGTGTATCATAAGCAGCCATTCCTATATGCTTCTCATGTTGTTCTGTAGGTATCAGCTATTGATCACTGGCAGAGGGAAGATACTGAGCTACATCAACTTTTGGTCTGACCAATATGTTTTGTGTGTCCTTATGTTCACATGAGTTGCAAGGAAGGAGGTGGAATCATTACATTTCTCTCACCATTCCATGGCCATCCTAACAAAACCTTGGAAAAACAAACCAAGTTTGCTTCTTGATTTGAAGGTTAAAAAAATGTTAATTCCTATTCTCATCTCCTGTATAGAGGAGAAGCAGAACAGAAGATTTGACCCATTAGACAATATATGTATTATGAATTCAAGTACCATAAATGAAAGTGCTAACAAATATAATATTTGCATGATACTAGAATTCAGCTGCCAGTATTGTTAAACTGTTGGAAAAATCCCTGGCATGTTTCTGGTCTGGGCCAGGTAACGCTGTCCAGACAAATCCTGAGCGTGGCTGGGAAATTAGCACGGGTCTAAAAGGCAGTTATGGTGCAGAAAAGAGAATTTAATAGTATAGGCAGGAGCCATTCCATGCCAGCTGGCTTCAGTGCCAGGAAATGATCCCAGGCATGTTTAATTTACTACTCTAGTCAGAGCCTAAGTGTCCAAGACTAAAAATAAATACATTCACTGCATATTTTAATCTTGCAGCACTCTTTACTTACTACCTCCAATTACCTTCATGCTACACAGTCTGCTAGGGACTTCCATCCCAAATCCGAGCTCACTCTTTTCTCTTCTGGAGCACCAGAAAAACTGTATTGAACATCTTTCTGTCCTCACAGATGTGTTGCTGAGGCACCCAGAGAACCTAATCCATAGACCTCTAATTCAGGGAGGTATATAAAGCAACTAGSAGTATTACTGCTTGTAGGTTGAAAGAATTTCGGTGTACTGATAACACATACTTTATGCCTCAACAATCAAGTGCACATCACGGTGCCTTGGTTTGAACAGGCTATATGTAAGAATGAGCTGGCTGAAGGTTTATCTCAAGAAGGGTCAATTTGGATCTGTGAAACCTGGAAGAAAGTTTTCATTTCACATACAAAGTTTGTAAATAAGTCTAATTTCAAATTAAGTTTTCAGCTGTTCCAAACGAAACATGTCTGGTAGGTAATGCAAGAAATTGTGGCCTTTTCTCTAGGATTTCACTAATGTGAACTATGCCTTCTCCAGCTCTGGACTTTGGCTTCTGCAATATGTTCTCCATAACCCGTTCAAAAGATCACACAAAATGATTCAGTCGTAAGCACGTGGAGTTTTTCTAAGTCTAACACAGAGGACCTATTTATTATTAGGTAGAGCTGGTGATGTTACCACCTTCCTTTTCTTCATTTGTTGCCAGTTTTAAATGGCCAGAGCACCTTCTCCTTGTGCAAATGGTTCAGGCTCCATGCCACATCACACTATTTCCCTTGAACTCAAGGTTTTGCAGTTCTCCAGCTTTCAGGTCAGGTCTGTCTTGTCCTGGAAGGGAGGGCAGCTACAAAACTGGCTCTGGAAAAGGTTCCTTTCTTTTGCACTGTTTTGTAAAATATGTTCAGCTTCCGACTATGCTACAACTTTGGTCTGTGGAACAGTTATTACTGACATTTGAAGACAAAAATTGGGACTTGTAGAAAAGAATAACAAGAGGATTTTTTAAACTATCTTGGTTTCTGATTGGTTGATTATCTGAGTATTGTGAGAAAATGATCATTGAAAACAATTTGCAATCTTCAGAGTGAGTTTAATGAGGAGGGCTATTTGTGCAAGTTGGAAAGGTAATGGTATAGAATATGATTTTCATAGTGAAATTTTGTTTTCCTAGAGTTGAAATGTTTCATTTCAATATGGTGAAGGTAAACCACCTGTATGATGGAGATGCGAAAAAGTCAAATGCAATCCCATGATGCAGCCCTTTTCCAACAGAGCAAGGATCCTGCCTTGGGCAAAGACCTGCTAAGACTTCATCTGCAATTTTGTGCATGATTTTAAGCATCCACATTCAAGAAAAGGAAACTCATAATAGAAGAGTTACTTGTAATAGAAGATGGTTATGAGGATAATAAAAGAAGGAAAGTTGATCTCGTGAGAGGAAAAGAAAGAAGCCAAATGAAACTTGAGCAGGCATAAAAGAGATCAACGCTTGTCAGGGACAAGAGGCATTTAAACTGTGTGCCAGAGTTTCTGCGGGGAAAAAATAGATAAAACAAATGTCTTGCAAGCTGGAAAAAAACCTGCTAACAAAGATGGACTAACATGTTAGAACAGTGTTCCATTAGGATATTGAACAAAATAATATGGACAAAACCATTTGTTTTAAAGTAGAGCTTGATTAAGATCTAAAGATCACAACTAAGATTCAAAACTCCAAAGTTCTATTATTAAAAGATCTGTTTTTCCTTCTTTCTGACATCCTTGTCAGCTCATATCTTGTTTTTGAAGGACATGAACAATACTACTCTTCCTATTGTAATGTTACTTTTATTAATTGTGATAATTTGAATGAAAAACAAATGTAATGACCTCTATCTTATATATGGATCTGCTGTCAATGTCCTTATGTTAGCAGAAATATTCCTACTTAACTTTTGTGGAGCTGAAATTGACTGAGACAGGTGAATTTACAATAGCTGGAGGTTAAAGACAACATTTTCAAACATGAATGTCTAAACACAGGCACCAAAGTACCTAATAGAAACTTACAACAATGCCCAGGATTACTTCATTAACATTTAAGTTTGAATATTTTTCTCTGTGTGACTTGTTGAAACTGACACAGTTGGTCTCAAGCATAACTGAAGAACCTTGATTTTTTGTCGTTTTATAAGAACTGTGCTGTGCTATTACACAGTCAAATTCTGAAAGTTTTTATACGCTATAAAGGTTTATACTTTTATCATGCCATTCAGAGCACTGCCACTGACATGAAAGTGCCGTACATGAACCAAGCAACTGCACTGTATTAACAATTGGAAGCGGTAATTAGGATTACTGCTTCATCCAAATTATATTTAGCAGTCTGCACCTAAAAGAAAGTTAAAACAGAAATACATTCTCTACGTTAGAATTACTGAGAGAACTGATTAGCAACTGACAACGTAAGGTGCTCATCCTCTACTCTATAGATACTCCCATTCTAAGAAAATGTCAATTATAATTGATTGCCTAGGCAGTGTATACCACTGCTGTTAAAATATGAAAAGCTACTTGTTTTGCATACAGCTAGGAATTCTGACATTCTGACAGTCCTTTATATACTTGACCAGAATAAAATTCAGTTTTACATTTGACAATTATTTTATTATGTTCTCTCTTTCTTAATGATAACATGTATTTTCATCACTTTATAATGATCAACTTATGTGAAAAATACCATTCATTATGAAAAGTGTTTTTGATTTATAGCAGATACAAAATATAGACCACTATAGTTAAAGTGTATGTGGTTACCTGCAGTACAGAGTTTCCTTTTTTTTTTTTTTTTTTAATTCTTGCTTTAGTCCCTAAAACCAGAAAAAAGGAGAGTAAAATCTACTTTTCTTCAGGTTCTTTAGTGCTACATTAACAACCAATATTTTAGAGGTAATATTTCAGTCCAAAGCAATAAATTTGAGTCTTGTTCTTATGAACAGACAACATGGTGTCAACATAAATTCCAGACAGATTAGGGTAATTATACCCCAAAATCTCCTCTTAATGTTATTCTTTTCATATTCTTCTCTGTTTTGCCATATCAGAAAAACTAGACTTTGTACTCTAGAGAACATTTTAAACATTCTAAAAGCCAGAAAAATTTGTTTTTCACTATATCATAAATTTAAGGAAGTTAAAAAAAGAGGAAAGATATTCTTGAACCATTACATTCTGATGTTCTCTTGTAGCTTGCCTGGTAATTTTGTATAAGCATTGACAGGAAAAGAGATACTATATCCCAAACCACCACAATATCAAAGAAAAGCATTAATGAAATTAATGAACTTGCAATCCAGATTTTAACATGAATTAGATCCTGAGCACATTATAATTATAGTTCATTAATTGCTCAGAAATAATTTCCAATTTTTTTGCAGTAATTTAAAAAATACAATTATGTTTTCTGTCTGGTATAAATTGGCATAGCGTTATTGACTTTAATTGATTTACTTCTGATTTACACTTTCTGGAGACCCTGTCCRTTTCCTCTGCAACTGCTGTTACTCATCAATATGCATTCGTTCTCCGCAGATGAGGAAAGCAAAGGACTAATTCAGTTGTCAGTAAGTTCGCCATATTACTGAGAGACAGCAGGAGAGACATGAAGGGAGAGAATGCAAGGTTCTTACATTTAATTGGAAGGAAAAGCAAAGGAAAAGTTGCCATTACTCTAAAGAGTTAAGGAGTGTGCTCTGTTCACAGTCAGTTACCATAAAGGTCAGTTAATTTATTTCCACTGAGTTTAACTGGATTATAGTGGAAAGCAATGGGAAAATTCTGAAACCCTTTGCTAATAGTTGTACTTTTCCCCATCTGAAGTGCTGAAAATATGTTTAGCTCTTCTCCTAATACATGCTATGCTTTACAAAATAATAAGATACTAAGTTATTGGTTTCTGTTTATTAAAAATGGATGTATATAAAATCCCACATGGATTATGTGTTAAGGTAGAATTGCTTTTAAGTTCAATCACACACAGTAACTATTATAAAATACCAGTCTGAGGTAGGCCTGAACACAACTTATAAAATCTTGGACCTGCTGAATTCAATGGCTTCAGCAGGCTTCAATTTTACCCAAAGTTGAACTTTAACTTCCCAACTGAATGTAGGTATTATGGAAGTACCAGACTTAGAATTTCATTATACTACAAGTTATTTGAAGAAATTACCAATTTTCCATGTAAGTACTATAGATAAATGAAACCTACAGTATCAGAATTTATCATCCTTAGCACATTATTGTGCACAGTAAAATAGAAAACCTACTTCACTGTTCTATAAAGCATGCACATGCACCCCAAAATTATGTGTATTTATAAGTATAGATATATATACACAAATATACTACATGAACTGCCCACAAATTCCAAGTTTCCTTACTTCTGAACCATATCGTTGATTTACCTTGAATTCTTCATAATCTTTTTTGTGGTCTAGTTTTGACAAAGCATACAGTTACTGAAGTCCTTTTTACTTATTTACTAGCTTCTAGGCATTTAGAAATTAATTTATACATACCTTAAGTATTCATTGAATCTATTTTAAATAATAATATATTTATCTTACGTTCTCTCTTTTCTTATGATATAATAATGACAAAATAATTCAATGTGGCATATTGTCCAGTTTTATTCTACAGTGGTCACATACTTAATAGTCAGAAATATGAAAAGTTCATTCTATATTAATTTGGGATTATTATTAATTTAAATCTTCATTAAAATAATTATTTCTGGCTATTACTGCAGCCTCTTATGTGTTGCCCCTTAGAAACATCACAATACCGGTTTTGCTGAAATTTTAGGCTCTTTTTCTTGACCCTTGCTCCACCCTTGGAAGCTTCAGCACTTGAATTTTTTGGCAAAATTATGTGGTCCTTGTTTTCCACAGGAACAAAGAAGCTAAAAAATGTAGAACTGGAAATCTCTTTTAGCAAAAAATAGATTAGGCTTGCTGTTTAGTGTAGGCTGGATTTATCACTAACAGTCCTTTTCTGCCCCTTCAAAGGAGGTACATAGAATTTTTGATTTTGTGTCATTGCCACAAATATGCCATTCATGTGCCAGCTAAAATAACAAACGAATAGATGGGTGAGATGACATCATATAAGACCAATTCTTTGTCATAATTTGCAGAAATAGGTAGGTTCAAGGAAGGAAGAAAACCATGCCCAGTGGAAAATTCCTAGGCAATATGTGAAACCTGGGGCTGGTCTCCTCTCCAGGTTGACTCCTGCCTGGAAAACTGTACATCTCTCTGCCCCCAAATGCATGGCTAGGACCAGAGAAACCACACTGACTTACACCTACACACACTGTGGTAGTCATCACATAAATATCTTTGGAAGAACTGCCATAAATTCTGCCCATAACCAATGGAGAGACCTGGACTTTCTTTCTTTACTGAGAACCTGCCGCCTGTGCACTGGGCTGCCTTTTGTCAGGCTTTATTACGTTTCAGCAGTGCACAGTCTTTTTGTGCCATACAAATATGAATAATTGAAGCAAATGTGATTATTCCTCTCTCCCCTTCTCTCGTACAGTGTATATAATGATTTATTAATGATTTTTTTGTTATAAAAATACAATTTAGCTGAACTGTTTCTTGTTGAGAAAACTGTTACAGGCTGTTTCGGTGTGACCGATATGAGGTAGAGATATGATATGCAAGATTTTAAAAGTCTCATTGAAAGATATTGCAGAACAGGCACCGCAATGCCATTTTACTGGAAGCAGGAGGAGAACCAACACAGCTGATTTGTCAATTACTTTCAGGTCCTGATGCAGCCACAAACCTCATGGAGGTAAAAGTGTGCCATGCTGAACTTCTCCTTCGACACTGATATGGAGCTTACATCCCACCAAACAATATTAATAGGGGAGGTTAGGTCTCCAGTAAATGTACCTCCGAGGTTAGCATTTATCCAACATAAACACAGGCCATATCAGATTTCTAAGAGTGCCTATAATCTGTGGATTTTTTTTAGGTTTTGTTGATGTTCTTTAAAAAAAAAAATCACAAGAACAGAACGTTGGGGAAGGAGAAAAATTAACTAATGAACGTTCAGTGCATGGAATAAAGCACTGAAGGGTCAGTACATTAAAAAGAACTGGATAACATTTCAGAGGAGATGACTCTGCTTCCTATTGCAGTGCAATTCTGTAGAGAGGGCACAAGAACAGAACGCTGTATTTCCAGTTCCGCCTCTGTTCTTCAGGCAACTCATTGTTCTGTGCCTTTATTTCCTCTCCCACTTCATGCTAGTCTTCTCTGTCAGGAATAGATTGTTTTTTAGCACATGCTTGTACTGTGCCTAGCACAGTCAAGCTATGATTTCAGCCAGGTCTCTAATTGCTACATGAATAATAATAACAGGATCACACTGATAATTTGGAATATAGCTTTATCACTTGAGAACTGTAGAGGTCCTTTTAGAAGACACAGAATAATATAGATTCATGTAGAATAATAGCTATATTACTAAAACATAAATTATGAGTCTGGTGCAGAAATTATGGAGCAAAGTGCTATGTCCTGTGATGTTAGCATAGATGATCATAATGGTTTCTTCAGGCATTAAAATCAATGAATCAATGAATAATAATGTGTTTTTTCTTCCCTATGTTTCCAATTAAATTTAAATTGCACTAGATTTTTATATATCATAAACGCAATGTTAATATGTGACATTCCTATATGGCTAAGCTAATGCCTGAGGAGAAACCTTTTTCTTTAGAAACTCATTCCTCTCAGAGGGCCTTGTTTTTCAAGTTTAACAATGAATTAACATGAGGTTTTTGAACATTTTTCTTGCCATTAAAACCAATAAACATTAATATGCAGACACATTCTCTTGAATAAATCTAATATTTACATTTTAATAGTGCATTATTTAGTATATTGAGAGGAAATAAATTTTAAACCAGTACCAGTTGGAAAGTGAAATGGTTAAGTAATGTCACCTATTGGTGTTACAGGTGACAATGACAATCATTTCCCTCCGAGTTTCCATATCTGTATCCTGAGTCTTCTTTGTAGCATATTGCACATCTTTAGTTTTAATATACCATCCCTTGCAGTCTGTTAAGAACATTCTAGTAAATATTTATTTCTCCCTTTCTTATTTTTAAAACTTGCAATCTAAAAGAATCAGAGCTTTCCTATAACTTCTATCTGGCATAAAACTCAAATGCTCTGTATTTTTCTGGGTGCATCAGTGTTTATATTGTCATTCATCATGCCAGAGATGTGTGGAAATAACCCCATATTTCATTCTGTTATATCAGTGTAGTAGTAACGGGAACATCTTTGACTCAATTCCCTACTTTAATGGAATTGTGGTTACCCTCTATCTCGAGGTTTCAAAGCTCACTTCATGCTTACAATAACACTCAAGCTTGGTGATGCCAGCTACTTTTTATTGCTCTATTCAGAATAAAATATTACCACAAAAGCTATGCTTTCAATGCTGTGCATATCACCTGTAGTTTGGTAATTTGGATATTGAAGTTCTTTGTCATCTTTATACATTTGAGATGCTCCTGCATTGAAATACCAAAGGAAACTTGTATTTTTAAAGCAAGTAATTTACTTAGAAGTATATGAATTGCATATGAGATTTAATAGTAATTTAGAAAGTATCAGAGCAATAAGATTAAAATAAGAGTGCATGTGAAATTTCAAACTAAAAAATAAATTATCCAGAGTTAAAAATAGAAGTTATTTTGTTACACTGTGAGGCAAGAAGACAAAAAAGTTGCTAAATAGACTACAATTAGATCCAAATGCATTTGAAAATTTAGTATGGAAACCCTATGAGATTTTATGCATAGAGTATTTTTTAAATGCTGCAAAACTGGGTTTTGGTACTATGCTTTGAAATGATGCCCAAAACCTTAAAAGGATGGTTTACTTGATTTTACCATACGGCATCACTATTTCTTAGAATAAACATACTGTTTCTTATCTATCCATCTGCAACTGTGTAGAATCTGTTTTATTGAAGAGATTTTATTCTTCTATGGCGAGGACAGATTTTATTCTTCTATAGGATTTCTGGAGGAACACTTTAGGAATTTATCAGCAATTACCTAAGCAATCTGCAAGGAAGCTTGTAAAACAGAAAAGGCATTGTGAGATTCCTAGAGCAGAAAGGATCCACTTGCTGTAAAGGTCCTGCTCCTGGTTAAATAAAAAACAAACAAACAAAAACCCCAAACAAAAAACAAAACAAAACAAAACAAAACTTTTATTTAGGTATTCTGAAATAGTCAACAAATTCCAAATGTTGTTGTTATCACCTGGTGCTTGATCATCCCATGCATTTTTCATCAGCCTATACGTGGACATCTCCTAGTGTAGAGAGGCTCCGAATTTAGTTGAAACCTAATCAGAAATCCATCTGGCACAAACTTACAATAAGCGTCTAGGTGTGATTCATAAAAATCACATTATATATTTCTGCAGGGCATTATTAGTACTTTTCTTGCATGCGTTAAGAAATGAAACATAGCTCATTCTTATTCCAAAGCATTGGGCCAACCCTAATATGCTAATAATGATGCTGCATAGATGATCCAGGAAAATGTGCAGTTTCACCAAGTGAGTATGTTCCATCACCTGGCTGCACACTGAAGAAGAGAAATGGACAAAGCAGCCCTTTGTAGCGGGAGACTGACAAAGTCTTACTGCATCAATTGGGATTTAGACATATTATTATTATCTGATGACCAAAACACTTGTCAGGGAAGTAATTAGCTAGTAGTAACACTCTACTAGAAAAAAGGAATCTTAGAATGTTAATGCTTCAAACAAATCAAAATATGTTCAGCATTCAGATCTGAATGCTTTTGTGGGTAATTTTTCAGATAAAATCCTGACCTCTTTGACGTCAATGACAACATTACCTTTACCTTGAATTGGTCCAGGATTTCACTCTTGAGACTTTCTGATGGATTTTATTTTTTCTAAATCACTGAAAAGTTAATAAATATTAAGTTGCCTTCTGATTTTCTGAAGATATTTGGTTGTGGCTTTTTTACATCATAAAGCAATGTTGTGATGTTCATTTGATTTAAAATGCCAGTGCAACCACAAGATGGTATTTCTCCTTTGTACTGTGATAGCAGTAGTACTACTACATTATTGCTGTTATAGTGCTTCTACTATAGCAATAGTAAGTTAAACAGTAACGAGCTCTACTCATTAATGTTTAATTACACTTATTCTTAAACTCTTGATAAACGTTAGCACTAGTCCTAAACACCAACCTAGAGAAAGCTCTAGAGAGACACAAAAATTTGGTATAATCTTTTAGCCTTTAAAGTATTAGCCAAAGAAATATAATAGCTATCTACACAGTGATGAGGAGAGCATGCTACAAGCTAAGCCAAAATTGACTAACGACTTCAGGATATACCTGCATATTCCCGCCACATAGTTAAAAGGAGAAAAGCAGAAAAAGGGAATAAACATATATCATAAATCTAGATTACATGCTTAGTATGTAGTCTTTTCTATTTGAATCCTTAATCCAACTTGGTAGGAGTAAGCACAACATAGAGAAAAAACAATTTTCATTACACATTAAGATTTTAGGTTTATTTAATAAGGAATAATGTTGAACACATTTTAATAAATTAAGAAGCTACATTAGTTTTTCAGTACATGCCTTAATGTATATCCTCGGTGTAAATCAGGGAGAAACTATATTCACATGTAGAAAAGTTACAGCAAACAAGCAACAGCAAACTCCTTGCCATGCCTGATTTTACTTGGCTTTTTTGCTATTGTTGTTTTCATATACATTTCGAACTAATAAATTGTAATTACAGTTTGCTAGGCATTATTATTTTTTACGCAGTCAGAAAGCAAAAGCATAGTGTTCTTCCTTTAATTCAAACATATGCTCCTAAAGACTGCACTTGAAGGCCCTTGAAATGAGAACTTCACTTGAATTAGTTCAATGAGACCTGCTGGCTTAAGGAAGAGCAGCTCACTGAGGCGGAAGGACTTCTCTTGAGGCCAAGTGGCCCCCTCATGCTAGTAATGAGTGAGACAATCTCCCTCACTACCCGTTGTTTTTATTTATCACTTCACTTTATTCTCCCAGAAGTGTTTTAAATCCTGGAATTTATACTAAAATATATTAAGATGCAGGGAACTCCAACCAGGCTGAACAACACAGAGAGCAGCTTGAGGCTTTAAATCCCTTTGCATGGTTTCTTCCACCAGATTTTACTTGCTCCAGAGCTGTTTCTCTGCACTGGGTACAAGTTGCCTTATGGCAGCCAGGATGGCTACTGTAATTCCTGCTGAATGTAAATGGACATAAGGGCTGACAGTGAAACAAGGGAGCAATCCAGCACGGAAAATGTCTAGGCTATAATCTCCCCAATCCTTTTTTCAGCTCATGCTCTGATGATCCTTCTAAGTAAGGAGCAGGAGGAGGTATGAGAACCTCCATGAAAATCCTGCAGCAGTGGACATTTTTCCTTCACTGCTTTCTTGGCTTTAGGCAGCTCTGCTAATTGCAAACCCTGTGAAAATGATGATGAATAAATGATCTTCTCTCATTTTTCCCCCAGTTGTAAAAGGTAGCTCATGAAAGTCATAAAGGTTTTTCTTATTGAACAATACATTTGCATGAACTTCGTTTGCTTTCTGGTTTGTAAGTCATTCAATGAAGCTTTTTGTGGCAATATTTTTAAAAAGGAAAAGCTGAGGATTTGAGTCATTTTTGTGTTTCCAGGAGCTGGAGAGCTGACCAAGCTGTAAGAAGTTAATAACAAAAAATACTGAGTGTTTCCACAGTTATAAAGTACCAAGTAGCTATGATGCAGACATTTTCATACATCATGATGCTCATGATTTCATGTGATTAACATTGTTTCTCCAATATGCCAGATCACCCAACAGGGCTCGTGCACCTTATGACATTTCTATTATCTTAGCCAAAGGATGTTAGATATTTTTCTCTCTCTCTTTTTTTTTTTTAATTGGGTCTGCAGATGATCTTGCAGAGTTAAATCATTCCTTTTGACATGCAAAACCTTTTTTCAGTCTATCTGGCTGCATTACTAATTCTTTAAGGCTTATGAGCATTTGTTTGTCAATAATTATATTATGTGCAGGTGTTCTTTTTATTTTATCGTCATTAACTGTCATATGTCTTCTGGAAAATAAAATCAGGAACCCACTAGAGAAGTGTTCTGCCACTGTTGTTTTAGTAAGAAGAGAAAAAGAAGTTCAGGGGCTCCCTTCAACTTTTTTTCTCCTGTAATGTAGAAGACTGAGGAGAGAGCAGAGTCAAAAGCTTAACAGCCCTTTTAAATATAACTAGCTGGAGTGCTTGGGTATGGATTTCTGAGGCAGGTAAGTATCAGTTGTTAGCATTATTTACACAGTCTAAAAAATTCCCAGTTCCCATGGAGGGGCATACTGCCAAAGGGCTTTCAACTATATACTCACTTTCTTTCAGGGCATAGACATGTGTAGGTCTGAACAGGTTCAGAGTCCTGCGCCTTGGAAGGAATAACCCCAGGCACCAGGACAGGTTGGGGGTTGACCTGCTGGAAAGCAGCTCTGCAGAGAAGGACCTGGGAGTGCTGGTGAACACCAAGTTAAGCATGAGGCAGCAATGTGCCCTTGCGGCCAAGAAGGCCAATGGTATCCTGGGGTGCATCAGGAAGAGTGTTGCCAGCAGGTCGAGGGAGGTGATCCTCCCCCTCTGCTCAGCCCTGCGGAGGCCACATCTGGAGTACTGCATCCAGTTCTGGGCTCCCCAGTACAAGAGGGATGTGGCACTACTGGAGCAAGTCCAGCGAAGGGCCACAAAGATGATTAGGGGACTGGAGCATCTCTCTTATGAGGAAAGGCTGAGAGAGCTGGGCCTGTTTAGCCTCGAGAAGAGAAGGCTGAGAGGAGATCTTATCAACAAGTATCTGAAGGGAGGGTGTCGAGAGGATGGGACCAGACTCTTTTCAGTGGTGCCCAGCGACAGGACGCGAGGCAACAGGCACAAACTGAAACACAGCAAGTTCCATCTGAACATGAGGAAAAACTTTTTCACTGTGAGGGTGACAGAGCACTGGCACAGGTTGCCCAGAGAGGTTGTGGAGTCTCCTTCTCTGGAGATATTCAAAACCCKCCTGGACGCGATCCTSTGCAASRTGCTCYAGGTGACCCTGCTTGAGCAGGGGTGTTGGACTAGATGATCTCCAGAGGTCCCTTCCAACCTCAGCCATTCTGTGATTCTGTGATTCTGTGAACCAGACCTGCTGGGGCAAGTGTAGGGATGGTTTAGCATTGCAATGAAATGCAGCTTTCTGAGGTGATTTATCAGGGACCTCCCAGAAACTGGAGGTGACTTTTAACAGCAGGTTCTACCTCATTGGACCAAACCACTTCCAGGGGAGGCTGTTCCTGAGTGTCCTCTTCTACTCCCATGTGATTCCTTTGCTGAGGATGTGGATCAAAATAAAACTAAGACCTGTATGTCATTTAGAGATTCAGCTGTCTTGGGGAAAACTTCAATTGCTTCTGTTGGAAAGTAAGTGCTTTTTTTCACAAGTTCAGCAGCACAAAGGCATTTATTCTAGCTAGTGTATACTTCCTGGATTCCCAGAGAGTTGCATTTATTAACGCCATGTAGGATATATATATTTTTCCTTTATCTTTTTAGAGGACTCCTGACTTCATGAAGTGCTAAGCTACTACATAAGGCACTGGATCCTCTCAGTTCCTCCCATGCTCCTCAGTTTGAGGTCTCAGGTCCTGCTCTAGCTGTGTGAGTGGACCTTTTCCTACTCTACTCCCCTGGGATTAGCACCGTGGAAGCTCATACTTGCACTAGGTCTTCCCAAGAGGGCTGGGAGAGGACACAGCCACAGCTTGCAAACAAACCAGCCACTTCAGATGGAATTCAGACCAGCAAACAGAAAGCCTGGGGAATCTTTCTGTATTTCCATATCTGTGCAATGCCATCACACAAGGTTTCTTGTACAGGAAATGTAACAGCCAGATTAAAGATGATTGGATGTACATTCTGCCCCTCCCCCCTCTCCCTCCCCCCCCCAACTAAGAAAGAACATTGTTAAAATGATAGATTTGAGGCTTTTTAATTCAGTTGCTTCTCTTTCTGGTTAAATTACAATTGCTGATTTCCCTCATGCTCCTTCTCATCCCTTCAGAATGTCTTATTTCGCATGAGCCAGACAGCAGAGAAGCAGGTCTACCATGCATACCATGCATACATATTTTTTAATAGCAACACTTCTGGCAAAAGCTAAATGTCAAGATGTGCTGCAGTTGTATAGCCATTTGTGTGACATCCTCACAGCTAACAAATACATTGATAATTAATTCAGCTTTAAAGGATTTGAGTCAGACCCTCAACTCATGAAAATCAATGCAGATTCACTTCAGTTGAGGGAGTTATGGCTATTTACATCCTTTGCAGGCCCTAGACCTCTGTAATAAATTTGACATATACATTTTAAACATCACAAATCCACAAAAGTGTCCTTAACTTTGCCAGAATGTTTCAGTAATGATACTGTAGGGGTAATGATACTGTAGGGATACATGTAGGGTTCACAATGTTCATGCCCTAAATCAGGAAAACAATTAACCACTAGACTTTTTGAGGTCATCCATGTGCAGGAAAGTAATTAGGTCTAGATTTTCACAGATAAAAAATTAGCTGCCAAAATGCACAGGTGGAATTTTCAAATAATGCTTAATAAGGTAAGATGCCTAACTTGTATTGATTCCTTTGAAAATCTGACCTTTAGAGCTTAATTTTAAGCTTTCCCATTATGGTTTAAGAGTGTGTAAAAACTTAAATATGCACTGGAATGTGTTTCTTGTAAAAAGATTCTTCCTTAGACCAAATCTGAAATGTAGTCATCTTAGGTCAAGAGAAGGAAAATGCAGCGATCATTCTGAATCAAGAGGGATTTTGTTGGTATGTTCTGTGTAGCAGCAAGTTGAACAATATCCTTTGCAGTTGAGATTAGTTCAGGGGGAACAGCTTTCAAATGAGTTATTTCAAACACATACACAAGTCATTTCAAAAGAAAAATATCTACCCCTGGTGTGGTCTGTGAAGCAAGATGGATTGCTAGTCTCTAGGTAAAGTTCTGTTCTTCTGTCTAACTCAGTTCCTCTCATTTTTACACTTTTCTTCTTCTACTCTTATGCCCTGTGACTTTTTGCAGCAGCACAACTAAATATCCACAATGAGCTAAAGAAAGGACAAATGTAGAAAGATTGAGTAAAAGTTCTCCATACTCTGAATAAATTTACTTGTCTATGTAGAGAGGATGAAATTCACTGTTTAATGAACTGTCATACTGGACTATTGTGGCCTCGGATAAAGTAGAATTTCTGCATTGTTCTTTAAATTGACCAGCATGAAGGCAAAACATAGCTCTGTGCTAATACAAGAATTTTGACCTTAAATGTTCTCCATACTCCTCTGACTTCACCCAGGAGATCAAGAGTTCATTTCTTTCGTACTGTGCGTTTTCCAGGTCTTAATTTAGAAAGTCCACCAAGGAATAATAATATATGATTGTGTAAACACAAAGCAAAAGTTTCCTTGATGGTAGGAATATGAATGAGAGACACTGTCAAACATTTACTACCTAKCATGCATACCAATATATCTCCTGGAAATTTCTAATCTCTTTGCAAGGCACTTTTAATTTTAGAAGATTGTTTTTAAAATACAGAGGTTTAAACTTTGACTTTACTTGTTGGTCCTCTTTCACTAGTCCTTCTTAAAGCCACCTGACTATCTATATACGGGTATATGGAATCAGCCATTTATTACTAGAGCTTGTGTCACATATATCCTAGATGATGACCAACAGAGGAATATTAACTTGAGAAACTTCCTATGGAATTAGGTCATCATATAAAAACGGGTTAGCTTTCAGCCCACAGAAAATCAGCCTCCATGGCTAGGAGCAGAGCAGAGGAAAGCTAATGGAGAAGAATGCAACAGAGAAGCCGAGGGTTAGGGCTGGCTTTCAAAAGCGGTCTCTGAGGTAAAATACAGTGAGGAATGATCCCTCAAGCCATGAACTTCTCAAAGCAATGGGATACTTTCCACAGTAGGACATAGAGTGAATCTGAAGGCTGAGAAAGAATGAAGTTCTGAAAAGACGGAGTAAAATACCGCAAGAGCACTGAGTCTGGTAAGGACATTGAAGGATACATGACACCAATTTTGCTTATATGTTTTACTGTCTTTGGGAATTTGGGAATTTGGGAATTTGATATTAATCTCTCAGTTTAGGATTTATGGATGGTGAAGCGACCACTTATGAGAAATGATAGAAGATGGGGGACTGTGTTCACCATTTTCAGGAAAGAAGGAAAGAAGGAAAAAAAGGGAAACAGATTAAAATCTTTTTCTTTTACATTTTTTATAGCAATGCAAAGCATATGAGGTTCCAGTTCTATCTATGTATTTAGGTCCAGTTTCAGGACCAATCCCATTCAAGTCAAGGCAACCTAGGAATAAAATATAATTTTGTAATGAATTGAAGTAGGCCAAAGTGTAAAAAGTACTTTGCAATGTGCTAGATTGACCTCAACATTATGTAATAGTTGAATTTCCTCTCACTTCTTTCTTTCTTTGGAGAGATGCAAATTGTCAATGTTTGTACATACTCTCCATTACATTTAATGAAGAAAAATATATTTATTCCCAGGTGTTGGCAATTTACCTTGAACATCTGTAAAGCAACACACTATTAAGCTTCTACAACTGCAGATGAGAAAGTTGGCTTATAAATTCTGCCAAAAGCTGAAATTTGTTCAAATTGATCCTTGAATACGCAAACAAGATAGGATCCATATAGTGCACAGTTTGTTTTCATATTTGATTAGTTTTTATATTTGCAGGAAGCATGATGCTTTGTACTTTTTGCAAGCCTGCCGAGAAACTGATTGAGACAATACAGATATTACAAAGACAATGCTGAAGGTGTTAAAACATCTTGGAGGTACATTTGCATTGTATTATTCACTTTTCTGCTCTGCTCGCAAATAATGCAAAAGTATTTACTATGGAAATATGAAAATTAAAAAAAAGAAAGAAAGAAACTGATGTTAAATCTAGTTCTGTTTTGCAAGGCTTGAATAGAATTATTTTGACCTGACATTATGAAGTTTTCATATGTTCTGTCTGCTACAGTATCTCTCTCCTTTTTATGGATTTGAAAGATTTGTCTTTTGAGGGTCCAATTTGTTCTTTGTAAAAGTAACCCAAAGCATTGATTTGGTTGTCTCTTGCATACATTTGAAATGTTCCCCATGCACTGCAGAGTGCTTTGTGAAAGACTCTTTCACATGTTGCACGCTCTTATTACCTGCATTGTCACTGGGGAATGCGAGGAGAAACCCCGTATCAAAAATTCTATTCAAAAGAATGTAAAGTAAAAGAATTAGAAAATAAAGTAGGTTCTGGTACCTTTACTGCTTATAGTCAAACACATATACAAGACAATTTTGATAGAATTCTAATGTAGATTTATTACTGGAATCTGCAACTCACTGTAAAATGTAGTCAAAAGAACAAATAAAGATCAATGTGTAGGAAGTAGAAATGTCAGACAGGAAAATGTCTCTTTCTAAAAGCCTGCCTGCTTACAGGCTCACAAGTCTTTTCATGAACTTTTTATGAAGTTTCTAGAGTAGACAAAAATAATTAGGGAAAAATGACCTTGAGGTTTATGCTGTGTTCAGAACAGTGACTTGTCCAATCACTGTAGGAAAGGGTGGCAGATTGTGATTGATGTTTTCAGAAGAACTACAGAGTGAAGTGTATGAATGGTACCTTAGCTTTCTAACCATGTATGACAAATGTGGGCACTGTGAGAAGCTCTTTATCCCCAGACACTGTGAAAGCACATAGCAAATTTCATATGGATGAGCCTATGAGAAGACTATCTAAAGAGCTAATCTAAAATCTCATTTTCAGAGTTGATTCTGATGTTTCAGAAGAGAACATATCCCTGAATATAGATCTTATATCAGGAGGATTAGGGCRTCAGTGATTAATATGAATTTCATTTTTAGACACGTCGTGGGATTTCTATGGCATATATAAAACACTGAACTTGTTGAACAGCATATCCCTTTTCAATTACAGTTTTAATGAAGAAATGACTTCTACAAAAAAAACCCTCTCATGAGCTTAATATTATAAAAAGCTGCTGCTTTTTTCCCCTACCCTTTAAATCAGGTGCAGTTGCTTGTTCTCGATGAAACAATAACATTTCATTATCTTGCCAGGCTGCACCATGTTTTATAACGAAGAGAACTGATTCTTTTCTCTTACCTTTATTTACCCCTCTGTAATTCTACTAGCAACTAAGGAAAGGGAACTGTTTCAGTGAAGCCTAGCGACAGGATTTAGAAAAAACACCTGGTTGTTAGTTATCTAGCTCCCACTCAAAGTCAAAAGGGGTTGAGTATCCTTTTGGCCTTTAAATGCCATTTAAGTTCAAAGGGGGGTGTGTATTTGAAAATCTACCCCAAAGTTTCAGCGTGAGGTTGGGGCTGGTGAAAGGTTGCCACAAAGCTAACTTCTGCGATCTCTAGAAAGGCTGGAAGGCAGAGGGTGCCAGTCCACCTGGCAACATCACCACCAACCCCCTTGATTTTCTTCCAGAGGCATGCTACGATMCTTCAGCCCCTATCACCACAAGATATTTTCTCTATTGGCTGAGAATTTCCAGAAGGGTACTAATTTGTGGGAGCTCTTTATCCGAAGGTTTTCCCAAAACGAAGGAGAGTGGAACCCCCCCCACCACACACACATATCCAGGCTGCCAGATAACTTTCAGAAATCAAGAAGATCTCACTCCATGTACGGTAAGCCCGGTTTCTGCCACACATATTTTGTATGAATGACATTTTATCAAGATCATTGGACTTAAGCTTGATTCACAGCTGTGAAACTTGAAGACTGACTTCTAAATTGCTTTAAACATGGTTTGATAGTGAAAAGCTTTACTGAACATATTAAGCAATTTCTCTCACTTCTTTCTTTTAAATGTGTGATGAAGTGAAACACAACATAAATTCCCATTTTATTGTCCTCTATTCATTCTAATTCCATATCCAAATGTTCTTCATTCATTTCAAGAGCTGCTCTTTTTCTTAGCTCTTCCATGGTTCAAAAATGAACCCTTCATTTCTTTTCAATTAACATGTAAATGAAGACAGAAGGTGTTTTTGGCTGTGGGAGGTTTTTATCACAAGTAAAGTTGATCGAATATATCCCCAGTGAATCCTCCACTGAATTCAGTAAATAAAGCAGAATGTATATTCCCGGTCAATTTGTTAAATATTTTAAGCTTTATTTCACTGTCTCAAATTTTGAAGTTCTGTTCTTTAAAAGACTCATCTTCCTTCAAAATCAGAATGAATAAGTTTGAGTGAAAAATCCCACTCTGTGAAATATTAATGCTAAGGACATTGTATACAGTTATGAAAGTGATAAAGGCCAGATTCATGTGGTCAAAAAGGTATTGAAACTTACAGTCATCATTTCATAAATTGTGCTGGTGTTTGAATGTCAATCACCAGGGAGTTGTGAATCACATMTCATTCAAAACATTTTGCTTCCTTCACGATGTAACAAACCAATGAAACTGCACTACTTCTTTTCTATATAATGCCCTGAAATTGCCTTTGAAAATACGTGTATAAAGTGCACATGAATGATCTCTTATTTTGCAGTTTTGACTTAGATGTAAATGCAAAATGAATACCTCATACGCAGAAATTCTTACAAAAGACTCCAACCTAGCATCTCGTCTTCTTCTTAAATGTCAGTACTGATTTGATTTTGATGTGAAAAATATTTAAAAATGACAAGAAATGATGCTTGGTTTAAAATTACTGGTTCTACCTTTCTACTACATGAGGGTTTTTCTACATGGGGAATTTCTCCATCTTTCCTAGAATAGGAGAGCTATTTGGGTATACATCTTTTATGTGGGTACAGAACATTTTTTCTTCCAGAGTGGTTATGAAGGCACGCTCTCATTCAGCCCTACAGGTTTGCTTTTCAGCCAGACTACATCACCCAGGATCTGCCCTGATCTCTCCCCACGGCTGACCCTGGTGCATCGCTGTAGTTTTAAGGAGGCACTGTGGGAAAGCAATGACTTCTGTAGGCCTGAGATGTCAAATGCATAAGTTTCTAAAGGTCTTCTCATGTTCAGGCTCTGTACTCATTTTAGAAGAACCTTATTGCGCTCAGAATGGATTATGGCCTTACAATAAGTTATGGAGCTACCTTAATGAATGGCTTTTAAATATAAATTCAGTAACATATATCTCATGGTATTACACATCTTCCTCAGCTCATTCATGAGATGAAAAATACTTTTATAACTACCATTTGCTGTGGGCACGTTATCTTTTAACTATATATGCAAACTSTGCCAAATGTTTATTATTTTCTTCTTTCTTCCTCCATAAAAAGCATCCAATGCTTTTAGTGCTTCTGGGCCTGACATGTGGAGAAACATTGTTGTGTGCACTTTAGGTGCTTTTTCAGCAGCCCCTGGGGTGTTGAGAAAAATTTCCCTGCTGCTTTAATGGATGACATTTCTTTGTAAGGTTTCCTCGAAAATAACCTGTAGAAAATAATTGCTCCGTCTTCGGTCTGATATAACTTCTGACAATGTGTAAATGTTCAGGAAGCAATTAGCAGTCAAGTTTGGCAGGAGAAAAGGGAATAGAGCTTTCTGTTGACTACATAAACAGAGAAAGTCAACTGTTTGAGTTTGCTGAAGCTTTTGGAAGCATCTAGTCTCACAACAGACATGCTTAGAGTTGTATTAGATGTTAACATAAACATTCATTGTTATTCCTTCTTGTAGGAAGATTACATCAGCCTTGCAAATTGTCACAAAAATTTATTGACCCTAGCCTAAAGACTCAGGATGGATGGTTTCCACTATTTCTATTCATTGGGTTTTTCTAAAAGCAATGGATATTGGCTGTGTGTTAGCCAAACAGCTCTTCCTGCACCTGCACTTTATTTGCATTCATTTTTTCTGTTCACTCTGTCTTTCCTACCCTATAATCCCAAGGATAGGAATCATTGGGGGTAACTGAGTTTTTACAGCTCTTTCTCTGCTCTGTTGGGAGTTTCTCTTTTCCCTGGAAGAGATCCCCAAACATTGTCTTAAGTATTTCAATGTGCTATCCTTCTTGATGAGATCAGCAGCCTGACACATTTTGATTTATTTCTGCTTTCTTCCTCCTTCTAATATACTTGCAAGTTATTGCTTCCCTTCCCTTTCTCCTCCCTCCCAAATGTATTAACTACTGACACATTTGGCTGATATACTTGCTTTCGGGGCAGATCATCACCATTTGCAACCCATTTTTTTTAATCCATTTACTTTCAATATTGCCCATGGCTTTTCTGCCAGTGATAATCATTGTTTTGACTGCCATGTTTTCCATTGCATCTGTCTCCTACTTAATTAACAAATGCTCCATTTGTTCCCAAAGTGGTAACCCATTCATCTTCTGCTGCAGTGCTTTCCACTGACCCCATGAAAAATTTCCCTGTGATAATTGTGCCGTTATCATCACTTTCTTCATGTTGTGCACACTCTTCTGGCACTTGAAAACTCCTGCTCAGTTGGATCTTGATGGAGTATCTGGCAGTCTTTGCCTCTTTTTCCAAATGTCAGGCAGCCACTTATCTTTTGTGGATAGCCACAGTCATAGAAACTTCATGTGGGGTCTTACCTTGGTTCAGACTTTGAGCTCCACACACCTTGTCTTTTCAGTTGCCCTTTCTTCTAGTCTTTCTGTTCTCAGTCACATTCAGAGTAGAAAGCCCATTTTCATTAATTCTTCTGCCTGCAACTGGGCAGGCAGAAAACTGACARTTTTCTTTGCTCAAAATTTGAAGATGTTTTATTAAGATTTAATTCTGGATCTTCCCAACATCCCCTCCTTTTTAGGGATCCTTAATCATTCAAGATTTTAAGATTGATAGCATAACTTTAAAGATCAATCAAACTTTTCTTCTCATCTTTCTTTTTATTCTTCTCAACTTTCTTTTTATTGTAACAGCATTTTTTTCTGCTTATAATCATTATTGTACCCTGTTTCCAACTATATCATTTACATGTTTCACTTATACATAGTATTATTCTCTTCATCCTTATTCATAATTGTTTGCTATTTACTTCTTCTGCATGAGTTGAATGAAAATTATTATAAAAAATGCTCTCTTCAGAACAAAAAAAATGCGGATAAGTAAAGCAGGAGCAGCTTCTTTTTTCTTTTTCCTCCCTGGTGCCCCCTGCTGGCAGGTACAAAATTAAATTGTTTTCTGGAATGTTTTGGTAGAGTTAGTCAGATTTGAATCCCTTCATTCTTTTGCTCAGCGCCAAGCAGTCTGACAGAGGTCTGCTTCTTTCAGCATCTAAGGTCTAGCTGCTCATCATAGCTTCTCATCTGAGCTGCTGTACAGTGGACCATAAATATACAAATTTCCTTCAGAGTGCCATTAATAGAGGCACTTTCACTGTTTAGACACACAGGGAACAACTTGACACTGACTGCCAGAGGAATGAATGTCTTCTCCCAAACAGATTACCAGATTCCCCTAGAAATCCCACCTGAAAAACCATAATGTTAGTCTCTTTAATGGGGTACAATCCTGCAGTCTTTTACCCTCCTCAGCTTTTACAGAGCAGTTAATGTTCTGTTTGTCTGTTTAATCATAGGCCTTTGCTGATCCCTTCTCTTTTCAGATCACTCCCATGCTCCAAATCTGGGAAGTATCCCCCTTTTTCATGGCTGTTGCCACTGAAATATCTATATGCATGTTTGTGTGGGCTTTTTCCTCCCTCTTAGTATTCCCATGTACGGCAATTTAATTTATTAAAGCCTTGTCAACCACATACCTGCTAGTCCTATCAGTCTACTTAAACACTTCCTTTCCTGTCAATAAAGAGGAATCTATCTCATGCTGTATTTCTTCCCTGCAAACTGATTCTAATCCAGGAAGTTGCTGCATGCCAGTAAATTGAGGCATCTTTAGGAAGCCCAAGTGACTCCAGTGGGGTTTATGTCTCTCAAACATAAGCATCAGCTTTCAGGGAGCTTCATGAAGAATTGTGCAGTATATGCTTAGCTAAGACAACATTATCCCTTGCTTCATGCTGAGTTAAGAAGTGGAATTTGACTTACAGCACAAAAATGAGAATTCTGAAAGTTCAATTTTTTCACTTAGTTTGGCTAAAGATATGTGCTACAAGAATAGCTTCTTATGTGTACTACATACGTATCTGGGTAAAGCTATTTACTCAGACAGCATCTGTGGAGAAAGGAAGAGCAGGAAGATCACTTTGATTTCACTTTTCATACCCTTAGTGTCTGACCTGACAGCTGTCAAACTCTTTTATAATGCAAGAACATTTTTTTAAATCGATATTTAAGCAAAAGTTCCCACTGATGAAATATCTCTGCTCACATGTACTTGTTCTGTCATTCAACTCATATATACTATACTAAAGTATCCAAAGTTCAGACAAATCCATCAGCCTTATACAACTGTGATGAGACAAAAAGTCTGGTCTGGTACAGAAGCCTTAGCTCCTGATAACAAAAGCACAATAAGGATAGTGAGGACACAAAGAATTAGCATATATTCCCTGCTGCATTGCTAAATTTTGCTTTTAAGTGTTGTATTAAACATTTAGAAGTATACCTTCAAAAATGCATGGGGCTTTCACTGCAAAATTCTCAGTGACACTAATGAGCATCACATGACTCATTTCCCCCACACAGCTTTGAACATCCATCCTATTCTGCACTTGCTATACAGTTTCTTGTGCCACTGTCATCATTATATCATCTCAGCATCTTCCAGTAGAGCTTTAAGCTTTGTGAGTCACATTTTCTGTGAGTGACTTGCTCTTTTACTTATCCTCTTATTTGTTTCTTTATAATTTAAGGTTTTTAACAGTTTATGTGTTTCTTTTTTTCTCTCTCTCTCCCTTTTTTTAAGGGAAAAAAATGTAGGAACACTGAGTTGTTCACTCACAGTTGTTTTGTGAAACTGACAGTTTCAGTAAAAGGCTGAACACAAGCAGTGGGTTATTTTCTAAATTCTATATCTTGTAGCTCTGGTCAAAAATAGCAACACACTCATGGAACAACTACTTTTGCTGCTCTTGAGAGGTGAATAAACCCAAGGAACCCCATCTGGTGACAAAGTTCAGTATTGCCATAGAGGTATTTCTTTTTTATTTATTCTTTTTAAGGTGTTGTGTGAGTGGTGTCATGGATCATCTCAATCTGATATTTTTGTTATTTACTGCTGTTATCTAATGCATATAAACTGCTCTTTTTTCTATGAAAAATAAAATAAAGTCAAGACAGATAGGTGTGAAATATTTCAGTGGCCAGGCATGTTACTTCTTTTCACTGAAATTCAGAAAAAAACTCCTGTCTTGTGACTGTTCTGAATGAACAATGTATTAAAGGAAAATTAAAATCACTAAGATTCTTAGAATCCACCTTTTCACTATTTATCCAACTCAAGTACTAAACAGAAAATAAAACATAAAAATAAAATAAAAAGATCCCAACCTACAGTGGCATTTAATGAGTTAAGGTTATGTTATCCACCTGCTAGGGCTGATGGTCTCAGCAGGAGACAATGAAAGAATGAAATGGTGTCAAAAGAGAYGTAAGTGGAAATGCATCATCATCTGAGAAACAGGAGACTTTGTAACACCTGTAGAAAAACCTAACTGCTATACAGCAAATGGTACTATGCAGCAACACCCCCAGTGTTAAAATAGTGAATTTACATGCATAAGTCAGCAGGAGTTCCAGTGACTGAGTTCTAATAGTACTTGTACGTTTTAAAAATTTCAGCCATCATTTGTCTGATATGCATGAAAAATTCCTGTGGCACAGAGGCTGTCACCGCAGCACTGAGAGTAAGGTACAGAACTATTAATAAGATTTTAATCTTGTGTTACCCAAGGTTTCCTCTTCTGTGAAGTAGATAGGTCAATTTATTGAACTGTATCATCCTCTGAGGTAAAATTAAAATGGTGCTCAGCACACCAAGACCACATTCATACTTCTACTTAGGCTATGAAAATTCTACATATTTGCCTAGTCATTGATGGAGGAAAGCCCCCAAAACTGTTTTTCTGCAAGGGCGGGAAGGGAAGAAATAAATAGATAATGTTGATTGTGCAGGAGGAAAGCAGAAAAAGATATGCTGTGATCATACATTTGGGGAATCTGAACACAGATCTTTTTTTTCAGTTCCTGTCCCAGCAACAGGCTGATAATCCTCCTGAAAAGCACAACAATAAAACCCTACCTCTCAACTCCCCAAAAAACATGATGCAGAAAAAAGAATGCCCTTACAAATCCAGACTGTCATTTCAAGACACAGATTTTAAGCATTTCTAGAATTACAGAGTGAAACTGTTCCCCCTCCCCGAAAGTGACTTTTGTCCACTCACAAGTCTCTACTTAAGATTAAGGTGAGCAAAGCTGAAGAACAGGATAAGTGACTTCAAAAAGAGTGCCAGCTCGTGTGCATAAAGCAGACCAAAAAGATATTTTATCTTTCTTTATTCAGAGGATGTAAATTGTGCTTTAGAAGCAAAGATTTCTCTGCATGATGGGATGGAAAAGAATCCAGAACTTTTAAACCCAGGGAGTCTTTGAAAGTTATTTTAAAAATTGTTTTTTCCTGCAGGGTTCTATTGAGCTTAATGAACCTAGTGGGCTTGGCAGGCTGTCCTGCTGGCTCCAGCAGCCTGTGGGAAGTGTGGTTACGCTGGAGCTCATCCATCTCCACGTCACATCTCAAAGCAGCAGCTCTACCAGATGTGCTAATAGAGCAGCTCTGCCAGCCCATTTGACAAGCACTTACATTTTTTAATTCTTTCTCTGCTGAATTACCCCTCTACACTTAAAGCCCCCCCCACCACACGCACACACACGCACACACAAAAAGGTAAGTCGCCTACAAGTTTAGTGAATATAATCATGCTAAGATGAAGGCTCTTCAGGGCCGTTTGCACATATCTTGTAAATCCCACTTCAAAGCAGGCATGCCATTAAATCTGTATACCAAATATCTCCTTCACAGACAGAACTTCTGCAAATATTTCCAACAGCACCACTACTCTCATTCTTTGAATTCACAGACTGATGTGTAGCAAGTCGAATGGCTAAGAAGCAGTCATACCGTTGTCGGATGAATGAAGAATATAGAAATGTATGAATATAGAGAAAGCATTTATTTTTTGAGCAGGCAAATTATTTAGGGCCATCAATCCCATTAGAAGGCACTAGTATTCTTACTCCTGAATTGCTAGAAGTCTTTAAAGTCTCACCCAAACTGAGCAAATCACCGAGAAATGCGTTCAAATTGATATATACCACAGATGTTTTTACTCTCACTAAATAAATAAATAAATAAATAAAACATTGATTTTAAAGTTCACCTCATAGGCAATACTAGCATTATCTAAAACACATTTAGGAAGGCAGAAAGGTTTCATGATCTGCCCCAGAGCTGAATGTAGGTGTTGCAGAATAATTCACTTACAGAAAACATTGTGTTACTCATGTAAACCCATTCGATCTCCCTCTGTAAGCTCAGCAAATCTATTTGCTCCCTGCAGTTCCTTTGCCCCTTACTCGCCTTTTAATAAAACTTCTTTAGCATTTGGAACAAGAACCTTATATGAAATAGATCTGTTTCCAGTGAAATCAGTAGCAAGATTTTCATTTACTTCAGTGATGAAGAATCGGGCCTTACGACATGTTAAACATCCTAATCAGGAAATTAATAGAAGCTCTAAACTAAATAGTGATATATGTGCAGGGGCAGTGCAGCAAAATCCAATCAGTAAGTTATACTCCAGCCGCAGAATGCAGAGGCTTTCTATCTCTCTGCCCTTTTTCCCTGTATGTGGGAGTGTTTTAAAACAGGCTCAGTTTGGATAACACTGGAGGCAAAGTTGGAAAAAAAAACACAGCCATATAGGAGGCAATACTATTTTTTCAAATTTGGGGCTCCTGGTGACTTACTTGGCCACCGCTGGGTCTTCTTAACATCACTTTATTGCATGTTTCTACATTAATGCTTGGCAAACACAGAAAAGAAATCTCATTTGTGTGTTTCCAATGGTTAGGCTTCAGAAGCCTCAGAACATACACTATCTATTTCAATATGGTATTTTCACAGTCTCACTTCTGTAAGAACATCTAATACGTCACTGCAGATTACAGACTAAAACTGCTAGACAGGAGTACAGTCCAAGCCAATGTTTGAGAATGTGGGTACTTTTAAGCTCTTTTGTAAGTATTTTCTATCACTCCTATTTTGGGTTCTGGCCTACGCATTTTTTAGTTTAACATGGTTTCACTGGAGTATGAACCAAATAGATTGCAGAGCTTGGAGACCTTTGAATAATGGGGAAGAGATGAACCGAAAAATTGGATTTCTTCAAGCTTTGTGGCCCAAGTGCTCAACCTAAACCTAAGTAGCCATCTTTATCCTCTCACCCAGCCTCCCTTCTTTCTATCCACTGCTACAGATGGACAAACCACTTTGAGTGGGTGGACACTGAAATTTCTCTATTCGAAACCAACAAATTGCAGTGCTCTGTCTTTTGAGGAGTGAAAATTAGACATTTTGATCTCACACGTAAAAAGCTTTGAAGATTACATGGCTCAAGCAGAAACAGCAAGCCAGTTCAACAGAATGGAAAAATCTGGTCTTTTCTTTTAAAGACAGTGTTACAGAGTTCACTGAAGCAGCTAGACAGCTAGACTGGTACTTTTTTCTTTTTTTTAGGTGATTGGCCAGTATGTTAAGGATGTAGACAAATAAAATCTGTGGGGAAAATATACCGATATTTAGAATTCTGACTGGCTGAGGGAATTCAGGCCCTRTTGATTTTGCTGCCAACATTATTAACTAATTTTCAGACGTAAGTATATGTGGAGATATGATCTGCGTGGAGAGAAGCAACTGATGCCCAAATAATTTACTAGAACACTCTTCTGGTAGAGTATTCTGACAGAGATAAGTTTTCACATATAAATGAGCTGTATAAAATCCATACTATTTTGGCCCTCTTAAACTCTATTGGGTTGAGAAAGAGATTTTGGATGCCTTAACTGAATTACTCTGAGGAACCCAACTTGTGAAAAGACTTTTACTTTATTCTCATTTGCTACACTTCAAACAACAGTTCAGTTACTGATTTCTTATATTCTGTTTCCCATCATTTCATGTTTTCCAAAATACATTAGCCTATATCAGGTCTCCTCAATTTATTTTTACTGAGATCTTCTGGGTAATTTTACTAGGGTTGTCTGAGCAGGAAGTGGTATCTCCAGATACACTAGGGAAGTATATCAGATATTCCAGAAAAGAGAAAAATACTGCTTTCCACTTGGGAAGTGTGATAAATTTGTAGTTGCATCTTAGAAATACAGTCTCCATAGGAATCTGGGAGGCATCAAGTGTCTTGGAGCTTTGTGAGTTTTGAGTAAAATGTATTTGCAGATTGTTTACAGGCTGGTCTCTGCTATTTCAGTTTCCCTGAACTGAATTAATTGGAATGTTCAGATTGCCTTGTGACAACTCAGCTGCACAGAAGGGTACTGATTTTGTTTTACTTGGTTGGCTAAAATGAGTTACAGGATCCTGTGCATTTTTCTTTTCAAGTTGGGAAGCTCAGACAAAAGGATTTCAAATTTGAAGGTGTCATATCATTACATGAACTTAAGGCCCTAAATCTCTTTAATCTATTCTGTTAACAGTAGATGAAATGTTCCCTTCCACTCCTCACTCATACTGATGGTTATAGGCTCATTAAAAATATAAATACTCTCTGTGCAAGTTCTGAAGACAGAAATAGATTTCTTATAGCAAAACACCTTTTCAAATCATTAGCTGATAACACCAAAGGTACTTCCAAAGCAAAGGGCAAATGTAATAGAAAACTGGCCATGCAAACAATGGGAGTCCTATTATCAAGATGCTGAGCACACAGAGCTCTCACTGACTTGAATGGGAACTACATGTGCTCAACATCTCTGAAAACATGCCCTAGATTCATTTCAGTGAAAATATTTCCTGTCTGTTGAATCAAAATATATGATTTGGCAGAGAACTCTTAAGAGACAGAATAAGCAAATGATTACTACAATAAAGCTTTAAAACAGGGAGATTAAATCTTGAATAAGTACTTTTGAATGAAAGATAGTAGATATCTCGAGAGAAGAGATTCTCAAATCTGAGAGGGTAAAAAGTTCTAATGAGGACAACTTACAAGAGTATGGCACATACTCCTTGCCATTCCATTATGCTTTAGTTTTTAAATATATAAAGGGCAGAAACAGATTATGGCAAGATGTTCTTGACCAGTCTGTGTCTCTGGGTAGCAGATGAAAAGTGAAAGAAAACAAAAGTTATTCACAACTCTTGCAAGTTTTATTCTACTGTCCCATGTCTTGCCATGTTAGCTTGTATTTTATGTGCTGTGACTTGATATATGTTAGCATAATCCAGCAAAACATGATGTAAAATGATGTGGCATGGTGGAAATAAAAAAAGAAAAAAAGGACCAGATCTACTCTGCCTGGGGGATGGTGGGCCATCTCCTTTATTTTCCTTCAAAATCATCTACTTCATCACTAACGTTTCAAATTGCAGCAGAATTATAGCATAGTGGTAGTGTAATGATAATCACAAAAGCCCAGCAGGATGTCATCCTCAGCACCAGAAGAGAGAAGAGTGTAGAAGAGAGTCACATAGCTCTGTACAGTTTTCACAGCACAGCTCTGCATAAATACAATCACATACTTGAATGTTTTTAGCAGTACTGTAATGGATCAAAAGAAACATGTAACTGTAGCAAAGGACCCCTGAGATAAATGCCCTCACTGCACTCAACGGTCCCAGGAAAACGGCAGCATGTAGTAACTCACTAGCTACAGGTGTTTAATATGATTGGGGGCTCAAAACATGAACAATGGTATAGAGATAAGATCTCGATCAATGGAAAAAAAAAAGTGGTAGGAGTAAAATATATTTCACAGATAAAACACAAGATGACATTTAGAGCCAAATTTTTCCTCTTTCTATTTTAGATCACTGCAGTATTTTGGAAGATGTGATCCAAAAGCCAATAAGATAAATAAGACTCTTACTGTCTTAAACAGAATTTGAATAAGGCCTCAGCTGAACTTTTTTTTTTTTTTTAACTTTTTCCTCAAAACCTAAGCCAAAAACCAGTGAAACCACTGGGAATCTTTCTATTGATTTCAGAGGACTTTGGATTGGATCCACAGTAAATTGTCTTTTTACAAAATCCTTCACTGTAACAAACTTAACAGGACATAGATTAATTATATCAAAAGTTGCTTTTGATTTTTTTTTTAAATACCAGACTTCAAACTGTCCCTGTGACTTAAATACATGCTTTTTTAATTTACTCCATTTCATTTATATGTAAAATAGAACAGCTTTTCTCCTGTCTTTTGGCAATCAGTGGTTTTTCTACCCAAACAGCTTTGTATTTATTCTGTAAGAAACTATTCACTCATGTGAAAAAAATTCTAGCTCTTCCAATTTTCATTTAATTTGCTTTGGTATCTTGGAGTGACTCAGAGATTCAGTTTTTCCAAATACATCATTTTTAGCTTTACTGCTTGAGTTGTAAGTAACACAGGAAGCAAAGAGCAGAAGCAGAATAACAAGGTACACAGATAATATTGTTTTGTCACCAAAATTAAGATCTGATAAAGTAAAACTTTGTAATGTAATGCTCCTAAGTAAATCAAGATACAACTATTCCATAAAGGTAGGTTGTCAGTGATAGTTTCTGTTATCTCACTATGAAGCATTAAAGATAACCCAAATCCCCAAATGCTAGCTTAAATTCTTTTTTTTTTTTTTCCCACAGTTTTCACAATTTTCCACCCTTCTCATTCATTGAGTTAGGAAAAATAAATGTAACACTGATTGCCCCAAGAAATAGGGCAAGGCATAGAAATTCAGTTAACACCTGTATATCTCTTATTCCTACTTCTATTGAGATATTTCAACAGTACACTGATAATCAGAATTACTTTTGAAGTCACCTTTAAAGCTCTACCCACTAACCATCCAAACACCTAATGACAACCCCCTGTTGCATTTCACTGTGACTTAGAAAGCTCTGCTCATCTATGTGTGAGCCTTGACTCGCATACCACTCACTTTCTAGCCTATCCATCAAAAATTATCAGCATTCATAGGGAATTAGGCTATCAAAACCCCCCATGCCTGCTTTTCTGTGACAAGTATTTCTTTCTAGGCTGCCTGTAAGTACCAAAGACCTGAAGGAGAGGCAAATACTCTAGTTAATTCCTAAGACAGAATTAAAAGACAGAGGATGCATCAGAGGCTGACTCATAGCATCCATTTTAATCACATTTTTAGGATGAGAAGAGTGGTCCTTTTAAATGTCTGTCTCTCTGTTTTCTCACCTTCCTCCTTCCCTTCATAGTTGTATAAGAGCTTAAACAATTAACTTAAACAAGTTGTCTAAATTTCAGACAGCTAAACTTAGGCTAGATGAATGCCTCCCTAAGGGTCAGTGAAATGATACCACTGAGGACCAGTAAAATGTAGGACTAAATTGTGTCCATATTTGATTTTAATGGATCTTCATGAAGTGTAAATTATAATAGCATGACTTTTAATACTAATCTCATGAATTATATCTCTGCAGACTTTATGAAGTTCTTTTTCAAAACTCAGATGATAGATATTCCTTTGATAGCTCTTTTTGAAGAAAAGATATGTTTTTTTCATAATTTGCACATGATTTTATGAAACTGTTAACTTCAGAATATTTTATATTTTTTCCCCAAAAGGACAGCATATGCTAGAACAAAAATAATCTTAAATCTAGAACAATGCTTATGCCTTGTTTCTGAAGAGGCAGAAGGACAGAAGGACAGAAAGCTGGATTTTTCTTTAAAGGCTATGTTGCTACTTAAGGACAATGAATAAGGGGGGAAAAAGGAGTATGAGGAGGCAGTAAAGAAATAGAGAAGATTTTATTCTATGCCCATGAAGAGATAAAGTTCTAACAACAGAGCAGTGGGAACTGAGAACATGACTTGACTATGACATGAGTAGTCCAAACAGCAAATGGTAGATATTTTGGGGGTTGTTTCAAAATTCAGATCCTGAGAGTCTGCAAAAACAAATGTACAAATTGCAATGACAACATAAACATAGGGAATGGCTAGGAGAATAACTGGCATTCCAGGATTTATCTCACTTTGCTGTTAAGTTGGAAATGCACCTTACTCAAATCCAATCATACATGTCTACAAGAGTCTATTAACTTCTTGCAACCTACACCTCACATTCATGTTAGCCTTTATGACATCAACATGCTCTTATTTTCTTTCGTCCCTAAATCGTTGCTTTCCTGCTGTTGCTGAAGTTCTCCGGGGTTTCTGGTCTGTTCTCTCTGGATCTTTGCTGGTGGTCTGTGAGACAAATGATTTCTCCTGTCTTCTTACTTTAGAGGTACAGATTAAATGATCCTATCAGATGTTCATTTCAAATAGTCCTCAGTTCTGATGCATTCATTTATTGCTCCTGACTTTCCTGGGGCTTATTCCTTTTATGGACTATTTCTTAAGCTATATCTCTCAAAACAGACCTTTAGTTCTTTCTCAGATTGCTTCTTTGAGGTACATGGTCATGGCAGAGAAGTGAATCAGTCTGAGACTATTATTTGCAGCAGTCATTGTGCAAACCAGTGGCAAACTACAAACCTTGAAATTTGTTCTTTTCAGTCCAAGTCCTCTGATGCTTGTGGAGATCTGCAGCCAAGAAAGAAGCTATAGTAGGCTACATTTTGTAGGTTACTACGTTTGTCTTCAACAAACAAAACAGCAAGGGCTTCAGAACCTATTCCTTGGTGTCCTGAAAAAAAAATGTTGATGATATTAGCTCTTTCTCTCTCTCTTTCTCAGTCTTTTATGTCCAAAGCACACACAAAAAAAGTTTCATGGTGTTTCTGTTAGCTGGGGAACATTTTATGTCAGTGGAACTAGACAGGTGGTGTGAATGGGGAATCAGACTTGAGGCTACAATCTTTCATTTCTGACATTTTGCAAAGAAAAGAGCCCCCTTGGCTAAGTTTTTACAGCATCATGTATGACATTTTGTCATTAAAATTGACTTGAGATTGGGTGCTATTTCTACCAGGATAAAGAAAAAAAAAAAAGAGTCTAGATTTGAAAATATGTCAGGCAAGCATACATGGGAGCACTGTCTACTGTGAAATGTTTAAAGGCTGTACTTGTCAATGCTGAAGACTGAAGCCTACAGAAGCACAACACACTGTAGAGATTACTATCWTTTTTGAAAACAAGCATTGCACCATATACTGCTGGAAGCTTATTATCTGTCTAACTCTACATTTTCCATATAATACCTTTATGGCTGAAGACCAACAGAAGTCAAAAAGAAGCAAAAAATAAAACCTGTACCATGAAAGGACACCCATTCTTTAATTGAAATGTATTTTCTCATGATAAGAAGCACAAATTTGATAAATAGGCCTGAGAAAAACGTTTTGGTGAACTAGAACTGAATAATCCAGGCAAAAAGGGAAACTGTGGTCACTCAAAGGATTACTAACAAGGAATTGGACGAGAATGTGCAGCTCCCCTTGGATCACGAGGGCCAAAAGAAACATAAAAGATTGTGCTGTGCTTACTGTATTGATCCCAAAGCATGGCTGAATAAAATCAGGTGGCCAAACTTATGCTAAGAATCACTTAGATTTTCACTTAGATTTAACAGAAAACTGGTAAAATGTTTTTAAAATATTCATCTACAAAGTAAAGTAAGGGTTCTTGTTGTTTTTGTTGTTTTTTTCTTTTTCTTTTTTTTTCCTTCTTCTTCTTTCCCATATCAATAACTAGGCAAATATGAATTTTCAGAGCCTATGTAGGAGTATGAATGTGTGCTTTTCAGTTGAGTGTCATTTCAGTTTTATCTCAAAAGATGATGCAGCTCAATCTGCTCATACCAGAAAATTTGTTTCAGTATTTCCACAATGTTCTGGGTCTTGGAAACGTCTGCCTGTGAATTTGTACTTGTGGAAGACCAAGAAACAATGTTGTCTTCCCAGAACTGACAAAGTCAGAATTGCTTCTTTGTACAATAGCCCTGTGGTTGACACATTCATTGGCACTGTGGGAGATTGACCTTCAACACCCTCATTCACCTGAAAAGGTTTGAATCCCTTTGAATAATCATTTGTATGACTGTTTTAGCCTACTTAGAAAGTGGATCAGGATGGATGAATGATGCTTGTGGCATTTTTTCAGTCAAAAATGCCATTTCAAAATAATGTGAAGGCATAGTTTATATTTTATTTGGAAGCTAAACCATGGGAGGGCTCCAGCCATTGGTGATTTATGCTAATTTCTGAGAAAGTTTGTTTATTTTGTCCCTGCATTTGAAGTACTCCATGTTTGTGGAGTATCAAACTATATCTCTATATATTACATATATAGATGTATATGCACGCAACTCCTACAATGTGTGCAATAGCACATCAATATGCGTAATCCTTTGATGTTATTGGGCTTATTATGGAAGTAATTAAGAAGTGGGTAATGAAATGTTACAGTTTGTTATGTAACTATATAATAAGCTAAGGGTCCCTTCAGGCTTTAAGATATAGCTGTACATTGATAAAGAAGACTGTAAGTATGTGTGGAAGCATCAAGACTGTTCAGCCTCTGAGCATTGCCATGATATGTTTAATACATCACTTTCCATTTTATTTTTAATTATATATACATACACACATACATACACATATACATATATGTATGTATGTATGCATATGTTATTCAGGGACATTTGACAACCAAGATAAGTCCTTGGAGTAGAGGCATGGGGGAAGCTATCAGACAGAAACAGTACCAATGCACAGATGGTTGCGTCACTTGGCCTTCAGCTTTAAACCTAATAGGCCACTTGAGGCAAGATGACACACATTCTGTCATATTGCATGGCTTAGTTGCAAAAAGCGTTATCACAAAGAAGCATGAACCAATAATTATACTCAGAAGAGCAATTTCCATGGGCATGGCCAGTGCTATTGAAATCGTAAATTAGGCGTGGGTTATTTACTAATTCAGAGAGAAAGAACTGTCTTTTGTTTGGTGAAGTCTTTTATAAAGGGAATTTACGATAATAAAATGCATGGTGAGTATATATAAATTGAATCCCTCACCAAGACTCAGGTGTCAGCCACTGTAAATTTAGATTTATGTTGTTTGTAACTGACTGTTAGCATAAGCAATTCATTTCACCAGATTCAGAAATCTTCTGGAGCAATATAACTATATATATATATATATTTTTTAATGCAGCAATACCTACCTTACATTTTAATTTTCCTTTCAACTTACAACTGAGAATATAACAGTGTTGTGAGCAAAACAAACACAGAATTCCTTTGATATTTAGGACAAATATTTTTGATTACTGAAGGGTGAACAAACTGGATTATTTTTGTCAATCTGGAAACAATCAACATGTACATTGATTTCTGTTAAGGTTATTGGAAATATGCATGAAAAATCTATTATTCTGCATGGGCCTTCTGTCCTCAGTGTTTGATTTCAAATTTGGCATTTGAAAATAAGAGATAGTAGTCATTGAAAAATGTGTTTAATTTAAGTGATTCCTAATGTGAAATTGATTTTTTGCAGAATATTCAACCAAGCTACAAACAGTATAATCAAAACATAACTCTTAAAATATATAACAAGCTAAAACTTTCTTGTCATTTATTACCAAAAGTTTTTGCTTGTTTGTTTGTTTGGTTTGTTTTGATGCCAATGAAGTCTGTTCTCTTGTCTTTTAGGCTGAGAAATGAGAAGTTCTGTTTTCTTGTACCCAAGCTATGTAACTTCTCACTTCACCTATCCATACTCCAGGGTTGCCAGTATTGTTTTATGAATGAACTGTCACTAGAATAGCTTTCCGCATTTAATACTGCAGAGGTGTCCTTTACTGCTGCAGATGCTGCTACTTTTGGAGCATGCCTATATATTTGTGAATGTCTAAAGATGTAATTCTCATATATATTTCCAGCCAAGCTCTGGATGTATTCTAGGTAGCCTGAACTGAAATGGAAATGTGCCCTTATAAGCTTGACAAATTCAAGCTCCATGTTTTTGCAAAGCCAGTTCTGGTATTTCATTGAATATTCATCAACTGGAAGACTTGCCAATTTTTCCAGAGAAAGCTTCTGAATCTTCAGGAGGTGTTATAAATAGAGATTAATTATTTAATAAAACATCAATAAGAATCCTAATAGTGTAAATTTAGTAAATAAAACATCAGTAAGAATCCCAATAAAACATCAGTAAGAGGCCCAATATTTCTGAATTGTCTTTTAGTGTAGCTGAGGAACAACTTGAACCAATATGTGAACATATCTAGGCCTGCAGGATAATTTTCAAAAACCTCTTTGCTAAATAGTCACGTGGAAGAGGTGAAACCCAAAGCTAAGATATGTTACTATTTTTAATTTGATTCCCTGAAACTTAAGCTTAAATCCCTATGTATAGAAGTTAGCCCCATTTTACAAAGATTCCCTAAATGGAAATATGGCACCATACTGATATTCATGGTTAAGATTTCTGTCCTATCCAACAGGGGAACAGTGTCAGTCTACTAACACTTTTTTGACATTTTGACATTAGAAACATGAGAGGCATATACATCTGGGAGAGTAATTCAGGAACAACTGATCAATATTGTTGTAGGAAAAGAAGTAGAGTTCAAACCTCCCCACCCTTGTCCTTCTTTCATTTACTGTATATTGCTGCATCTGCTTCAATGGAAGAAGCTGCATAAACCCTCTGTCACCACTTTGGTCGAATTCCCAGTGAAGGAGAGAGAAATAATACATATAAATAAATCTGTTCTAGAGGTAAGTAGAAGAGGTCCGCCTACTCATAATATAGGAATGGTCTTTATATTATAAAATATCCTTACAAAATAAAGGGGTAAAATGCTGGCCCCACTGAAGTCACTGAAACAATTCTTTTCGATGTTACTGGCTCGGGGTCTGTTCAATGAATTGCTTGTATTTGATCTGTTGGTACATGTAGCTTCATGTTAATGGAATAATTGGTGCCAGTCCATCTTAGGCAAGGATCATATGTATTACACTGATGATAGTGTAAGCTGCTTTAGAAGTTCTTACTCACAGTTGAAGAATATCATATTGTCCTCTAGTTTCAATGATCTATTCAAAATTTAATAAAACCTGAAGTGAAAAGTGTTTCTTTTCACTACACACCATGTAAGTAGAAGATCTTATAATCTTTTTCTTCACATCAAAGAAAGATAGCAATGGCTATGCCTTGTTAAATAAGTTTTTATGCACTATAGTATAGCATTAGCTACTCAGCCAGAGAAAGTGGAGTGATATGCCAAACTGACAAGAGTTGATTTTGTCTGACTGCCTAAGTAGCACTTACTGATTGTGTCTAGATTTTACATCTGTTTAGCCAGGAAAAAAAATGTAGTTTTCTGTCAATAAACTCTGCTTCCTTCTCTTATAAAAGGTCTTCAGTAGCCAAGTAGTTTGAATGTTGAAATGACAAAAAAAAAAAAAAAAAAAAAAGCCTAATGGATTTAGTTTGTTTGGAGCCAGAGTATTGTAAATTAATGTTATAGATGTTTAACCTTATACAATAAAGTCAGTCTAACTGGAAAAGTAAAAACTGTCTAGTCATATAGGGACAAGACTGTTGAATATCTGTTTGACTTCGTTAAAACTGACAAGTCACATTCATCCTTACAAGAAGTCTGCTACAGTCAACAGAACTATTTCAGGAATTTGGCTCATTCTTCTCTGAGAATACGATTTTTACAGATACAGTAATTCTCATGAAGACCATTATTATGATAAATAGTGAATAAACAAATATGAAAATAGGTAAAATATTCTGGAATTTAATTATTTTACTTTCCAAAAGAATCTGGCTCCCTTGAAGCTCACCAGATATTACAACACCTGCCTAGTGCACAACAAAGCTACTCAGAAGCATGAATATGTTAAACAGAAAGCTGGGCTGGCAGCCCCTTTTCTTTACTCTAAGGGCGTGATGAGGGAAGTTAAGAAATTGAGAACCCCCCTGAGTGCAAATCGAGCACAGGCCCCGTAGCAGGGAGCAGAAGGGCCAGCTGCTTGGCCAGGGAAGGGGAGCCAGGAGCCGAGGGCGGCAGCAAGGCTGTCAGGGCAGTGCCCTCACCCACAAGGTCCCATGGGATCCGAGCAAGAGCAGAGGAGGTTTGGTAACAATAACCAGGGTCAGCCAACAGCAAAGACTGCCAGGCAAGTCCGTAGTGACAAGGCAGGTCCAAGGTCAAGCAAACAAGGGGAGGTCCTTGCTTGGGGGGTACCTGGGGAGCCATGCTCATACCCTGCCTGAAAGCTGCTCTTGGAGGTCTTTTCCTCTCTCTGCAGCATGTGATAACATGTATGACTGTCTCAATGATATGATAAGACATAGGAAGAGCGGGGAATGCTCCCATATCCCTGTTCAGTCAAGCACTGTCTTGGGAAGAGTGGGTTTCAACATTTTGGGGTTGGGCAAGATGAAGAATCTAGGCCTCCTATTGATCAGGCTTTGACTACTAGGCTGTAGTAGGTAACGACTGCAATATATAAAACAAGGAGGAAGACTTTCTTTCACCTCAAGCTGTGATTTAAAATAAAGTGGGAAGTCTCATGCAGAGGAGCACCTGTCTTGGGGAAGCTAGCTGGACTTATGTAGTTAGCTCTATGCACTCTGCTGCTCACCTTTATTAAAATTAGGAACTTCTGTAGAAGATATTTAGGGAATGAAGGCATTAACCTTAGGTCATATGGAGCTGAGGTTCTTTCACAAGTTAGCTGATTTCAAGATCATGACTTTAGATTCATAGTACCGACCTGTATTCAACTTATTTACGTTCTTAAGTCATCCTCTTTTTAAATTTACATATATCCTCACACTTTTAACATTTTAAATGGTTAGCTGTTTTTTTGTGTGTGTTTTGGGGGGTTTTTTTGGTGGTGTCAGGTTTTTCTTTTTGTGGGGGGGGGCATTCATCAGTGTTCATCTCCACTCTGCTGCCTTGCAGTTAACATGGTTAATTTTGTGATTAAAAGTCCAACTGAGTGTAAATTTGGAATGCAGTACAGATTATGAARCGGGTACCATATTGGAGCGGTACTATATTTAGGCTTAATTTGCACTGTTGGCAAAAGTAGGTGATTTAATATCATTTGATGTTGATGGTTGTTTACATTATTATTTTGCTGTTCTTTGTGGCACCATAATGAAAATCATCAAGAATGTACTAAGGGGAAGCTTTAACATCTTAAAAAACAAGCTTTGGGTACAGATACTTCCTGAAATGGGCTTGGATCACATTTCTCATCAACTTACCTTTTGTCTTTCTCATGTAGATTTACGTATGGCTGCTTCTATTGCCATTTAACTTGGTGACTCTCTAGAAGCCAGGTGGGAGGCATTAAATGTAAAATCCTACCTTCCAGAATAAGCATCTGGCTGAATTTCTTCTCTTTTCTCACTGTAATGCAATGACTTGTTCATTCATTGGCTTTTTACCTACAGAAGAAGATGAGTACGTGCATTTCTGGAGCTCCTATGCACTGATTCTTTTTCCATACAAGAGAGGCTTTGTGGAACTGACTCAAAATCTGAGGTCACTTCCCTATATATGGATAGGAGTTTCATGTGATGTATCAGAGGAGGATGCACCAAAGGGAATGCCATGGCTATTAACTGTGCTTTTTCTCATCACTAAAAGAATATCCTATTTTCCCTGTAGTCACCAAACATCTTCTTTTCCTCAGAAAGAACAAAAAATCAGTGGGGATTAGATTAATCCCATTGAAATTTTTCACAGAGAAACTACAGAAATAAAAAATAAAGAGCAGTAACCATAATACAACATTGAACTCCAAACAATTCATATCACAAATACATAGCTGTAAAYGGCCAGTAGTGAATACTGTAGTGAGGCATTCACATAATGCCAAGTAATCGAATACAAATATATATGTATATATGTATATCAAGTAAAAGTACATCATTTTTCTTTCTGTCACAAAAAAGGCTTTAATAATTCACTTGCCCCTTAAGCCAACATGAATTATATTCTTACTTACATTTACTGTGAATATAGTGGTTGGAAACAAATTTAGTACTTAAAGGTTTGCCAGTTTTATTGGTTTAATAATTAAGTATCCCACCTCATTTGAATAGATACATATTCAATGGAAACAAACAAGCTCACGAAACAGAGTTTGACATGACAAGATAACTGCTCATATAGTTTGAAAGGTCAAAGAGTCTATCAAGCGGCAGGAAAACCAATGAGCAAAGGGTAGCATCCATAGGAGACACATTCTGTCTGTTAAGGTAAAAATGTAATGAAACAATGAGTTTTGTAAGTCAAGTGATACTTCACTGTATGGAATTCTCTAGGGCTGGTAAAAAAAACAAAACAAAACAACTGTGTAGAATAGCTTATGTCAGATAAGTCAACATTGTCGTGTGAAGGAAAAAAAATACATATGCACACACACACTGTGACATCTAGGTATGTGYGTATGTATGTGTTTGGAGATGCTCTGTTCTAGCATGAACTCCATAGGCATCCCAGAGGCAGGAATCCCAGAACCTCACCAAGTGCTAGGATAGCACACTTTGGCTGAACTGGCACCTTATAGCAAATGTTGTGTGAGCTATGGAGACCAAAGAGCTTTCTGGGGAGACACGGACTGGAGGCTGCAACTGGATAGTTGTTTGCTCTTTCAAAGACAAGGGCCAGTGTGGATCAGTTCCGGAGTTTTTGTCCTACCTCCTGGCCCACTGCTCTATCTCCCCTTTTCCACTCAGTGGTCCCTGTAAGAGGAGTGGGGGCCATGCTTGGTGCTAACTCTGTAATGTCCTCAAATAGAGGGTTACACAGATACTGAAAACACCCAGGATATCTTCCCAGACAAGAAGTCAGAGAAGGCTTCTGCTGTCCTTATTTGTTATGTTCTTGTAGTTTTCTGCAAATAATCAAATTTAGGTTGAATGTCTTCTGACTGTGGGACTTATGATAGAATTCAATTAAAGAGAAAAACAAAAAAAGGAAACAAAACTTTGAACTCACTGACTTGTTGATCATATTCCCCTCTTCCCCCAAAGAATCATTGATCTCTCAGTTTTGAAGAGAAGAGCAGTGCATCAGAGAGATATATCCAAAATTCCAACTGGCTTCCTCGGTTTTGTTAATTTCTTTAAACCGCTTCCCACAAAAAGGGGACACAAACTCACATGTGCATTGCACAGCCAATAAGGAGATTAGCAGGAGTGGGATTAGAAAAAAAAAAGACTCCTTTCTAGGTGAGGTAATGAAGCCAAACAAAGGAACACTTCACTAATACCTGAATGTGCAAAGGTATTGTTTTTCAAATGTGTGGGGGGCAATTTTCAAATGTTTTCCAAACACATTTCAACCACTCCCTGTTACCTTTTCTAATCTTTTTTTTCTTTTCCATGACAAAGAAAGAAAAAGCACAAATACCTTGAGAATGACCAGTGCTTATCATCTAACCTGCATCTCCCACATGCAGACCAAACTAACCAGATCTGATATTTTCTCTGTTTACTGTGCACTGTGCAATGAGTCTCAGAATCAAGACCTCACTGCAGAGGATTATGCCTAGAGCATAGTCTTTCTTATGATCAGATAAAGCCATAACTCACACTGGGGTTGAAATTTAATGACATTGTGTTCCCTGCTGTGTTCTGTATAAAGACTTGTAGAAAGAAGGCTTTATTGCACATAAACAGTAATATATTCAACACGCTAATAATTTAATAGAATCATTTAATACCACAGCAAAGAAAGAAATGAAAAGACAAAATTTCACTGACCTTTTCTTGGTGAGAGATCTGAAATCAGTTAACTAATTTATTACTTTAAAATGATTCAATTTATATTAAATGCCCTAACCTAAGTCAGAATAATACTGTGAAAACATATTATATGTCAAAGTCCCAGCCCAAATGGGCTTACAATGCAAATAGACAACATAGGCAGAGTCAAAGAAGGTGCATCCAAAAATTGATTGCTCAACTGTGATCACCAGACATTACGAGTTCATGATGGATGTCCCTACTATTTCTTCATGCTGCCTTAAACACATTAAAAAAAATAAAATGTAGAAAAAAAATCTCTTTTTCTCCTTGCCATTCTGTGCCTAATGTTCAAATGCCAGCCCTTTTGTGTTCTCTCAACAATGAGGAAAGAATCTTTTTTGACCCAGAGTCCTCTCTCTAGCTTTGGCTTTGGGAAATAAACATTTATTAACACTTATTGCCAGCTTTGTTACTTGGTGACAAACACCCAGAAATCTGTGAGAACAATAACCACAATATCTTTAGAATCAGAACAACATAAGTATGCTTTACACATTATTCTCAAAAATTTAGTCAAAAAAATATACAGATGCAGTAAAATGAGGACCACAGCACAGTGCTAATATATTGTTTGATTTACAAAGGTCTAGCATTTTTGGTTGTGTAGCAGATTCTGCCTTGCTGCCTGCGAATCTGCCTGATTATCCTTATGGGTTCAGATAGATTTTATGACTTTATAAATTGGAGAGTCCAGGGGCATTTCTCAGCTCCCAGGCTTGAATGTATGTCCCATCTCTCTACTGAATCCACAGTGGTGCCTGGGGGTATATCTGCTTTCTATGAAAAAGAAACTTGGACATGAGGTTAGCTTGACCTCATAGTTGCCTGTGAGGTAATAAAAACTTATAGACATCTGTGCAGTCAGAACAAAAAATCCACAGAGTGTGCATTTTAATCAACAACAGTGTTTTATGTAGAACTATGCATAACTGATAATGTCATTTATGTAAAGTATTTGGGATGAACTTTCCTGTGCCCTTTAAGGACAGCAGAGAGCTTCCTGAAATTCAGTCTGAAAGACAATTGTCTTTTCAAGACTGGAATTTGTATTATTTTTTAAAACCATTTAAGACTTTTTTTTTTGAGTCTTACTGTTTGAGAAGTAATGACTCATTGCTACAATGCTGCTTGAAGACACTCAGATATGCTGTGCTATATTTAATGGATCATTCATGTTTCACAGGGTTTTTTTTTTTTCCTCACAGAGCCATTCCTGATCAAGTGTCTCTTGAACTCCCTATAATGAAATTGAAAAGACGCAAGTCTTATAAACAGAGATTGTCAAAATAAGTCATATGAATTAATTGAGGTTGCTGCCTCTGAGCGAGTAGTAGAAACTTGGATGCCTCCTGTGTTAATATTTGGGAGCGTGCACTGAAAATTAATCTTTGCTAGCCATTTTAACATTATTTTCAGCAGCTGCAGTGGGAAGAATTTTTACCTAGTAATCAGCATCATTGCCTTTAAAAAGCAGGTTGGCAAATAGCCATTTAAGCCATATATTGAACGTAAACTAAAAACTTCACTGTGAAAATATTAAATCCAGAAGCTAATTACAGCAATTGTTCAAACATACAATCATTTAAGACCAAACCTACTGTTTTAAAATATGCAGTTTCTGGATGCTAATTGCCACAAGTGTTTTGGTTAAGTGTGTTTTGTCATTGATGGGAGGGCAAAGCGATGCTGTCTCTATTACACTTTTATGCTGTAACTAATTGGATAAGATAAAAAGAAGAGTGCTTCATGCTCTGAAAGTGGAATCGCCCAAAACAGAAGAAACACTGTCATGATTCAATACCAAACACAATAAAGCACCTGACAAGTCCTGCTGGCACAAGAAAGGGTATCATACTATTCAAGCATTAAGCATATCTCCTTATGTTCCTTTCTATTATCACAGAAAGGCGATAGCTTCTTCCCAGGGGTGATCCAAAGCATCTACTGTAGGCACCTACTCTGAATTGCCCCGTGAGGACATATCTTTCATGAGTAACTCTGTAAGGAACCTTGTAAAAGTCATCGGAGTTGCTCTGAAGAAACATCATGCCACCTTCCATGTGACTGCTTTGTAAATTTGGTAAATTATTGCTCTGAGTCTAGTCAGTATTGGTAACTATGGGGAAATCAATCAACAGTATCTAAGAGGATTCCTGATATTACTATTCTTTTGTCCCATATGTTAATTGCATGAGAAGCATGAGAGAAAACATGCCCATGACAACCCTGCGCCTTTCCTGGGAGATCTGGCACAACCTTGCAGCATCTGTTCTCCCTCACTGACTCAGCCCGGGTCAGGACTGGAAAGCAGAGAGGAAGGTATACTTCCTACGAGTGCACCTTATAGCCTGAACTATGGATAGGGACTGAGCCATATATTCATGCCCATGCACAACAATATATATTTATGAATGGYAGCAGAACACTTCACAAAATGCCAGATAAAATTATTTCAACCTTCACCGTATCCTCTGAACACGTAACTTTACCTCACATTGTAACATTTCAGTAAATAACATCCTCTAGCCCTTACACTAATATACTTTTTTTCTTCTCAATAGTAATTTTAATTAATTCATCCTTTCTGACATTTGCATTTGTCTTCAAATGCCACTAGATAACAGGGTTTTAATCATTCCAAATAGCTTTTTAATTATAGACCTAATTACTTTTGCAGAAGGTTAAGCTGCACAAACAGGAATAAAACTGTTTGTTTGTGCTCTGTGTTAAGAATGATGTAGTGTTTTCTCATTAGGTATTCTGTAAACTTGCTCGGTCAGTTTTATGTGACATTTGGAAAAAAAAGYGCCAAACTGTATATCAGAAGGCTAGAATTAGATTCTAGGACAGCTTAACACCCAACTGTGTGGAACACTCATTGATCTTTTAATTAATTATGAAATCAAAGTCAGTCATCCTTTTCCATTGCTGTGATCATTTTTGGCTGACATATTTGAAAATGTAAAGGTGCAGGAAAACATAATTTTCCCACTGGATAAAAAGTTTCTTCTTTGTAAACATTTTTCTTTTCTTGGCAAATTTTTCCATGCAAATTTTCCATCACTGATAACACTCTGCTATGTCAATGGAAAAAAAAAATCTTACTGGGGGGTAGCCAGTTTACTTAAACAGAAGCAAAAGATTTAATATACACATCACTCTCTTGTCTAATATACTTCATTAAGGATACTTCATACTTTGTGTGTAAAGAAGGTCTGAATAAAACCAGAGTGAGCAGGAGCTCTTTCTTTCCTGTTGAAAAACATGCCAGGTGCATTTATATTTTATGGTGCTATTATTACACAAGAACAGCTGTCTAACTGCATGGCTTAATTAGTACATCAGCTGCTACATACAGTATTTTTAAAAAATTGCAAAGCTAAGTTTAGCTCAGAAGACCGAAACTTACATATTTTGCTGCTACTCCATTCCAAATGGACTAATAAAAATTGAAAAGCCAAAATATATTCTCCATCTATGGTCCTGACTCACATTTGATAGACTGTATCTCACTAAGGTTAAATAAGCTCAAGATGCCGACATACTGACTTTCAGAGTTTATTCCACCCTTGTGTCCACTAATGATTTAGCTATGTTAATAAGCATATGTTAGTTATGCTTTTTCTCTTTTCCTGTAGTTTCTCAATAAAATTTGATTCTATCCAACTGAACCTTACTGTTGTGTTGTGCTGTAATTATATATTGCTTTAGAAAAAATAAACTTTCCTTTCAAGGGAGAAAAAAATAAAAGAAACCTAAAAGCAAGTAAGATTCAAAGTCCCTTACCAAACAATGTCACACACAGATACTGATGCAAATACAAATAGCTCTCTATCAAACTGCTGAATTCAGAGAAGTCCATTGTTACATTTGTTTTCTAGATTTTACAAACTTCAGAGGAGACGCCAAAAATCTGTCAGATTTCCATTTTTGCCTGCTTCAGTAAGGTTTATAATATCTATGAAAAAATGAATATTCATATTTTCCCCACTGTCTTTGGCATTATTGGGATTTGTTCTAATTTTGCACATGTGCAAAATTTATGGGCAAAACACATATTCTTTCTTCTTCAGTACTATATGTGATTTTTTGTTCTCTTAAAAAAACTGATGATAGTAAGTGTGAGACATTTTGAATGAATGGATGAAAGTACAAAAGCTGCGTTTAGAAAGTGCTTTTCATCTTGGGTTTTTAAAGTATTTTTAAAACACTACTTATAGCTGTTTTTCTCTAGAAGGCAGGCTACAGTAGCTTGGTTCCTTTTAATTTTCTTGAAATGTTACATTATTTAAAGTGAATAAAAGTAGTATATAAAAGAGTGCTGGTGGCATATCATTTTATGGCAGTGTTTTGCTCTTCCTTATATTAATGAAGACATTATTAACAGGAAATGTAGCCAGAAGTATCACGACTGTCCATTTCAGCTCTGGAAACACTGCTAATAAGCAAAAGACAGTGAGTGAATCCATTTGTCTATTGATAAATAGAGTCACAAAATATTTGTTTTAGAAACTTAATAAGCATGGACCAATTGCAGGACCTGTAACAGTGTCAAAATTTGTAGAGGAGGCTAAAAATATGGGATTTTTTTGTTTTGTTTTTTTTTACAATTTCTCATGTTAAATAATGTTTTACCATTGGGTTAATATGTAACTGGGACAAAAAAAAAGAAAAAAAGTGCTAGATAGATAGTCTTGAAATTTCCCATAACAAATCTAAAAAACAATATCAATATGGTGTTCTTTTCATAAACATCTATTCAATATTGCTAATATTAATTTCAAATCCAAAACTCTAAAAAGTATTCTGCCACACAGTGAAGTCTCCTATAAACACTCAATGCAGTGCAATTCAATTAAGCAAAAGTGATGAGGTTTATGGTGGATCATGACACAGAATAGCATTTCAAGGCTTCATATACTTTTTAATAGCCACACTTGTCTTACATACTTATCTTATTATTGCCTTATATAACAGGATATATTCAATCTGCTGATTTTATTACTGTTTAAGATTTGCCTTACAGTACTGATGAAAGACCTCAACCATTATTGGAATCATATTTTGTCAACCTCTTAAAATGCAGAGTAAACAACAGTTCTTGCAAGGAAGAATATATAATTTAATTTAAAAAGCAAATAACAGGAAGAGGACAGATTATCATTATCATTAGCTCCATTTTAAAGACTGGGAAGCCAAGCCTAAATTATGGGAGCATCTATCAAATTCCAGGTTCTGGTCTACAATTCTTCTTTTCCCAAATCTTTAGGAAACCAAGATCCCAAACTCCTCCACAGTGGCACATGTTGGCTCTATAGCTTAGTTTAAGCTCAGACAGGAGGATGTAAGAAGTGAGCCAAAGTATCCTGAGTCCTCATCTAGAGACTTAAACATTATCTGTTCCTCCTTGTTCACTTTATCCTTTTTGTTTAAATACAGTTTTTCACAATTACAATTCAAGAGCTGCATTAAAATAAGTTTTTATAAATAAATAAATAAAATTATCTGAAGCCTGTGTCTGCAAACAAAGAGGTCATGATCTTGCAAATGCTTACTTCATGCATTTACTGCAGCATACCTGATAATCACCTGGACTATGCCTACTTTTAAATTTTGGGATAAATGGTTTTTCTGAGGGCTTTGGGAGTTATTTATACACATACACCAAAAGACATTTGGAATCATTCTAAAGACTAGAAGCATACAGAAATTTGTCCAGGCACAGGATTTATTTCTGTGCTTAAAAGCAGATATTATATGTGCCTAGAATATCTGATTTGCTGTCATTTTCTCTTATTGTATGTAAGTAGAGGGACAGATGAGTAAATGAAAAACAGATAAAATTGAAGGATAAGTATATATAATGGGTATTTTTGTTCCAGAAAAACATCATTCCCTATATCCAGGTGAATTTATGTTGCCACTTTATATCCATTTGCATCAGGACAATTAAAACWATTTTCAGCAGTGTACATTACCGGAGTAGAAGGAACAGCAAAAGCAGATTTGACAAATTCTGAAATTTTATTCATAAATATCTTACTCATAACTGATTCTCCTCTCTTTCTTCTCTCTGCTCTCACCTAACATTTCACATTAATAATCATATTTAGGCCAGGTTGTGAGGTTAATATTTTTTAGTATGGAAATATTGTTTTGTATGATTAAAATGGAGAATGGAAACTGCTTGGTTATGCCCCTGAAAATGATACAACACTTACCTGGCAATCCTCTACTTCCCCCCCCCCCCCCCACCCCTTTTTGTAAACTACAGGTTTTAAGAATCATTTATTGCCCTACTTCATTTTCAGTATGTCAATTGACTTTTCAACTGCTGAGTTTATGGGTTCTCACAATGACAAGATACCTCTACTGAGCCCCCAGCACTCAAGGGTATCTTGCAGAGGCAGGATACTGGATATGGTGGTATTTTGGGTATACTGGTGGTGTCTTCCTTCGATAGATATGTGATTCCTTCTGTATTTTTAGGATCCTGGTGACATCTTTCCTTTTTTTTAGCTGCAGTCAGCAGCTGCTGGCAAGGCCAAGAATTTGCTTCTGTGAGAAGCATGGGGTCAAAGAAGCAGATTCTCCTTAAGTGGCTGATGGGCTGGGCTCATCTATGCCTTCAGGTTTACTGCTATTTACATTTCAGATGTTAGTCTTTATGACAAGGTTCTGAACTCATAAAGGGAGTCACTTGCTTGAATGAAGAAATATGAACATAATTGCTTATGATTAGATACTGACATTCGAAGCTGGTTTTGGTGTACTGAAGCAAATTTATTTCTAAATTAGTGCAAGAAGAAAGTGACTTGCATAATAACAATACAGCTACAAAAGTACAACCCTAAGACTCCCAAAGCATCAACACAGATTTCACAGTGTCTCTACTTTTCTCTTCCTAAGAGAACCTATACCAGAACATTACAAAAATATTACTCTTAAATGACAGTTGCTAATGCCTTTATAGATTTTTGCACTTCTTTCAAAGCTGTAAAAGGATGGGCAGGTCAGATGTAATAAAAACATCTTTTGTGGTGTTTCTCTGCATTAGAAGCATGCAATTAGCTGCTTGGTATTTCTCTGGCCTTGCCCTTCTTGCTGCTACTCAAGGTTAATTTGGTAGCCACATAACTGAAGTCTCATTAATGCAAGATCAGGTTCTCCTCTGCTGTCCTAGGCTCATCATTTTATTCTGTATACTTACAACAATATACTTATGCTGTACGGAGAAAGATAAGGCAAAATATCTCACAGCTATTCCAATAGCTCAGAAACAAAAAGAGGTGATCATAAGGTTATCACATATGACTACATTACCCCATTCTTTGAAGTTTTTGTCTCCCAGCTTTGTTGCTAAATGAATGAAGACAGATTAAGTTAAATTAACCAAAGAAACTTAAGTCAGAATATTGTTTTATAGCATAAAAATGTATAAATAGGGAAATAAGGTACAAGCTTTAAAAATTAAGGCGCCAAGCCTAAGATTCATGATTCATAGAAAAAGAGGAAAAGTAGAAATCATGGGCACAGAACTGTGAGCAACATAGTTTTATTGTTGTATTAGCTTTATTGATTAGTTAAACAATTTGTCTTCTTGACTGAGTTATCTAAACATAGACACCCAGTGCTATCTGAGATGCACTAGTGTACAGATACATTGCTGCCACTCCAGAAGGTCATGCTTTGAATGCCCTACCATATTTGCCAGCTTGATGCAGATTTATCAAACACCTTAAAACATATCAAACAGCACTACAAGTCCATGTGTAGGCAAACAATGATGAGTCCTTGGTCAGGAAAGCCAGTGGGCCCTAGAGCTATTCACCTGGCCAAATCTAAGGGTATCTACTTTGAGTGGAACAGCTCTCTAGCACCCACTGACCATACTGGCCATAACAGCAAGTTCATGGCTTAAACGCAATTCCTYATCAGGAAGCTGGGCTGGGTACTGTAAAGCATCTCAAATGGTGTTAGAAATCCAAGTGGGGACAACTGAATTGAGCTCTTTCTTTCTAATGGGAACTCACACACATGGTGTGGGATTCAGCTGCCTAAAACCAGGGCATCTTGTGTCATTTTAGGTGCTGAGGCAGTATTGCACTTGTTCTTCAGCTCCTGCTACAGAGGCATGCAAGCCTCTTATAAGCCCTACATCATATCTGATGGCCCAGCTTTGATGTCTTGTATAGACTGGTGCATGGTATTAGATGCCTGTGTTTAGGCAACTGATCTCSCTTCATGCAGAGACCTAAATTTAGGAGTATTAATCTGGAGTTGAATCCCATGCACATTTGTTCAGATTGGAGAGTTTATTTTATTTATGCAAAAAAACTCAGTGAACATTACTGATTTCATTCTGATATTCTGTTTATTATACTAAACTGCATGTTGTTTAGAAAGTAATAGTTCAGTTCCATGTTAATATTCCTAAATTAATTAAAAATTCCTGAGCAGTCTTGGCCTCATCTCATTTAATGAACATACAAAACCATCAGGACTGCTTTTAGCGTTAGGCAGCAACTTCCTTGTCTCACTGCAAGATATTATGCAGGTGCTAGGTAACACAGGAGCTTTGTAATAATTCTTCTTTATTTTATAGTCAGGACTACATTTATCCAGAATAGTATTGTCCAAAGATATCTTTTGTCTTCACCAGTGACAGCTACAAATCGATAGCAGCAACAGCTATTATTTGTTTCTATGAAAAATTCTGTACTTGAGGGCTCCCTGCTTATCATATTTTAAGAAAATGTGATCATCCCAGTGAGTTACAATAGAGAAAACTGATTATGCTGCATGCTCATCATAACGAGTGCTCATCTGGATTTCAATAAGGAAAAAAAAAAGATAAAGGTAAACGAAATATGAGCCTATCTCACCATGGATTTTAGAGAAATGTATTGGGTGAAYGTGAGAATACTGACTTTTTAGAGAAGTTACAAGTAGCTTTCACTCATCACATGGCTACTTCCATTTCTGTTGTTGCTGTCTCTACATCTTAAAAGTCTATGAAGCACTCCTAAATATAAAAGTCATTGGTGATATGGGTGTTGGTATCATCATTCTCCAAACACTGGGAACACAATCTTAAAAAATATAGTTGACTCATTGTCTCAGGGAAAGTCCTCAAACAGGGGGGCTCTGGCAGGCAAACGTAAATTATAAAGATAAGGAAGGGCCTTCCGTCCCTCCCTTTCACGCAACA